>NC_065592.1:61674000-61986000 GCF_024542745.1 Macaca thibetana thibetana | reverse complement strand
TATTTGGGTTTAGCCTCCCATTTTCCCAGTAGTAGTCTCCAAGTTTCTCCCTATAATTCAAAGTATGGTTTTTTAGTTTTCTCCCAGATGAGTTTCTTGGCTCTAAAGCAGAAGTTGCAACTAGCAACACTCCAGCCAGACGCAGCCTACGGATAACTTCTGTTCTGCACCCATCGTGGGGTTTTGTAAAAATTTGAATTAGTTGCCAGTATTTCAATATAATTAAATTATATTTATATGATTTATTTATAAATTAAATGTATTTCCAATAAAAATCTGAATTCAAAACAGATTTTTAATCCTTTAAAAATCAGATCTGCTGCATTTGGTCTGTACTGCAATACAGCAAGCATCTGACAGAGCTGAAATGACACTGCTTCCTGGAGATGCTGCATCTCTTTGGGTCCTCTTTCACTCACTGCACAGCCTGGACCTGTAGCTATCTGCTTTTCTGATGCTTCCCCAAAGGCTATGTAGGCCAGGTATTTCTAAGGGGAAGAAGAAAGAACTATTGTCATCATCATGGTAATGATAAGAATAGAAAAACAATCCTCATATATTAAGCTCTAACCATGCCAGACACTCCCAAGTACTTAACATGCTGTTTAAACCTCAAAGGACCCCATCTACAGCCCAAAAAGTCTAGTTTTCTTGCCCAAGGTCATATAACTTGTGAGTGACTGAGTTAGGATTTGAACTGATCTGTCTGACCCTATAGCCTGTGCTTTTTATTTTACTGTACTGATTCTTAGAATTATACTTACCTCTTAGACAACACTCCCTGAATTTTAAGGCCCTGAGAATCTATGACTGGATACCAAGAATCCGGGTCTCTGCTGGCCACTGGTTTTTGGTTTTCTATGAGAAACAGTAGGAAAGAGAAGGTCTGGTTATCACTGGTGGGGCTTCTGCTTTGGTCTCCTCTAGCTCAGGATCAGCTCTGGGTGCTAAGGCACACAGCCATTCTCCTGGGTAAAAGGGACTCATTGGAAATTTTTTAAAATCTAAAGATACAAAAATATAAACTCTTAGCCTGTACCTATGGTTGTTTCAAAAGCAAAAGAATAGATTTCTTATTCTTGGAACCATACATCTCATTTATGTTATCTTTCTTTCTTCCTATTGATTCCAACCCCCACATCATCTTTAAAGCCTACTGCTTTTCAAATCCAGAGTATTATCAGTTTCCTATTGGTTTCCTTCAGCATTTTTCTTCTTCACTTGTGTTTCTTTTCTTTCTGATTTCTCAAAACCTTAAACTAACTCTCTTGGTTTTCTCCATCTCCTTTTAAAAACTCTGGGAATACATTTCCTCGCAAAGTTTCCTTCTATATACTTAGCTCCAGGGTAGGACAATAAGTGCCCTTCCTGGTGAAATACATGTACTCTATTTTAGGATTCTTTGGTTACAAGCAATAGAAATTGAAACCTAATTGAAACAAATAGAAATAGAAACCTAAGCTCAAAAGGATGAATCATTGAAAGGATAAAGATTAATGACAAGAACATCAACTATATATTTAGCAAAATATATATTGGGCAACTAGAACCAAACAGAAAGCTGAAAGGCCAGGCCTCAAGAAGCACAGGTGCCAGGGTAGCTTTGAGGTCCTCAGTTACAGGTGTGCACGGATCTGGCAAAAAATAACTTAGTTCTAATCATATTCTGATTCTTTCTGTCTCCAACCAGTTTTCAAATTCCCAGGGAAGAGAATCTGGCCTAGTCTAAGAGTCTCTATTATTGAATTAATTAGCCATGGCCATGGGATGGAGTGACTAACACAGTCATGGCCACTGGGGATTTCCTAGGGATGCTATAAGTGAATATGGGCATAATGCCAGGTCTGTAATTATTTTTGTGTATTTATTTCTAAATTAGGGATTTGGTCTATATGAAAGTTGATTTTATTAAGTATGTAGCATATATTATACATTATATATAATGTATAGTATAATGTAGCACCTACATAAACATTTATATATTATACATTAAATATACATTATAATATACATTATACATAAGATGTAATGTAGCATATATACATTTCCATATACATTATATATTTAATGTATATTGAAGTACATAGCTTCTGATGTATGGTAAAATAATTTGACAGAAGGTTCTTAGAACTTTTAAAAATCTGAAATTTGTATTGGTTAGAGATTCAGTCTGAGAAATATATCTTTTCCTATAACAGGAAATAATTTATTAAGGCAGTAGTTTTGTAAATCACGTTAAAGTTTTACCATCTTCATGATTGTCAGCAATTGTAGCAGGACAATGTAGTACAGGCTTCTGCATAAGAAATGTCTTCCTAGTTAGTGAATGGATGTGATTTCACTACTGCCTACTGCCTATGAGAAGGTAGTCATACCTTGAGTCATTCTTCTGCTCCCTGTACAGTGAATTGCATCTTTTATGCTTTGGTGGGTGTATCTGTTCGGCTGGGAGTGCTCAGAAGTTAATAGTGATAGACAAGCCATGGAAAACTTCTGTCTTGGTTCATACTAAAATCTTTTTGCACTAGGACAAAATGAACCTTCTCCTGAAAACATGAGCCTCCTCTCTTCTTTAGCCAAAAGTTCACCAGGGTTCAAACAATTTCTTAATGGATTCCAGCAAGATTTTGTGGAGCTATAAGAAATACGTTTCTGGTTTGCAGCCTAGAGGAATGTGTCTCGCACAGTACCAGCACTGGAGTCAGGACCCACCTGGATTCAAGCCCCAGACTGGGTTTCTAATCTGGTTCTGATTTTGGGGGGACTTGGCAGCCTGCCTTTATTGTTCCAGGGTATTGCTGCCATCCTTTAATTCAGAGCTCGCATCTCACCTCCTCCATCAACCGTTCCCAGGCTGATGAGGAATCAGCCATCTGTACCCCAAACCTAGTCTATAAGATCCTTTTATTCTCCCTCTCGAACAAATCTGTCAGACACAGGCACTTCTCAGTTGTGCATACTGATGAAGGAATGTATTTCTATAGGTAATCTATGCTATCTAGTCTAAGGAGACTTTTTCTTCCCTGTGGAAAGGTATCTGACACATGGAGTTAAGCAGGTCAGACAGTGAGAACTGGCAACACTGGAATGCCCACTGAAGGGACTGTGTGTTTGGGTGGGTGAGTTTTCTCTAAATTTTTGATACTTACTTTCTAAATACTCCCATTTTTCTTTCTTAGATCAATAGGGCAACTTCTGAGAGGAAAAAAAATGAGGTAAATATTTTTACGTAAAATGAGAGCTAAGTTTCTCACTTTTGAAGAACATCAGAAAATAATATTTTAAAACACCGATTAACATCCACTTACTTTTGTTGTTCTTCAACTCCTACGGTTGGATTTGTTGTAACCATTGTAATTATTAATAGTAGTGGTAGATGTCCCATGATTAAACTCTGAGAGCTTTCTATTCCTTTGTTGAATCCTTCTAACGACTCTTGGAGGTATGATTGGTACCATTTTACAGGTGAAGAAACCAAGGTCTGGAGAGATGAGGTGACATGGACAAAGTCATGCAGCTAATAAACAGCAGAACTTAGATTAGATTTAGATCCATCTGTCTCCAGAGCTGTATGCTATGCTATGCTATGCTAGGCTGTGCTGTGCTGTGCTGTGCTGTGCTGTGCTGTGCTGTGCTGTGCTGTGCTGTGCTATACTGTGCTATGTAGTATGGTTGGGTCCATATATGTCTTGTTCAGTAGAACAGCGAGTGCAAACACATGGAGTTTTGTCCACATCTAGTTAGAAAGAGGCCATAGGACCAGCTGGTATTTAGGGCAGAGGCATCATTCCATACCTCCTCAACAACCAACCATTTAGCAGATGTTTACTTTTATTTGTTTCTGTAATGACATGGCTCTATGTATTCCTTGTGTTAATTACTTCTGTGTCTGTTGCTTTTCTGCCTGCTATTCTTGTTATAGTAAAACGTAACATAGATTTTACCATTTTAACCCTTTTTAAGTTATAGTTCAGGGACATTCAGTACATTCATGTTGTTGTGCCATCTCCGGGACTTTTTCATCTTCCCAAACTGACACTCTATGCCTATTAACCAATAACTCCCTGTTAGAAATACCAAAATTGTTAGAAATAGATAATTGGTTCCACAAAGAAAAGTCAGCATGGAGACAAAAGATCTCTCAGCAAGGCAATCTTCACTTTCTGCAGAAAGGGTGCTCAGTCGCAGATGGAACAATGGCGAGAGCACACCTGAACAAAGGCAAAGCAGACATATTTATCCCTTACGCATTTGGGTCGTCCTTACTGCTGTGTCCTGCATCCATTGGCTGAACCTGGACCTCATATTCTTAAACTGACACCCAATTTGCTAATAGCCTAAAACTTTCCTAAATAGGTAAGTGCAAGGAAGAACAAAGAAGTTGCTTACAAAATGTTTAAGGAAGCGATAACATTTCCAAATAAGGAAGGGGCATAGGCTGTGAGCTGGAACATGCCTGTGAGCCTGTCCAACAGTTACATAGGATAGGGCTTAACAGAGTTATTAGCACAAAGCAAGGAGGCTTGAGGAAAGTTGGTCTTTAAAAGAAACTATTATTTCTAACACTAATGATTTATTTTTTAACAAGAAGGAAAACAAGAAAAGAAAATTTTACTCTCTACACTCCCCATCTTCCCCTCTTTCTAACCCCCAGTAATCACCGTTCTATTTTCTTTCTTTATGAATTCAACTATTTGGGGTGCCTCATATAATGAAATCATGTAATATTTGTCCTTTTTTGTCTGGCTTATTTTACTTAACCTAAGGTCTTCACAGTTCTTCTGTGTCATAGCATGTGTCATAATTTCATTCCTTTTTAGAGCTGAATATTTTGTTGTATGAATATACAACATTTTATCCATTTGGCATCTATGGACACTTGAGTTCTTTCCCCCTTTTGGCTGTTGTGAATTATGCTGCTGTGAACATAAGCACACAAGTGTATGCTCAAGTCCTTGTTTGCAATTCTTTTAGGTAGATAGGCACAGAAGTAGCATTACTGAATCACGTGGTAAATTGCATGTTTAATTTTTTTAGGAACCGCCATGCTGTTTTCTACAGCGGCTGCACCATTTTACATTCCCACCAGTTCTGCCTCCTACTCATGCCTACTCTTAGTTTACGAAGCCCTCTAAAGCACAGCTGCTGCAACTTTTGAGTCTTTTACCCTTTAACAACTAGGACAATACCATTCCCATAAAGAGTGTTGATTAAAAGACATGCTCATTGTAATGGAGATCATGATACTAAAATTACTTCAGCTTCTCCAGGAGATTTACAAATGTTCGGACATGGAACTCCTCTCACTTGTATTCTTCCCTACCTTTTTTCCCTCTTCTGCTCCCAAGCTCAGAAAATAACCATGAAAATAGTGAGATGCCTCTCTGCAGGAAAGAAATAAAAGTGTAACTGTGCATACCAATGGGGTATTTCAGAGAGTGGCAACCCGTTTATCTATGCAGTTGTTGATTTATGATCGCCAGTACATGTTTGGCAGGCTGAATCCACATCTGCAATTTAAATGACTGCTTACAAAATGAGCCTTTTTTCCCTAATATCCAATTAGGCCCAAGGGTGGGCATTGTAGATGAAAAAGCAGTTATGTCAAAAACAGTTCTGATCCCAATTGCGAAAGAAGTTATCACTGGTGGAACTATCAGAAAAAGTCTTGGTTCAGGAATGCAACCTTGACAGTCTACACATTTTAAGGCAACAGCATGTTTGTACTCAGCAATGGGTTCTGCACTCCACCTTGGGAAAGAAGAATAGAAAAGACAGCCTGCTTTTGGTGTAGGCCCAGAGACAGCATCAGGCCTCAGATGAGCTTCCCACTCAATTCTTCCTATATCTCTGACTTTGTACTTGCATCATCCCTGGTACTGTAATCTTGAACACTTTTGGTGCTAACGCTGCCAATTTTCCTGATTTTGTGGAATTTTTTGAGGTTCACAAATAGAAACAAGTATACAAATATTCCATTCACATGCTTTCCAAATGTATTTATTTTAGCTTTGACTGAAAGGGGTCAGAGCTGAGTGTAAAGGTGCTTTGATATTGGAACACACTCTCCTTGCCTCACACTTGACCCAGGTTGGGTGGCGGAAGTAGGGATAGGTGCTATTTGTGTGAACTGTGTGTTCAAGTCAGCATGCTCTGGAATTGATAGCGTGTCCTTCTGGGTTTTCTACTCCTTTCTGACACTGCGTGGTACAAACCAAAAGTTCACACTGGGGTCATGACTGCTGGCTTTTGGCAGGGCTTGGCGAGAAGGTCTCTGCAGGGTTAGGCCGCCCAGATGCGAGCTGTTTGGGCTGAGTTCAGTTTGTTTCCATTCACTCCCTCTCCCTCCTCCCTTCTCCTGAGTCATGCCAACTGCTACTGGAGATGTTTTTCCTCTGTTTAAGGTAATAACCGAGTCAATGCTGAAGCCAAGCTATAGGCAAGCATTGAAAATAAATTTTCAAGGGGGTTGTTTTCATGTTATTAGAAAACGCCTTGGAATCTTTTTGAAAGTTTTTGTTTCCTGAGAAACTGCCCTTTGGGAATATCTTTGTTTTTGGAGTGCCTTTAGCTTGGTGCTGAGAAATAAACTTAGGAAATATGATTGAGATGTAGTGGGCTAGGTTTTTAAACAAAATGCTCCAAACATTCCCTCAAAAACCATTTCTCTAAACAGAGTGCTCGCATGAGTAGCTGATTAGTACATGTGGTGCTGCCCGACCTCTTGAGGATACACACTGTTCACTTGAAAGTCCTCTGGTATATTAGGTGACCTAGTGTAGTAGGAATGACATTTTTTAAAGAGACTAAATCCCAATTCTATCATTTTCTAGATAGGTGATATAGGTAGTTGCTTTGGTTTTGTCACTTGTTCAGTTGCAGAGTTTGTTTTACAGCCTTCACGAACTCTGTAAAACACCTGACAGGACTTGATCCACACACCGTACTTCAGAAACACCACAATTCCTTCCCTTCCACTATTTATGTATTTATTGCCTCTTCTCGGCCTCAAGTTTGGTAAGTGAGAACCATCCACTGCTACAGTCTATAATTTCCTAATGTAATTTCCCACTCTTCAGAATAATTGTGGCTGACAGTATTTATTTTCTCCCTTCCTGCCAACTGAGATACAACCTCCATTCACTTGCCCTAAGACAAAAGGTTTTGTGGCCTCCAGCTGTAAGACCAGATCTCACTGAGACAAACAACTGCTCTTATCTTAGGGAAAAAGGCAAATTAACCAGCCAACAATGAGCAATCCATGTAAGCCTTGCTCTTAGTACACTCATTAAAAAGAATTTTGAAATTGAGGTTGGAAATCATCTGACAACTCAATGCCCAAATGTTCTGGGGAGCATGCTCATAAAAATTCTCCTAGTAACAAATGTGTTCATCTCCCCTTTGATTTGTATCCCAGCCTGTGATTCTCTGGAACATGCCTGCACCTACAGAAGATAGTTGAACTTTCAATTGTAAAATTTTAATGTTGAAAAACAGCCCGAAGACTCAGTCAACACTCTGCCAAGAATCCACTTGAAACAACCCTTGAAAACCATAAAATTCATGGTCAAATATGTTTTTCTATCGAATGTGGCATTTGATAGACCCAGTTTGTAGAATATGGGGACTTTTCAATTTAGAGTCACATAGATGTATTGAAAAGAATGCATTGCATATTTTAAAAATATAAACCACTTATTGCAAATTACATGCTTTTTACACATAATACATGCAGAAGAAATGCAACGTGATGCAATCTAGCCAAATTTGATTGTGGGATGAACCATAAAAATTGGAAATCCCTTTTCTTCTTTTCCCATGGTCCACCGTGAAGCAGTAAGGTTAGGGTAGAGAAGCAGGTAATTTGGGTACTTTTAGGGGAATTTGAAGATAGCATGTACACTTCCTGTGTGAAGGTAATTCTTTTTAACTAGTTTGGGACAACTGACTAAACACCAATAACCATTATAAAACTGTAGTGTTTAAAAAATTTCTGAACTTAAATATTCCAGTTACTACACGATTTAATTTCACTCGCTAATTAGCCATACGCTGTGTGTTGAATTCTGTCAGATTTGGAATTTATAGTTTCAGCTGGATTTAAAGTAGGACTATAGCAGGAAAGAAAAAGAATTCATTTCTATGCATGTGAGTGGGGGGTTAGTGGAATCTTAATCTTTCTGAATGGGAAAATGTATGCAGTTATTTCTTTTCATCTCAGCGCCTTTGAGTGAATTTGCTTTTGTCTAAAATGAAAGGAGAAACAGCTCATTTTTCCATTGTCATAATAGTACAGTGATTCAGCAAAATGTAACTGATTATCCTGAACCCACAAGGCTAGAGTTAGAAAGGGTAGCCAAATTGCTGTCAGCTGTTTTCCAGCTCAGTCCCATCACTACATCCAGCAGCTCACCTTTCATCTGGCTCTGGAAATTTGGGGATCATTAAAAATCAGCCAGCTCACTTTTCTCTTAGAATTTTGTGACTCCTATTTGATTGGTTCATTATTAATTCTGATGAATAAGAATTTAAATTCCCAACTTCCAGAAGACTACTTTTCTTTTTAAAAAGATTGTGACTGATTTGCTTTTGGCTTATTCATTTAGATTCAAGAATTCTTCTCCATTAAAATAAATAAATTTTGAATATCACATATATTAAGATGGGTTGCTGAATGCCCACTTCCTTTCATTATATTCAACTGGTGTATCGCTACATTCATATGGGCAGGAACACCAAAGGAGAAAACAGGACCCCAGGCTCTTGTCCCAGTCCCTGAAAATATGTCTTTCCCAGCACCTTAGGTTTTAGAAGAATGGCTGTAAGAAATCTCTATTTTGTGTTGACAAATATATTTAATGATAGTTACTTGATTGTATGTATTTGAAAGTGGTTCCTGAATTAACTCTGGATCAGTAATCCTAGAGTTGGAGAGCTAAGGAAGGATGTTTTCAGAATCCTAAGCATTTCTCTTTAATTTGAGTACAACGCAGAGGAGATGATTTGCTACTCCACAGCAATTTCCGAAAAGTAGTTTTCATTTCTAACAGGACCCTACCAGAGGTCATTTCCCAAACAGCCAACCACACTTGCTGGTATTTCACGGCTAAGTTAGCAGGGTAGAGGGAAGTTTAAAAAAAAAAAAAAAAAATTATCCAATGGAACTCCGTCTGCTCTAACCTCTGAAGGAGAGTATATTTCTTCAATGGAATTTGAGTTATGATCTTACTTCCTATATGCTGTTGTCAAATCCAAAGGGGCTGAAATAGATCTGAGCTTTTGCAAACTTGACCCTGTTTCTAGAGCTGTGGGCCTTGGAGTTTACAGGTTCCCCGATCCCTAAGACACCCTTTATCGCTTCAGACGCATTTCACATATATAATGAGAAAATACCTGCTATTTGCACAATGACTACATATCCCCCCCCCCAAAATAATCAGCACACGTGGTCTGATAATTGTGGAGACTGTGAAATAGAAGAGTTGAAAATAGAGTTGTCCCAGAAATTCCAGGATATGTGGTCAGAGTTGTTATGTGCTAGGCAAGGAACTGGATCTTTTTATATAAGCTATCACCTCAAATCCTTAGACCAAGTATATAAAATAGGTTGGATTATATAACTCACAAGATAACTGAACTCATACTGAGAGTGATATATTCAAGCCGTCACATCCAGGTTGAGTTGTTGGTTGCACCACAATGTCATGCTTCCTCTTTTGTGGTTTAGGGTTCCACAACACATAGATTCTTGGTATAAATAATGATGTTCCAGGCTAAGAAGTGGCCAGGAAAGTGAATATGTGGATCAAAACCTGAGATGCAGCACTATGGTCTTGTTGGTCTTAAGTGTGACATTTCCAGAGGGGGAAATACACCTTTAGCAATTATAAAGTTTATGATAGAACTGGGGGTCATGTCATGGCTCCTTTTGTTCTGTGACAGAGTAAAATTTATATTTTTTTTAGCAGAAGAAATTTACTATCCCATCCAAATATTTTGTGCTGTGGCTTTTTCCTCTGGGAAAGAGTCTTAGATTAACAACCTTTAGTTTCTCAAGCTGATCTGAAAAATTTGCTGCCTTGTGCATGCATTCGAGATACTTTTGAGGGACAGAAGTTTAGAGTTACTTTACAGATGATGCTTTTCCTTAAACTCTGCTTTTGATCAATTCTCTCCAGGCTCTACCCTAAAGAGACCCAATGTAGACAGACAGAAATGGCAGTAGAGAACCAGGAAGGAAAAAGGGTTATATTATTAATACATCAGTAGAGGATGTCTTTAACAGACTTTGAAAGCAGGATATTGACAGCACTGTCAAAGAAGTTTCAAATTAATACAAAGTCATAAGTTTTGAGAGGTAACCAGGTAAGAGCCAAAGAATGACACAAGCCCTCCTAACCTGGGAATCTGAGATGCATGAACAATTGTGATGGGAGGAGAATTGTTTGGGGACATAGATAAATCCCTCTTCACCTTTCCTTTTCCATCCTCTCTAACCTTGACACACAATTGCAGCCAGCACACTATTGCTGTTGGAATATTGACTTCAGATAACATTTCCAGACATGTAAATAAGAGTTTAATTGTGTGTAGAATTTTTTTTAAATTATGGACCATATCTGGAATTTAAAACTCTTTAAATATAAATTTCCAGAAAAATTTTCAGAGGTACACGTGTGAGTGAGTTCCAGCCATCATAGTAGAATAGCTACTTTGTGGTGACTTACTGAACAGACACATTCCAGTAAGATCCACGTTTGTACCAGGGCAGAATACCAGCTGCTATCCTGTCTTCTCAACAAAGGACTCTTGTGTTTAAACAAAAACTATGTACTGTATGCCCAGCAGCAGAAGGGAGTCTGAGCAGTGATGTCAAAGTATACCATGATGTCACCACAATTCACAAAGAATTACAGTTAATGCCATGTGAAGTGAGGCCAAATTCAACACTTTCCCTCTTGGGTACTTCACAGTCTGAGAGACAGAAGCAAGGCCAGAGGTCAGGCCTTTGTATAATTTTGTTTCGCATTCTCCAGACACCCTAATTTTGGAAGCAGGGGAGGGAGAAGACAGCCTGCTAAAGAAAAGTCCCTGACCATCTGCTGAGAATGAATTGTAGTGTCTGTATGCACGAATGTCTATACTAGAATAGTTCATAGGATTTCTGCTGAAGACTACTAAATAAATTTCACAAAAACAATACGCAAAAAAATCCAGATGTGTTTAGCAATAAATTCATACAAGAATTTGTCCAAGACCCTGAAGTAAATAAGACGAGCACAAAATAAATCAGACGGGGAGCACCTGAGAGTTTTAATAAACGTTAGAAATCAGACTGACTTATTCTCTTTTTCCCTTTCAGAGTGTTTATCCAGTCATTAGATGGTTTAGATCCTTGACCTCAGGAAAGGCAATATAAGAAAAAATTATTTAAGATGTTTGCAATCTTAGTTCAAACAATAAAGGACAGAAATAGGACCCTTAAAAATTAGCACCTGGGAAAAGTTTATTCCTATGAAACCAGGTCCTCCTCTATAATTTAACCACAGAGGCTGCCAAAGTTCCTACCCTTTGGTGGAGGTGGGAGTGTGTAGGTTGGATGTAGAAAGAGTGTGGCTTTGCCCCAGCCAGACCACCAGCCAAAGGGCCAGAGCTCACAAAAGGTAAAGGGAAGAGCCAGGCCAGGGGTTGCCCAAGCTGAAGTCTATTAGGAAGTGCCAGGAATCAGGAACTCAGGAGATCAAGTACAAAGTGAGTCTACAGATCCAGAGTTGGTGTCAGAGTCAGGGCATGAAGCCCGGGGCACTGTGCCTAGCAGGAAAGAAGTCAGAGGGAGATGCACTTGGAAATAATGAGCATTTATGCCCCAAGGCAATTCTGGAGTAGTGGGTGAAGGACCAGAGACATAGCAGGCAAGGTGACAAGTGGAAATTAAACTCTCAGATTACAATGTTATAAAATGATTTGTCCTTAGAGATCTTTTTCTTTTGGAGAGTGTTCTTTTGGTCTTTGGAACCAGTGGAAGAGAGTTGAAATGGTAGCAGCTGGTATGTTTTAGCTTGAGACAAAGAGGAAAATTCTTTGTAATCACAATGTATCCCTGTCACCTGTGGTGTTGCCTATAGGCTGAATCCATTCATTCATTGAACACGTATATTTTAGTTGCTTGCTGTATGCCAGGCACTTTTCTAGGTGGACAATGAACAGCGCATCCAAATATCCCTGACCTAGTAGGAGATAGAAAATAAATAATATGCTTAATAAATATCCATGGAACAGAATAGAGAACCCAGAAATAAGACCGCACACCTACAACTATCTGATCTTTGACAAAAGCAATGGGGAAAGGATTCCTTATTCAATAAATGGTTCTGGGATAACTGTCTAGCCATATGCAGAAAATTGAAACTGGATCGCTTCCTTACACCATATGCAAAAATTAATTCAAGATGGATTAAAGACTTAAATGTAAAACCTAAAACTATAAAAATCCTGGAAGACAATGTAGGCAATACCATTCTGGACATAGGAACTGGCAAAGATTTCATGATGAAGACGCCAAAAACAACAGAAGCAAAAATTGACAAATGGGATCTAATGAAGCTAACGAACTTCTACACAGCAAAAAAAACTATCATCAGAGTGAACAGATGACCTACAGAATCGAAGAAAATATTTGCAAACTATGCATCTGACAAAGGTCTAACATCCAGCATCTATAAGAAATTAAACAAATTTATAAGAAAAAAACAACGCCATTGAAAGGTAGGTAAAGAATATGAATAGACACTTCTCAAAAGAAGACATTTATGTGACCAAAGAGCATATGGAAAAAAAGCTCAACATCACTAATCATTAGAGAAATGCAAACCAAAACCACAATGAGATACCATTTCTCACCAGTCAGAATGACTATTGTTAAAAAGTCAAAAAATAACAGATGCTGGCAAGGTTGTGGAAAAAAAGAAACACTTATACACTGTTGGTAGGAGTGTAAATTAGTTCAAGCATTGTGAAAGACAGCGTGGCGCTTCCTCAAAGACCTAAGGACAGATATTATTTGACCCAGTAATCCCATTCCTGAGTATATACCCAAAGGAATATAAATTGTTCTTTTATAAACACACATGCACATGTATGTTCATTGCAGCACTGTTCACAATACCAAAGACCTGGAACCAACCCAAATGCCCATCGATGATAGACTGGATAAAGAAAATGGGGTAAAGAAACACCATGGAATATTATGTAACCACAAAAAAGAATGGGATTATGCCCTTTGCAGGGACGTGGATGGAGCTGGAGGCCATTATCCTTAGCAAACTGACACAGGAACAAAAACAAACAAATAAAAAAAACCAAATACTGCATGTTATCACTTATAAGTGGGGGCTAAATGATAAGAACATATGAAGACAGAAGGGGAAACAACAGACAGTGGTGCCTACTTAAGGGTGAAGGGTGAGAGGAGGAGAAGATCAGGAAAAAAAACTATTGGGTACTAGGCTTAGTACCTGTGCAATGAAATAATCTGTACGATATAGCCCCATGACACACATATACCTATGTAACAAAGCTGCACATCCTGCACATGTACCCCTGAACTTAAAAGTTAAAAAATAAATATTATGACTGAGGAGAACAGCTTTAAATAGTCTGATCAAAGTAGATCTTATTGAGAAGGTACTGATTTTCTCGAAGACTTCAAAGAGTCAGACAACTGCCGTAGAAGTGCCTGAGGAAGAGTGTTACAGCCAGAGGTAGCAACTCAGGGCTGTCCTGAGATGAGAAAGTGTCTGTTGTGTTTGAAGGACAGCAAAGAGACTGAGCCAGAGGGAGTGAGGTCAGAGAGATCGTTCACATAGATGCTGCAGGACGATGTGGGCTGTTGTAAGGGTCTGGTGAACCTGCAAGGAAATTTGCTAGTCCTGGCTATGACTGCTAAACCCCAGGAGAGAGAATGCCAGGTGTGGGGAGGATCTGCATCCTCCTTCTGCGTGTGTCTTCATTGCCATCTAAACCTCAAGGGGAACATGGTATCTCATAGACTAGAGAGAAGCTCACTGATGACACAGTGCTATTTAGCCTAGACTTCAACTCTGGTGACAACAAATCCTAGTAATGCGATTTGTGGCAAGTTGTGTAATCTGTTTCAGTTTTATTTCTGTGAAATAGACACGATTGTAGCTAATTTTCAAGATTATTACAAGAATTATGTGAGAAGTTATGTATCTAAAAATAGCAAGTTTTCACAAACACTAGTTCACATTTCCTTCTGTAAGCAGGTTTCCCTCCTGTCTTTCTCCTCCTCCATGCCCCTTTGACCTTTAGTTATACTGATCTTACTCCCTGTCTACTCACACCTGTTTTGAGGAAAAATCTGATTAAACCCCCTCACCCTAGTTTGAGACCATGCCTACCACCTATCTGTATTCCCAACAGCACCATAACAGCCAGCTTAATGCCTTATGCTCAGTTGATTTGGTCTAATTTAAGTATAATCAGCAACTTCATGTGTTACTCCTCCCAAGGGTACTGGAACAACAGACAAAGGACTACACCAGTGTTTCCCAACTTTTTAACACAAAGGAGCCCTTTATTATTTTTTTTCCTATGGGCCTTGTGTTTTGGAAGTTTCCATCTACTCAAAACACTGCATGTATTAAGTAATAATTTGTTTTCCCATTTTATAGCTAAAAAACCTGAGTTTGCAATTAAAAAATAAATACAGTAAAGGTCAAGATTCAGCTTGTTTGTGTAATGAGATGATTGGTGTTTTGGTGACCTTATGTAGTTTTACTGCAGGTAAATATATTTCCATTAGGCTTTTGGAAATAGTAAACATAGCTCATGGAGCACCGTTAGCACCTTTGTGAATTACTGGGGATTCTGTTTTCTCGTATTGGAAATCTTAGTTGTAAACCAAAAACAAAAACAAAAAACCAAGTGTGTAAAAGAGGAAATTTTGGTACCCATAACAAACCATGAGAGAGGTATGTATGCCTGCCTGTGTGGCAGGGGGAGGGGTAGGAGGTATGGACCACAGGTGGTGTTGGGGCTTAGCACCTTCCCATTCACTTGCTATATGTGCTTCTAAGTCAGAGATCACAGATGAAACCATCTCTTCAACCCTGTGCATAAGTGTAACTCTAGAGGTAGTGATCTTGATTAGAATATTCAAACTTGTTATTACAGCTCACTATTGCCATGTAAATACTGCATAGTATGCCTTTTCATGGTTAATGGGCATCCTACTATAATTTATAGTCAAAAAATCTCAAGGTGGAATTTTGGTTTTGTTATTAAGCAGCTATGTGACCTTGGGGAAGTTACCTTCTCTGAACCTCAGTGTTATAATCTGATTGGTGTTTTGGTGACCTTATGAAGTTTTATTGCAGGTATTAGAGCTACCTCTTTGAAACTGCTTGTATTTATTTGCTCAGATGTTATTGAGACATTTATTTGCTCAGATGTTGTTGGGACATTGTTATATGACATTGTCTTTCAGAAAACTCACAAGTAATGTGTATTATTTCAGTACTTTAATTATGGTGCTCCTGAGCTGGTTTTTGATTTATTCATTTATTACACAAATACGTATTGTCTACTATAAAGAACACGTTATTGCATACATTTTCTAAAAGATTCAGTAGATTCTCTGACTCTTACAACTGCTCAGATGTTCCTATTTTCTGGGAAGCTCAAATCCAGATGTGACCTCCCCCACCACATCTAGCAACTGTACAGGACGGCATAGTGTGCATTATGTGTAGTTCTCTCACTTCTAGATTTATCTTTCTTACCTTTGCCTTTCTTTTTGCTCCATTCATTCATTTGTTTTTTTAAATTTATTGTTATATATATGCTATAAATCTTTTTATTATTTAATGAAAGGTTAAGCATAAGCAAATTAATGAATAGCTAAATCTTTTGAGGATGAGGTTAGAAATGCGCTCCCTCCCCTATATATTAAAATAGTAAATAAAGGATAATCTATGTAAATCATACTGTTACCCATAAAGTTCTATCTGAATGAAGTAAATATAAATAAGAGCAGCTATGATCAGACTTGCACAGTTTAGTTTTCCATATTTGTCTTTCCCAGTGCTGAAAATAGAAGGCTTTAAAAGTTTCTTACCTCATGGTGTTGGATCAAGAAAAGCTTGACATCACTGGCTCAGTATTTGATGCTAGATTGAGGTCCTTATGGGAAACCATTTGAAATGAAGCCAGTGTGAACCCATCCTAAGAATGTCAGTCTGAGGCATGATATCTGCTTATGGATTATATTTATTTATGTTCTCCAAATTATTAGCATGGTGATCTTTCTTTCTCCTGTGGCTACTAATGAAGGCATTTTATTATACATATTTCAGTGTCTAGAGAATTTCAGTCTTGCATACTGCCTGTTCTCTTGCTATCAGCTCTGTAAAGTGAAGGAAGAAACCCCTACTGCAGGCCTGATGCCTAAAATCTGCACAACATGCTAAGTCTCTGAGCCAACTTGGATTGGATGCTATGATCCTAGTTTGTTTGTTTGTTTTTGGCAGTGGGAGGGGGTTGGGTCGGTGGGCAGTTCTCTCCCTCCCTTTAGTAAATCTGAAAGAAGAATAAAGAAAAATCAGCAGTGTTAAGTGTGTTTGCTCAACTCAAAAATAAGACAAGGGGCTGCATATCTTTGTACACATATATGTACCTAAGAGAGGGTACAAAAAACATACATTTCAGATATGAAAGCAGAACTTGATAACCCACTAGTGGTGTCTAAACAATGAAAACACTATTAATTTGGTAAGTTTCGGGGTGCTATTTTGCCTTTCTTTAAATTTTTCTTGGATCTTCTCACTTTTTTGTTACCTGAGATTAAAATATTGCAAAATAAGCAGCACCGTGCAATGATTTTGGGTGAGGATGAGGTCAGACCACTGCATTCAGCTGACACCTCCTAGCAGAGTACTAATAAACTGTATTAGATCAAAATATTCAGTTTTCCACTGTTTGCAAAAAAATTTCATGCAGTTGCCAAAGTTATGAGTGGTCATTATCTCACTTAAATGTTTTGTCCAGAATGGGGTGGGTCTGGGAACTCAGTGACCTAAACGTTGCCTTTCATGACACTTCTCTAATAATTAACATAGGTGCACTTGGGAAATAGTCTCTGAAAAATAATAGCCCTTTACAGCAATTCTTGTTCATGCATCAGGACAGAGGTTTAGGTAGTCTCTTGCTGTCATTTATGGTATGTCTGTTTCTTTGTGTGCACAGTTAAAAACACATGTACATATACATACCTACACACATGCCTGCACACATTTTTGCAGACTCGTATGTCAATGGCTGCAGTCTAAGGTCTCCTATCTGCAAACTACATTGGAGCTATTAGCAAACCATTATGTGTTTCATTGATTCAGCAGCATTTATTGTGCATCTCAAATGTGTGATACTGGGCTGAGCAGCAGAAATATCAAGATTAGTAAAACACAGGTTCTCAGGTAGCCCAGGATGTTGTGTAGAGATAGACATGTTAATAGAGTAAACTCAATATAAGTTATATAACCATTTGAATTGGGTATACATGAAAAAAAACACAAAATAATAGTAGCTTAGACACGTAAAAAATTTATTCTCTCACAAAAAAAGATGTAATCAGTCCAAGTGTGGTTCAGGAAACAGGATCTTTCTCTCTTTCTGCTCTGCCATTCTGAGTACAAGGCTTCCATTCTCAAGATTGTCTCATTTCCAAGATGGCTGCTGGAGCCAGCAGGAAGGTAGGAAGGCAGAGGGCGGAAAAGGCATTCCCCAGCTAAGTCAGCTTCTTTTAAGTAGCCTTCCCAGAAGCCTCACACAACACTTCCACTTTTATTTCAGTAATTATGATTTGGTCTCATGACGAATGAGAAATGTATTCTTTTAACTGCATATAATGCTAACCAAGATAAAATTGGGCTCCAGTACAAGAAAAATAAGAGAAGATGAATATTGGATGACAACCAGAAACCTCTGCCACATGGAGGTATGAAGAAACGACTATGGAAACATACAGCAATAAGGCAGTTACCTCTGGAATCTGGACAGGCTTTCTTGAGGAGACACCTAGTTTGGGATTTGAAGGATGAATAGGAGTTTGCCAAATAAAGACTAGGGAAAGAGTATCCTAGACAAAAAATAATAGCACGTGCACAGAGGGCCAATTAAGCCCATTTTTGTATTTCTATTTATTTTTCTCTCTGTTATTAATAGTAGGTCTTAAAGTAACAACTAATTTTAATTAATCTAACAGTTATTCAAAATCAACAGATTAAGATATGTCAAGTATGATTATCCTGATATCTCTGCAAACAATTTTCCACTTGGACCAAAGTAAGAACATTTTATCTGATATCAAGTATTCCACATTTTTAAAATAATTGAGTTAGAAGATTTTGGCAGATTGAAGAGGAATCGATAACAGAGAAAAGGAAGAAAAAAAACAATTGTGTCAGGGAGATGTTTGTCTTTTAAATTCTGAAGCTAAACAAAGCCCATTTAAAACTGACTTGGTTCATATCCTGGGGTCCATAAACCCACACTAAGAGTGCTAAGTCAGGCGTCTAGCCAAGTTAGTCTTAAAGTATGTCACCTCCTATTTAGCTATTTCTAATATTACTGTTACTTTGGATCTGTGAGGCTGAATTGTTCGTTACTGAAAATGGTTTTGGAACCATAAGAAATCTTTAGACTTAGGGAGAGATTTTCATGATTATCTCCTTTGGCTCCATTAGAGGTATCAGAGTCCATTAAAAATTTTCCAGAGAAACTTAAATCCTTTGAGAAACCTGAAATTCCTATAGTTTAAGGAGTAAATCCAGTTAGATTTGGGATGCCTGAGAGTGGAAATTCCTGTGCCCACTGCCCGTGCTGTCCTTCCACATAGCCAAGGATCTTGTCAGATTAAGTCCTCTTTAATCCCAGCAACCACAACAACAGTAGAGTCAATAATGCTTTGAATGTTGCCTAAATTAAAACTGCCATGCTTTCTCAAAGAATTTGATCCCTCTAAGGCAATTAGGTTATCAGTTTTCTGATTTTTTTGTTTGTTTGTTTGTTTTTTTTTTTTTGGCCAACTTTGGTTTTTGCTTCCTCTCCAATTAGCTAGTATCCAGCCATTTCTAAAGGACACGGTGAACCTCATGTGACACCTCTCTTCCGTTGTTAACTCTGACTTCACATCTCAGCTCAAAAAAGTCTCTTCCTAAGGGAAATCTTCTCTTGCCTCCCTAACCAAATGGAGTTATCCACATTTTATGCTCTCAGAGTGCCATGTGTCTGTGTTTTATAGCTTTTATCATGATTGTCATTTTACACTTTTTGCGTGTGACGATTTGAGCACTATCTCCCTCTGCCACTAGACTGTACAGTCTCATGAGAGTGGACCCATAGATGCTGAAATTCACCATTGAATGTTGCTGCTAGCACAGTGCCTGGCCCATAGCAGGTCCTCAATAAATGCTGCCTAAACAGTTAAATGAATTCTTTTATAAAGTACTTCTGTAATCCCATTTCACACTGTACTAAGAACATAAGAGTGAATACAGAAGTGATCAGCTCATGGGCGGGCCCATCTACAGATATGAATTTTGAAAATAATTTTACTGCAGTTACGTAGAAATACACCAAAGAACTCTTAAGCCAGCACATGCTTGGCACTGCAGGGATGAAATTCGGTTGCTTTCTGAAGTGGCCTCACTGCAGCCTCTGAATAGATTGAAGTGAACTGCTCCTCAGTTATGGTAAACTCACAGGGATAGAGCCCATCTGCCTTTGTCCCTGACTTTAGAACTCAGCATCATGTTTTCCTGACATCTTTGCACTTAAAAAAAGTACAGTTATCGAAGGAGTTGTTGCTTTTCATCTATTTTTAAAAGATGTTCATTTGCTATTAATGAAAAAATACACATTACCACATTTAAAAAATAGAGTACATATATAACACAATGTTAAATAATTATGTTTTTAAACCTTTGCCTAAACATGTGTTTGCAATTATTAATAAAAGGAATAAAAAAGAAAAGCCTCAAGCCTCTGGTCATATTAACAACCAGATTTTTGAAAGGCAAGACGAACTGTGGGGACTTTATGAAGAGAAGCCATAAGTCCCTTTAGTTGTCACTACCATTATCATTTTATTTTGTCAAACAGAGTAATTGAAATAGTTTGGGAATGGAATAAATCTTTCTATATTTGATCTAACTAGAACTATAAGCCATATAACCTGGCATAGTTTGGATTTGAATTTCTAAAACTCAGATATTGGAAAGTAAAGAGGAAAGACACAAATGGCATTGCCCACATACCTTATAAAAGCCCGTGATGTTGTTAAGCCTGATTTGGACCAGGCGTAAATGTTTCACTAGAAGTCTTTAGAACTTGACTGCTTCTTAGCTAAGTGACCTTGGGTGAGATTCATGGCCTCAACTATAGAATGGAGATATCTTACTTGCATGGCTCTTTTGAGAATAAATGAGATATTTGTGCTGTGCCTGGTACAGGACAGGATAAGGCAAATGACAGGGTCTTAGTGGTGTTCATCCCTGCTGCCCGTCATGCAACCCTCCTCTTCCTCACGCACACACACACTA
Organism: Macaca thibetana thibetana; assembly: GCF_024542745.1. Classification (NCBI taxonomy): domain Eukaryota; kingdom Metazoa; phylum Chordata; class Mammalia; order Primates; family Cercopithecidae; genus Macaca; species Macaca thibetana. The sequence continues at coordinate 61,965,382 of NC_065592.1, read as the reverse complement.
AGTTCGTATCTGTTTGCTGACTGTCTTCTCTTTTTTAAGCTGGAGTGCTAGCTAGAAAAGGAAGTATTTTCATTATCACTCAGCAAATATTTTTTGAGGGCCTACAGTTGACTAAGCACTGTTCTCATTGCTTGGAATACATTAATTAACCCAAGATACAAATCACCCACCCTTATGCAGCTTACATTCTAAGGAACCATGTGGAACATGGAGATCATTTATAAAATGTTTCCTGCTACCATTACCTCTTGGTTGTAGTTTTTGTCATTTGGGTGAATCGTAATTCTTAACATAGAAGTTATTCTTGAATTAGGCCCTAAAACATCAATAATTCAGGATCTTCTTGTTTCTCTTACTTTCTTCCCATCATTCCCTACCCTGCTCCCTATTCTCTCTCATTCTCTTTCTTTTACCCTTCTTTCTATTTGTATATCTGAACTTTGAAAACATCTTTACCCATGCTACCTTTTTTTCTTTCCTAGCTTGATTCAAATTCCGGTTGAATTCAGTCCCCTTCATGGGAAGTATGTTTTAGGCCCCTCAGGGATGAAGGGAGGGTTGTTTTGTGGTGATTGGCCTCATAGTGGATTCTGCCATCGGTAGCTGCTTGGTTGAATTACACATCTCTCTTTCTTGTTAGATCGTGGGCTGCGATCACCAGCTGGGAAGCACCGTCAAGGAAGATAACTGTGGGGTCTGCAACGGAGATGGGTCCACCTGCCGGCTGGTCCGAGGGCAGTATAAATCCCAGCTCTCCGCAACCAAATGTAAGACACACAGAGATGGGTGACCTTTGGACTTGTTCATTTATCCTCCCCTGGCTTAGGTCTGGCCCCACTAAACAGCCAGGGAACAACATATCCACCAAAATGATGATGAACCTGAAAATGTAGAAGGCCTCATGCTCTGGCATGTGAATTAGCTTAGGTGGACAAGTCAGGTTACCAGCTGCAGTTCCAAAGAGGAAACCTGTCCTTCTGAGGCACATCAGGAGTGAGCCAGACATGGGGCTACAAATACTCTCTGTGCAAACATGAGCTTTGCTGTCCAACATGAGGACAGACTGTATCCCAGCTCCTGCATGATGTGTAGTGTGCTATGCCTGGTAGAAGATAGCAGGGAGAGTGGGAAGATAACACAAATTCACTCCTGTCACTGTGAAGTCACATGGCCTTCATTTACAAGGTGGCCTTTGGTCAGTACTAAAACAAGTTCTTTCAGAATTAATGTAGGGCAGTGATTACGTGAAGTTTTGGTTTTTGGGTTTTTGGGTTTTGTGTGTGTGTGTGTTTTTTTTTTTTTTGTTTTTTTTTTTTTTGAGACGAGGTCTCTCATGCTGTCACCCAGGCTAGAGGGCAATGGGGCGATCGCAGCTCACTGCAACCTTCGCGTCCCGCATTCAAGCGATTCTCCTGCCTCAACCTTGCAAGTAGCTGGGATTACAGGCACATGCCACCACACCCGGCTAATTTTTGTATTTTTAGTACAGACAGGGTTTCATCATGTTGGCCAGGCTGGTCTTGAACTCCTGACCTCAAGCGATCCACCCGTCTCAGCCTCCCAAAGTGAGACATTGCAGGCACAAGCCACTGCACCCAGGCTATATGAAGTTTTTTATTGACGTTTGTGTCCTGATACCTCAATACTAGCAAAAAATAAAAATAAAAAAAGTATGCTTATTATACATGTACTTGCTGAGAACTTCACACAGTCATCCTCTGTAATTGTTATAACAACCTCATGAGCAAAGTACTATTAATCCCCATGTTATGGATGAGATAACTGAAGCTTAGCCAGATTATGGGACTTGCACAGAGTCACACAGTTGTAATGGAGCCAAGATTGGAGCTCAGAGTCTGATTCCAGAGCCTAAGCACTTACTTGTTCCTCTGCACTGGTCACAGCCCTGCCGATAGTCTCTGTGGTGGGACATTTGCAAAGCAGATAGATGGATCAAGGGAAGTTGCCCCAGATGTCTACCCAGTCAGGTCCTGCTAGGATAGATGGTACAAGTTCTCATGGTACCTAAGCCAAAAACGGAGTCATTAATCTGAGACATTTTATGATATACAGTCCTCTGTGACAAGCACTGTTCTAGGCACTGCAGCAGATACAGATAGAAATAAGACAGCCCTTGTATTAAGGACATGCATTTTTAGAATTATTTTGGCATTGCTTGGCATATTGTCTCCAGATTTCGCTACTATGCAGAATCCTTCAATAGATCCCTGATTGAGTATTTCTTTCCACATGTCTCTCTGGCTTGGGAAATGAGAATGAATATCTTCACTGAATGTGTTTTGTTATCTTTACTTGTTGACCAGCTGGAGGAAAACAATTGACATACGGGGAGTTTGTTGCTTTAAATGGACTTACAGGTCAAGGAAGAAAGGCAGAGGCAGTTATTCTGGTATGCAGTGGAGAAATATTCTCAGAAGTCCTGAAAAGGCAGCTTGCCAAAGGATTAGCCTCGAGGTAAAAAGAGGGGGCAGAAAGAAAGAACGGGGACTTCTACACACATGAAAAATTGGAGATACCAGTTTAGGGAACTCTGTACATTCTAACTCTGTTGGAAGCAGTGGAAAATGTAATTCTGCAAAAATAAATAAAATAAAATAGATTTAAAAGATTCTGGCATATAGAATAAAGAATGAGATAACTTAGACATTGATATAATACATTTAGGCAAGATTTTTCTTTGGTCATGTCTGTTGGTAGCTTCTTCTATAAGATGAAAAATTTCTAAAGTTAGAAGATGGAAACCAGAAATGGATAGAGGCATAATTCTCTTGTAAATCATGGTTGGATATTAGGAAAGAGTTATATTTAAAAGATCACTCTTAAGAACTCTTCAAGGAATGCTAGAAGAATTAAAATCTCTCTATTTCTGTCTCGTATCTGAATCAGTTTTCATTATCTAGGAATCTAGGAATTACTGTTAGGTACAAAAGGGAATGTCATGCATGTGTGCAGTAATGGCTGTATAGTGTCCTGGGAGCATGTTTTTAATGGTAAAGATGCTTCTTTATTCTCATGCCCATACCTTCTTGTTCTCATAGAGGAGCTAGACTACTATACTCAGATAGACATTCCTCTTACCGTACTGTTAGGGAAGGATGGGTAACCTCTGGGGCCTGAATCACAAAACAAAGATGGAGAAGCTCCGAGGGAACAAACTGAAGCAAATTGAGAGCCCTATATAATCTCCAAGTCTACAAATAAATACCTCAATGAAAAGTGCCCTATTCAAGACCAACAGTGGGTGAATTATATAATACACAACCTGATGATTATACATAATGGCAAAATGCAATTGATTCGTTTACCTTAGCACTGATGATGCCTCATGACAAAATGATTGATATCAATAAAGCCCAGCGTATGCATGCATCTCACCACAATCTATAGCAGATGCTGAACAAACTGCCTCACTTATGTTTTCTCCACCCTAGAAGAATCTTCCATCTTATATTTACGGACTGTGAGGCGACCCACTGGCAGGGAATATGAGGCTGCTCTGCAGGGCCCCGTGGAGCGGCCAGGTGAGCAGTTCTCCATGCCTGGAGGAGTCCTGCCAGATCTCTCCCCTGCCTTCTGCCAAAAGGCACCGTCAGCTCGCCACATGCTCTCTTCAAACTTCTGGCACTCAGATTCCCCACATTGAACTCATTTTCTTTCTGAACTTATATCCAAGTTTCTTTTTTTTCCCCGTATGTTATCAAGCCTCAGAGGAACAAAGCAAAAACAGGAGAGTGGAGAAAGACCATGGTAGAAAGTGCCAGAAGGATAAGGAGAAGTAGGAAAAGTTTATCAAATGGCTGCCATTTGCTGGTGAATTTTTAAAAATCATCTTTTTATTAAAAGACATTACAATTGCCTAATACAAATACAGACAGTGGAAATAGAGCAAGATCAAAGTACTCTTTCTCCTTTCTTAAAGGAAAAGACTGCCCACTGGTAGCACTCAGCCGTTTCATTTTTCCTAGTTGCTTCCCAACTCCCCCAGCCCACAAAAATAGTCAAATATAGCTAACATTACCTTGCTTTTGATTCTTGAAATTTAAAGGCTCATTTCTCACAAGATGTATTGACTTATACTATATTATATATTTTCCAAGTATACTCAGAATATTTTTAGGGCTAGAGCCAGCCTATTTGCTATCAATTTGATATTTCCAGCTTTGCGGAGCTCTCATCTGTATCTGTATGTTTTGAAATCACCTGGAGATCCTAAAGCTCTCTCTCTCTACCTTCCTTGCATGGTGAGGTCACTTAACTAATTTATATCAAGATAAAATTAAGCTTAAGCTTTTAATACTTAAAAATGTCCTCTCAGACTGTGGCTTATGCTGATGTATGATGGCTATGGGTAAACATATTCTTGGACTATCATTCCACCTCAAAGATTTTGAGGTAAAGTACGCTTATAATAAAACACAGGCCTCTATGCTATAAAGTACAAAATACATATGGATTTTTTTAAAGAAAGCACAAAACATTAAAGAAATTTCCACTTGCCCCTGGATGTTTCAGGCTATCCTCACAAGCCACGCAAGGATATATTCATTCAACAGCACATATTTAATGGGCACCTGCTATGTGCTGAGGAACTGTTCTAGGTGCTGGAAACACAGCACAGAACAAAACAGACAAAATCCATTTATCTTCATAGGAGCCATGGAAAAAACAAACCAGAGCAGGAGAACAGGAAATGGGTATAGGCTGCCAACCACGGGTGATGCAGGGGAGCTGCAATTTTCAGTAAGTTAATAAAGAAAGGGCTCACTGATAACATGGCATTTGAACAAGGATCTAAGGGAAGTGAAAAGAGGTCACCATGCAAAAGTTAGGGAGAAGAAAATTCTAGGATATATCCGGGATATATTTCAGGAAGAACAAAGAAGCCAGTGTGACTAAAATGAGATGAGTTTCAAAAAGGCTAGAGAAAATGATATGAGGCAGGGGGAAGAATGGCACAGATATTGTGGGGTTTTGTAAGTCTGAATGAAATGGGAAGTCGTTGGAGGATTTTGAACAGAGGAATGACTTGATCAGATTTCTGCTATACTGAGAGTAGACTGTAGTTGGAAAGACATTACACTAAGCCAGGCCACAGATGACAGCGACTTGGACTGTACCAGTAGCTGTGGCAATGATGAGAAGTGATCCAATTCTAGATACACTGCAACTGTAATTATTTATTTATTTATTCATTTATTTCCTTCCCTCCCTCCTTCCCTCCTTTCTTTCTTTCCTTTCTTTCCTTTCTTTTCTCTCTCTCTCTTCCTTCCTTCCTTCCTTCCTTTCTTCCTTCCTTCCTTCCTTCCTTTCTTTCTTTCTTTCTTTCTTTCTTTCTTTCTTTCTTTCTTTCTTTCTTTCTTTCTTTCTTTCTTTCCTTCTTTTCTTTGAAACAGGGTCTCACTCTGTCTCTGAGGCTTCAGTGCAGTGGCACAATCACAGTTCAGCTCATTGCAGCCTTGACCTCCTAGACTCAGGTGATCCTCCCACTTCAGCCTCCCCGAGTAGCTGGGATTACAGGTGCACACCACCACACCTGGCTAATTTTTGTATTTTTAGTAGAGATGGGGTTTTGCCATGTTGGTCAGGCTGGTCTCAAACTCATGGCCTCAAGTGATCTGCCCACCTTAACCTCCCAAAGTGTTGGGATTGCAGGTGTGAGCCACGGCACCTGGCCAGCATTTTATATTTTAGCCATTCTTATCAGTGAGTAGTGGTATCTCATACTTGTTTTTATTTGCCTATTCCTAATGGCTAATAATGTTAACATCTTTTCATGTTGCATTAGCTTGCAATTGATGCTGTAACTAATTACCACAGACTAAGTGATTTAAAGCAACACAAATTTATTATTTGAAGGTTCTGGGGGCGTCAGAAAACTGAAATAGGTTTCAGTGGGCTTAAAACAAGGTGTTTGCAGAACTCAGCTCTAGAAGCATTGAGGGAGAATATCTTTTTCTTCAATTTTGATTTTCCTGTTCCTAGAGCCTATACACATTCTTTGGCATCTTCAAAGTCAGTAGCGTAGCATCTTCAGATCTCTCTCTGACTCAAGCTTCCTCTTCTGCCTGCCTCTTGTATATTAAAGAATGTTTGTGATTACATTGAGTCCACTCAGATCATCCAGGATAATCGCTTAATTTTAAGGTCAGCTGATTAGCAATCTTAATTCCATTAGCAATCTTAATTTCCCCTGCCCACATAATATCACAAATTCACAGATTTAAGGACTTATTTAGCAGAGGAGAGGGATGCATTAGTCTACTTACCACAGTGTGCTTTGTTCATCTTTTGCATAGTGTCATTTCAAGTCTTTTGCTCATTTTTTAAAAATGTGTTGCTTGACTTTCTCTTGTTGAGTTTTGGGAGTTCTTTACATGTTTTCTAGGTGCAAGTCCTTTGTGGGATATTTGAATTGGAAATATTTTCTCCATCCTAGCTTTTTTCTTCAAAATTGCTTAATGTTATCTTTCACAGAGCAAAAGCTTTTCATTTAGATGAAGACCAGGCTATCATTTTTTTCTTTCATGGCTCATACTTTTAATGTCATGTCTAAGAACTTCTTGCCTAAGACCAGGACGCAAAGATTTTCTCTTATGTTTTCTTGCAGAAATACATTTCACCTTTAGATCAGTGACCTATTTTCAGTTATTTTTAGTATAAGGTATAAGTTTGACAGGTAGGTTGAATTTTTTTTCATATAGATGCCCAATTCTTCCAGTACCATTTGTTGAAAAGACAACCTTTTCTCTTTTGAATTGCCTTTAAACCTTGTCAAAAATCTATTGCCATTTCTGTGTGGGTCTGTTTCTGGACTGTATTCTGATATGTGTCTGTCCCTTCATCAGTACTCCATTTTTTTTTATTACTGTGGCTTTAAGGTAAATCTTAAAATGAGGTAGTGTGATTTCTCCAACTTTATTCTTGTTTTCAAATTCATTTTGGCTATTCTATTCTGAGTCTTTGCCTTTCCATATAAATTTTACTATCTGCTTGTCCATATCTACAAAAACTCTTGCTGGGATTTTGTTGTGTTAATTCTACAGATTGATTTGGAGGGGGTAGGAATTGGCATCTTTACCATGTTAAGTCACTCAATCTGTAAGGTATGAGAATTTTATGTCTCTGTTTATTTAGGTCTTATTTTATCTCTTTGATTAGCCTTTATTAGCTTTCAGCATGAAGATCACATATACTTTAGTTAGATTTACACCTGCTGTATTTTTTTGTAACTATTGCAAATGGCGTTATATTCTCTTTTTTAAAACTAGAGGTGGGGTTTCACTATGTTGCCCAGACTGAAGTGCAGTGGCTATTCACAGATGTAATGACAGCACACTACAGACCCACATTCAGATCAAGTGATCTACCTGCCTCAGCCTCCCAAGTAGCTGGGACTACAGGAGTTACTGCACTTGGCTTGGCATTGTATTCTTTGTTTCCATTTCCAATTATATATTGCTAGTTCATAGAAACATGATTGATTTTTGTGTGTTAGCCATGTATTATGTAAACTTGATAAACTCACTCAATACCTCTGAGTTTTTTGGTAGATAACTGGGATTTTCTCAATAAACAATCATGTTGTTTACAAATAAGAGTGGTTTTGCCTCTTTTCAATTTGTAAGCCGCTCTTTTTTTTTTTTTTTTTTTTTTTTTTTTTTTTTTTTGGTAGTCTTATTGTACTGGCTACGCATGCAATACAATAGTGAATAGGAATGATGACGATGGAGATCCTTATCTTATTCCCAATCTTAAGAGGAAAGCATTCAGTTTCTCACCATTGAGTATGATGTTAGCTGTAGGTTTTTATAAATGCCCTTTATCAGGTTGAGGAAGTTCCCTTCCTTTCCTGATTTGCTGGGAGTTATTATCATGAAGGGATGATGAATTTTATTAAATTCTCTTTTACCTCAACTGACAAAATCGTGGTTTTTCTTTAGACTGTTATTGTGATGAATTATATTAATTGATTTTCAAATAACCAACTTTGCATTTCTGGGATAAACTGTACTTGGTCATACTGTATTATTCTTTATATAGATTTCTGGTTTGATTCGGCAGTATTTTGCTGAGGCTTTTTATCTGTGTTCATGAGAGATACTGGTCTGTCGTATTCTTTTATGTATTTGTTTGGTGTTAGTATTAGCACAAAATGGCCTCAAATGATGAGTTGAGAAGTAATCTCTTGTCTTCTTTTTTCTGGAAGAGACTGTATAGAATTGATGTTATTTCTTCTTTAAGTGGTTGGTACCATGCCCCAGTGAAATTTTCTGGATCTGGAGATTTATTTTTCAGTATGTGACCTTATGAACATATGGAACACCATTATAGTAACTATTTTAATGTCCATTCTGTGTTTGGATTGATTGATTTTTCACTTTAATATGTGCTGTATTTTTTTTGTTTCTTTGCATGCCTCGTATTTTTTGACTAGATGCCAGACATTACAAATTTTACTTTTTTGGGTACTAGATATTTTTGTATTTCTATAAATATCCTTGAGCTGTGTTCTGGGAGCAGTTAAGTTACTGAAATCAGTTTGAACCTTTGGGGTCTTAAAATGTGGTAGACAGGACCAAAGCCATGTTTGGTCTAGAGCTAATTGTACCCTTTTACTGAGGCAGGACCTTTCTGAGTATACTACTCAATGTTCCATGACTTACAAAGTTTGTCACTTTGGCTGATGGGATAAGATAGTATTCTCAGCCCTGTATGAGCACCATGTACTCTTCTCTATAATTCTTTTGTGTAGTTCTTACCCCAGGCCAGGTAATTTCCTTACACTTATGTATTGATTGCTATGCTGCTGGCTACTTTAAGGAAACCCTCTTGGGTCTCCAGAGTTGGCTTTCTGTATAGCTCTCTCCTTTCTGTTACTTTGTCCCAGAAATTCTAACCGTTTTGGTTTCCTTGGACTCTTGGCTTTGTCTCCTCAATTCAGGGAATCTACTGAGCTCTACCAGCCTTCCTACTTCCAAAGCTGTAGCCTGGGAACTCTATCAAGGCAGTGAGCTGAGGCAATGTTGGGCCTTATCTGATTTCTTCCCTAAGTGTACAGAATTGCTGCCCTTGTTTGCCTGATGTTCACTAACTTAAAAACCATGGTTTCATCTGACTTTTTAATTGTTTTAGGCAGAATATTAAATCTGGTTCCTGTTAGTTCATCTTTGTCAGAAGCAGAAGTCTTGGTGCTGGGCTCTCAATTCCACTCTGCAGCTACACAGAGCTAGCCAGCTTTTGACTCCTTCTGTGGCAATGTAGTTAAGCACCTCTAGTTCTGATTCCTCATCTCCCCTCAACCTCCACAGCCATTTGATTCCTAGAGGTTGAACGTGTTTCAATATTGTCTTAGAACTTTCTCCCAAGCAGCTGACACTCATTTTGTGAATCTGATACTGGCTGTTTTGATGTTATCACCTCTGCAGGCAAAGGTGTCTATGTCAGGATTATTGCCTGAGTGAGAATATAAGATACTACTGATTGTGAGATGTGTTCTGATTTCATATATGTTAAGGCATGAAAAGTTGTCCCTCTTGGAATCAATGAAATAGGGTATTTTGACAATAGAACTTTTTAACTGATTAGATATAGAGATGAAGTATAGGATGCCTCCAAGGTTTCTGGCCTAGGCAAATGGAAGGATGAAGTTCTCCAGATGAGAATGAGGAGGGCATCTTGTTTGGCCTGTCTAGTATATATCTTATATTGTGCAATTACAGATAAACCAGGGAGAAAATTGAAAGCCTCAGATGCTCAACTTCTTATTTTGTTGGATGTATTTTAAGTAATAAAACTGTCATGAAGATGTAAAATATACCATTTAAATCTCCTCAACATTGGCAAACTATTTTTATATGTGGTCAATTGTATTTTAAAATGGCTCTTTCATTTTTAAAAATAAAATAAAATTTAGTATCAGCTCCATAGGCATAGAGGGAAGAGTCTAAAAACATGAACTTATCAATGGATCTAAAAATAAGATAAACTCAGATATCAGAATAGGAAATTCTGTCTTTTCAAAATATTATCCTCATCACCTTCCTCTGATACAGCTGTGAATCACACAGAGCATCCACATATGACAAGATTTTAAAACGGATATAAAATGTTCTATATAGAAAGTTGTGTGATATACATATAGATAGATAATTTTTAAAGAATTCTCTTACATACAAACCTTGGGAACAATTTTCTTGAGAAAAGACATTTGCAACCCATATCTATGAAATGACAGAATGTATGATTCCCATGGAAAGTTTGTCCGTTGAATGGAGAAAGGAGTTATCTGGTATCTGGAGCAGATCATTTAGAATTGTTGATTAATAAGCTAGAAATATGTCCTGAAGACTGGCATCATGGTTCAGTCAACAAAGCCAGAATAGATTAGGGCAGATGCACTCAATCCTAGAACAGTGCGCCTTTGTAGGAAAGGGCACCCAGAGGAATGTGCAGCACGGTGGGAGAGGATGTGGCCCCTGCCTCGCCAGCTATACTAATGGCATTCATCACCAAGGAGGCAGGTGTTGCAATCAGATTGCTCTCACATTCTGAGAAATCTTAAACACCACTCTGTGCACAACATTCTAATAGATGCCAAGTAGAAGCATCTTCCAATCCATCCCAAATCATTGAGGATTTATCAGCAAGTGAGACAATTATTAATACATAAACAACTCAAAAGTGGCTTTTTATGAATATGCAGAAAATGAAATTTTTAATTGTTTTTCCTATTTTGTTTTTTGTTAAAGTAAGAGTACTGTCACTTAACGTATGTTCTAAGATATATCAGCTGACTTTAACAGATGACACACATAAGAAGTTTTTATGGATAAACATCTTAGGTATACAATGGGTTAAATAGACTGAAATGGGTTTCTTTGGTGCAGGGCACCTAAAAAAATGAATGAATGTGCTTTGGGAATTTCATCTGTGGGGTGTAGTATTTTGTATTTCCCCCGTGTTTTATCTTAGATCCCTTTTTCAGGACCATCTTGTGGGACTAGTGCTTTGTTTATCTTCTTTGTCACTGAAACCCTAGTACCTAGCATGCAGCCTGACACTAAAAGACCCTCAAAAAATATTTGTGGAATAAAGTAATGAATTTGCAGATCGTTTAATGACTTGCCAGGGGTCCATCAGCCCTTTTCAGAATAATATATAAGAGAAGTCTGTGGCTCTTCCTAGTTCTGTGCCATGTGCTGCCAACTGCTACAGTTTGTACCAGCCTGAGTTGCCTCATTTCTCTGACTAGGTGAGTGCAAGGGGCATCAGAAAATACTCTTTCACCTGGTCTACTTTCTCCATATACCCTCTTCCTCAACAACTTTCTAGGAGGTTCTTCTCTTTTTGGGGAGCATGCAAATGTTACCACACTCTATCTTCTTTAGGGAACATACAGATACTACAGCATCAGCCAAAAGCTAGGGTATTAATGTTCCATTGTATGGAATGCGAGTCACTTCCCAGCAGAGCAAGAGGGAGGCTGCATGAGCTGTGTGGGGGTCAGAAGACTGCTGCTGAGCATGGCAGGGCCAAACAGAAAGCTTTCCTTTTACTTGCACTTTATTTGACCTGTGGGTAAACAAAGACTTTCTATTTCTAGAAAGTGCCATTGTTTTAACTGCTTTGAGTTTCTTTTGCAAACTTAAAAAGTCATGTCTTTATGCAAGGCATTTAAAGCTCTGTAGGCCCAGTCTTGGCCGGGCATGGTGGCTCGCTCCAGTAATCCCAGCACTTTGGGAGGCGGAGGTGGGTGGATCATGAGGTCGGGAGTTCAAGACCAGCCTGGCCAAGATGGTGAAACCCCGTCTCTACTAAAAAATACAAAAATTAGCCGGGTGCAGTGGCAGGAGTCTGTAATCCCAGCTACTTGAGGCTGAGGCAGGAGAATCACTTGAACCCATGGGGCAGAGGTTGCAGTGAGTCAAGATCGCACTCCAGCCTGGATAACAAAGTGAGACTCCATCTCAAAAAACAAACAAACAAAAAAAGCTCTGTAGGCCTAGTCCTAACATTTTGTTGTTGTTGTTCCTTTTCTATGTTCCCCTTACACTTTTTTTCTGTTGTTGTTCTTATATATCACAAACTCTTAGCTCTCTGAAATTCAACAACATATGCCATTAAAAACAGCTATAAGATTTTAGCATGAGTGGAATATTCAACTTTGTAGAGAACTTGATAATATAACCTCTCCGAGGAAGGAATTGGGAGAATATGATTCTTCTTTCTCATTCAACAGGTAATGTGCTAGGGGCCTTGGAGAGTTGAAACACAATAAAAAATAGTTTTTCAGTCCCTGTCCTTTAAGAGATTTGGAGTAGAGGGAGGAAAATAATGTTTACAGAATACTTACTGTGTTCCAGGCTATACATCCATATATCTAGATTCATGTCTATATTTATATCTAGTCACAAAAATAGTATAAGGCAAGTTTTGTTTTCCCTGTTTTACAAATGAGAAAACTGAAGATCAGAGAAGTCAGGTAACTTCTGAGATTCACTAATTTAAACTAAATTCTCCTAAAGATAGGATGATAATATTAAGAGAAATATTGAGTAAGAATTGGGATTCTCTTATTTAACCTAAATCCTTCCAATGATAGGATAATTATGTACACTATTAAAAAAAATATGTCTGAACAGGCCAGGTGCAGTGGCTTACCTGTGCAATCCCAGCACTTTGGGAGGCCAAGGCAGGTGGATCTCATGAGTTCAGGAGTTCAAGAAAAGCCTAGGCAACATGGCAAAACCACATCTCTACAAAATTACAAAAATTATCTAGGCATAGTGGTGTGCACCTGTAGTCCCAGCTACTTGGGGTGATGAAGTAGGAGGATCTCTTGAGCCCGGCAAGCTGAGGCTGCAGTGAGCTGTGATCACGCCACTGCACTCCAGTCTGGGTGACAAAGCGAGATCCTATCTCAAAATAGTAATAATAATAAGGGCCTGGCGCGGTGGCTCACGCCTGTAATCCCAGCACTTTGGGAGGCTGAGGTGGGCAGATCATGAGGTCAGGAGTTCGAGACCAGCCTGGCCAACATGGTGAAACCCCATCTCTACTAAAAATACAAAAATTAGCCGGGTGTGATGGTAGGTACCTGTAATTCTAGATACTTGGGAGGCTGAGGCAGAAGAATTGCTTGAACCCGGGAAGCAGAGGTTGCATTGAGCCAAGATGGTACCACTGCACTCCAGCCTGAGCAACAGAGCGGGACACCTCAAAAAAAAAAAAAAAAAAAATATATATATATATAAAAGATAAGTAGTATGAACAAAGAATCACACAGGGCTTCTGAATATGCTGGTAAATATTTTTAAACCTACCTGTCTCTTGTCTTCTGAAGTGCCTTCCTATCCATTTGATCTCGGACTATGCATTATACTTCCCAGAAATTTCATTTCTTCATCAGAAAATCCTCTATGCCAATGTCAGAAGTTTTGGGTGAGGGAGTAAATAGTATAATTTAGGTGAAATTGAAACTCTGCAGCACCATAAAAGTATAAGATACTGTCATTACAAATGGAGTTCTGAATAAGAATACCTATGATATATTTGAGATGCATATTAGCTCTAATTTTTAAAAATGTCTGCTTCTAATGAATTTAAGCTCAATTTATAAATAGAGTGAAAAGAAATCCATTATAAAGTGATCTGTGGTTCAGTCGATTTCTAAAAAAATATTTTTAAATAGAGTGTGTGTAGAGAAATGTTAAGAAATATTTATGGGGTACTCACTACATATAGTTTTAGGGATAGATGTTGTGAAGGATATTTAAGAACTAGAAGGCATGATTTGTGCCCCTGGGGTGTTCAGAGCATACAAATATATCTTCCCTTTCTCTTATCTGTTCTGCTCATCCAGGATACTCTGCTGGGGAGAAGTCCAGATTTTGATGTAATAAATTCATCCTTTGAACATTAGAATTTATTTTTATGTTTTAATTCAGCACAAGTGTTTTTGATCATATAAGACCAGATTTTAAAATCAAAAATGAAAACTTGCAAACTAATTTTTCAGTATTTCAAAATTCCTATTTTTTAAAAGGCCACATCCTCCAGGAGTTAACTAGTGACTAGCATCTTTGGCATATTTTATTTTGAGAAAAGTGAAAATGTTGATTTCTAAATAATGGCCTTCACATTTCAAACACTTTAAAAAACTGTAGTTTTTAAGGTATGTTAGTCAGTGCCTTTATTTAGAAGGCCATCAATAATTTTGTGTCAAGTGACGTGCTTTAAGATTTTGCTTTGTCTCTCTCTAGCTGATGACGCTGTGGTTGCGATTCCTTATGGAAGCAGACATGTTCGCCTTGTCTTAAAAGGTCCTGATCACTTGTGTAAGTAACTCTGTTGTTTTCCTTTGGGAATTGGGAATTGTAGTCATTATTATTTATTTTGTGTTCCCAGAAAAGATTAAAACACAAGAATACACATCTTTCTACTCTATCATAATATGATATTTTGAGGGCTTCTGTTTATCTTTTAGCTGCCTGATGAGATGGCAGAAAGCCCTGTGGTAATTATCTTTAACCACAGTCATCCTGAAAAATACAAAATAGATGCTCCCAATGGGTTGTTGTTGGGTTAAGCGCATGTTTATGCTCTTGTGAGTAATATATCTCATTCCCTCTCTTCTTCCTTTCCAATCTCAGTCTTTTTTTTTTTGCCTTCCCTCTCCTTTTTTCAGCTTTCTTCTAACCCCCTTCTCTCTTCTTCATTCATTCTCTTTTTCTACCTACTTTCATGTTTCATTACTTCATCAATCCAGAGGAATATAGAAACACCAAACAACCTTAACACTGTAGCATTTAAAGAAAACCATCATGGTGTAATTAAGCATCCCATGTATTAAAGAAAAATTCAGGGCCCTCATATCTTAAAGAAAGCTACTGGGATTCAGGATTAAATGGTAATCATAACCCCAAAGATCAAATGGCAGCATGGCCCCTCCAGGATTTGTGCAAAAATTGATCTTCAATCATGCCGAGGCAGCAGTACAGAGTCACCTATTTCTTATTATTTAGTGTTGTTTAGATACAGAGCTGTAAATTACGAGAAGAAAATTATAGGCTATAAACAAGGAAGAGGATGGGAGGGGATATGATAGCATTTTCTGTAAAATTCAATTTCACTGAAAGGCTTCACTTCAGTTGGTTCCTTGAGCATTTCTGATCTCCTCCACTGTGATTGTTCCTGGGTTTCCACAAAGCCATCTATCATCTGTCCTTTCGCCCCTCCCACACAAATGTCTGTGAAACCAATTTAGATAGCAAGCATTATTTTTTAGTGATTGGATTATGAATGAAATCATGCTAAAAAGGCAAACAAGAGGAAGACAAATTGAAGCCCATAAAAGTCAAGATCGCCTACAGTAGTCTTTCTAAAAATAAAAATAAATACATTTCATGGAAGAGGTGGGATTTGAAAGGCCATGTGAAGTAAAAGAATAAGTAAGGTACAGTTCAGGCAAAACCAAAAAATGCTAATAAGTCACCTTCTATGGATTCAAGTTTGTTTCTAATCCTGAACAACCCTGTAAAATATGGTGTTCACATGTGAAAAGATAATGTATGTGTGTGTATTATTACCATTCAGATGATTCATTTTTCCCCATTTGAGAATTGGAGAGGGCTAACTTCTAATGTAACAACTCCACTCAAAAGCAGTACTTTTGTGAGCAGTAACAGATACTGGAATAAAATATTCAGGCCAATATCATCACCAAGTGGGAGACTGACTCTTCATTGCAGAAGAAAGAACCCATAGGAATAGATTTAAGAGGGAATTTTTTTTTTTTTTTTTTTTTTTTTTTTTTTTTTTTTTTTTTTTGAGATGGAGTCTCGCTCTGTCGCCCAGGCTGGAGTGCAGTGGCCGGATCTCAGCTCACTGCAAGCTCCGCCTCCCGGGTTCACACCATTCTCCTGCCTCAGCCTCCCGCGTAGCTGGGACTACAGGCGCCCACCACCTCGCCCGGCTAGTTTTTTGTATTTTTTAGTAGAGACGGGGTTTCACCATGTTAGCCAGGATGGTCTCGATCTCCTGACCTCGTGATCCGCCCGTCTCAGCCTCCCAAAGTGCTAGGATTACAGACTTGAGCCACCGTGCCCGGCCGTGGAAATTTATTTTTATAAATGTACTAGTCTCCTAGATTTCCTAATTATGTGATCACAAAGAAGCTGAAGAATTGGCCTTGTTTGATTTAATTATCCTAAAGATTTGATGAAAAGCAAACTGGAATCTGCTTTTCTCTCCCAACAAACATACTATTGGTAGCATATGTATAACTAAATCATTTTTCCTTATGTGTTCTTTTTTTATATTTGAAATATAATTCAGCAAAATGAATGTGGGAGTAAAGGATACCCTGCTTCTCTTGTAGCTCTTTTGCCCTTCATTCCCAGAAGCTGATATAGTGCGAAATCAACCTTAAATATTTTGGACCAAACCAGAATAAGATGAGGCAATCTAGTCTGCCCCCTTGGCTCATCTTTAATTAGATGTACCTTGAGAAGGACAGCTGTAAGCCTCTTGATAAAATGGAATCAGAAGCTCGGATCAGGCCTACAACTGCAAGATTTTTCTAAAACTAAGTTAATTGATGTCCTAGAAATATTTCTACAAGTGCCTGTGAGGCAGTTTGAGAAACGAAGGCTAGAGGAAGGAGATTTAGTGCGGTTGCTTTCCCCTATGACAACAACTGTGATTTCCTCCCTCCAATATTCCCTTGATGTGCCCTATATTCTTCAGTGGGATCCCCTCTGTTCTGAGGAAAGGGAGTGAAGTCTTGTCTACTCTAGAAGAAGGGCTCCACAGACTTCATCTGAGAGTCCCTGGGCATTTAACTGAAGACCAAGATTTTCCAGCTGTTGATATTCCTTGCAGTAGAGAACTACAAGTAAACCACCTCTACAATAATGTAATACAAGTATCTAGGTACTTGAGTGCCTCCAGAGACCTTAAAATTGTTTTAACCCAGAGCCCCACCCAAGCACTCCCATTTTTCTGCTGAAGAATCTTTGCCAAAACCAAACGTTCTTGTCAAGTTTTGGAAACCATTAGCCTTAGTCCATCCATCTTTCTTCATGCAACACAACAGACAGTTGTTCTAAATCACCCCTCAGTGACATGAGAACTTAGTCTTCTCTGAATCACACATCATAATTACCATCATCCCCAGCGTGCTCTGATTTTCTACAACAAAACATGCTTCATAGGCTTTGTCATTGGCCAAATCTGGATTTGAATGCTCCAGAAATAAAGGGGCTTTTTTTCTATCTTAAGCACTTATGAAATACCTTATATTTGCATAAAACTAAGCTAAGTATCAAAATGAATTTTAAAAAGAGAGAATACTGAAAATGGTAGCTCCTGTTCTTATGTGACTATTGTTTCTTCATTTTGAGCAATAGCATCAGTGAAGTAAGTAACCAGAAAGTATAAATAAACACAGGTTAATGCACTAATATAAAGTCATACAGGTACTGAGGCAACTCAGAGATACACCCTGGATCTTGTAGAGCAAAAAGAAAACTGGAGGGTATCCTAGGCTGAGGGCCATCAAGATTGAAGTCAAAAAGAGATGTATGAGAATTGGTTTACTCAAAAGAATAGGGTTGCAGTAAAGTAGGGTGCCCAAATAATGTCATCTGGAAAGTCAAAGATTTTTTTGACAGGAACCCTTGAATGCCTGGCTAATGACTTTTAAAATAATTTCAATTGCAGCATAAATTCCTATGTGACTCATCAGTGCCTATATATTTTGTTGATATCACAGTTTCAATTTGTCAGTCATATAAAGAATGATGTGTCTCCCTTACCTAGCTCTAAACATTGTTGCATGAAATGTGCTTGCCTGTGGTTGCCCTAGGAACATCTTTCTCTCATCTTCATGTGTTTGATTATGTAGATCTGGAAACCAAAACCCTCCAGGGGGCTAAAGGTGAAAACAGTCTCAGCTCCACAGGAACTTTTCTTGTGGACAATTCTAGTGTGGACTTCCAGAAATTTCCAGACAAAGAGATACTGAGAATGGCTGGACCACTCACAGCAGATTTCATTGTCAAGGTGAGCCCAATTTAGATACCTCCTTTTCAAGCCACATCCAAACTGATGTTACTTATAATTTCCTGAGCAGAGAGAGACTTTAGGTTCTGACATATGTTTGGAAAGCCTGTTTGTCACCCAGGAAATGTTTAATCTGAGGGTGTTGAGCTAGCTGCATCCTGGACTTTATGAGAACATATGATATTTTAAGGTCATAGGAAATCTTTATTATATAATTAATACAATCTTTATTATATAATTAATAAAATAACCCCACCTAAGAAGCCAATGTATCATAAGTTGGTGGCTATAGATTGTTTTTAAAATAGTTTGGATACAGTCATTGACTTATATAGGCTATCCTCAGTAAAGGAGAAAAACAAACCGATTATCCACAGACTTGGTCAACTCATCATGCTTCCAATGGCAAGTTCTGTTTTCTTTTGCACTGGCAAGAAAACTAAGTTGTTTCCTTCTATCAGAGCTTCCCTACTCTTCAAGGTAATATAAAACACATTGCTGGAAGCTACATGCACATTCTGCTGGAAAAATGTACACACTAGAAGAACATTTGGGAATCACAATAAAAAAAACATATTTTTTTCCTTCAGTAGGTCAGGAGGACCTGAAGGATTTCAGCTGTAAAGCTGTAAAACTTGTAATGTGTCCAGGACTCCATAAATTTTTCATCATGGGACCTGGAGCCAGAGGACATTTGATTTAAGCTAAAGCTTGATGACCCCATGGCAGCTGGAAGTAAGAATGCGTATAGAAAAATACAATAGGCAGTAAGGTTGGAGGGAGAAAGGTTCCAGAATACTGTCCTCCGTCTCCATCTGCATGGTAGTTCTCTTTAATCCAGTCCAGACGCCAGCCACATGAACGTGAGCAAGAAGCTACAAGCCATCAGAGGTAGCTCACAATAGAAATGATGCTGTAGGTAGTTAAATGATTTCCGTTAAGCAAGAAAATCCAGTAAAGAAGTGAAAGATGTCTTTATTCTTTGAAGCCCTTGGAGTACCATTAAATAGACCATGTATACTATAGTAATTTCCCTAGTGGCCTTGTGAGAGTTAATACACATACTGAAATTATGTAACTGGATTCAAGCAATATTACTTACATTGGAACAGCTCACAGCATTGTCAAATGTGTTACATCTATCCAGTTGCCTTCTGCACCTCCCCACTTGGATAACCCATAGGCACAACAAGCCCAACATGCCTAAGTTTAACTTGAGCCCCAGATACCTGCTTTAACATCTTTATTTTTTTAATCTTACAAATTAAGACACTGTCTACCCAGGCAAGTGAGAAATCTTTGATTCACCCTGATTTTCCCTTCTATGTGCCGTCGGTCAGGCTTCATCCAAACTGTCTCTCAGCATTGTTTTTTCTCCTCCATCCTTGCTGCCACTGTGTTAGCACAGGCCTTTACTTTTTGTCATCTGAACTAGTACCCTGGACCCTGAGCTAGTTTCCCAGCCTCTGATTTCATTGCCTATGTTACCTTCAGAGTGCATTTCCTAAAACCCCTTCCCTAATTCTTCATAACCCCTCACCTTCACTCATTTCCTCTAGGTTAGAAGACAAATCCATAGCACAGCATCTGTTACTCTCGTTTAGCTGGATTGTGCCCACCTTTCCAACCTCACCTTGGACTTTTCCCCTTCTGTTTCAGCCCTGAATGATGAACAGGTCCCCCAGCACCTTACACTCTCATAACTCATTACCTTTGCAGGATGCTGTACCCTCTACCTGGAATGCTCTTATCGTGTCTTCTTCCATTCTCTTCACTACCTCTTACTTCTTCTTCGAGATCTCCTCCTTCTAGGAGTATTCTTTGACTCTACCCCAAATTTCTGTCTGTATCTCCCCACCTCTGTGTTCCTTGAGGGAAGAAACTGAATTGTATTTGTCTTCGTATCTCCATGAGAAGAACCCAATAAGCACTAACAAGTGCTGGATGAATAAAGAATTTTTGCCACCCAACAGTTGCTTAAATAGAGCAGATGCGGACATCTCTATTATACCCACAAGGAAACTTAGCTTCAGGAAATTTGAGTGACTTGCCTGAGTTCACACTGATGGGAAGCCAGCACTGAAAATCACATCTCTTTACTTCTGGTCCAGAATGCTTTCAATAGTTTGTATTGCTTCTAAGAATATATATCTTTTTCTTCAGTGTTTCATTAGAAAACACTGGGAATCAAATAAATGTAAAGTTATTCTAAGATAGACAATGTCATTCTTAAATTAATTTGCTTAAACTTTAAAATGAGCCAGATAATTGAAGTATATAGAGAAAAAAAGAAGAAAATGATCTTTTTTTCTAGTACTTCATAATGAAACAATTTTCTCTTCCCTAATTTTCGTCAAATAGCTGAAAATAAGATATTACTATTGATTATTATTTTTCATGATTTAAGTATTACAATTATATATATATATCATATGAATTAAGCTTTCAGTAGCATTCAAAGTATAGTCTCTTTTGCATTATGTATATAACACACATATATAGTTGATTAATCAAATCCTCTTTATAGATTTAAATGGCCATTTACTCAAGTCTCAAACCAATCTCACCTTGATAAGCGTCATTAGAAACACTGAAATCCATCTTCACAATAAGCAAAATAGCGTCATCCTTGAGATCAGGTCATTACCCTGGTGATCTGGTGTATGAAGTCAGGTGACTCAGAAAGTAGAATATACCAAACATAGAGCAGAAAGCCATCAGTGTGGTGCTTACACAGAGGCCATGAGTATCTGGTTCTTCACAGAGAGCTGTCCAATGGCTATTTGCAGATTTTTTTTTAAAAGACATGGAAGGATTTTACTTTTGAGATGTGGACATGTCTCTTAAAACAGTCTAATTGAAACAAGTTCTCTTTTATTTTTTATTAATTAATTTTTAATTGACAAGTAAAAACTGTATATTCATCATATATAACATGTTTTCAAATATGTATACTTTGTGGAACAGCTGAACTGAGCTAATTAATATATGTATTACTTCACATATTTATCAATTTTTTTATTATACTTTAAGTTCTAGGGTACATGTGCACAATGTGCAGGTTTGTTACATATATATACATGTGCCATGTTGGTGTGCTGCACCCATTAACTCATCATTTACATTAGGTATATCTCCTAATGCTACCCCTCTCTGCTCCCCCAACCCCATGACAGGCCCCGGTGTGTGATGTTCCCCTTCCTGTATCCAAGTGATCTCATTGTTCAATTCCCACCTATGAGTGAGAACATGCAGTGTTTGGTTTTCTGTTCTTGCGATAATTTGCTGAGAATGATGGTTTCCAGCTGCATCCATGTCCCTACAAAGGACAGAAACTCATCCTTTTTTATGGCTGCATAGTATTCCATGGTGTATATGTGCCACATTTCTTAATCCAGTCTGTCACTGATGGACATTTGCGCTGGTTCCAAGTCTTTGCTATTGTGAATAGTGCCACAATAAACATACGTGTGCACGTGTCTTTATAGCAGCATGATTTATAATCCTTTGGGTATATACCCAGTAATGTACTGAGGACACTTAAAATCTATCTCTTGGCAATTTTCACAAATACAATACATTGTTATTAACTGCAGCCACCATGTTGTAGATAGATCTCTTGAACTTATTCCTCCTAACTGAAATTTCGTATCTATTGACCAACATTTCCCCCACAATTCACTTCCACCCCAACCTCCTGGCAGCCAACATTCTACTCTGTGTTTCTATTGGGTCAATTGTTTTAGATTGGACATAGAAATATTATTCATATCACACAGTATTTGTCTTTCTGGGCCTAGCTTATTTCATTTAACATAATGTTCTCCAGGTTCACCCACATTGTCAAAATGACAGGATTTTCTTCTTTTTTTAAGGCTGAATAGTATTCCATTGTGCATATATACTATGTTTTGTTTATCTGTCTGTTGATGAACATCTAGGATGATTTCACATCTTGGCTCTTGTGACTAGTGCTGCAGTGAACATGAGAGTGTAGATATCTCTTCAACATACTGATTTCATTTCCTTTGAATATATACCCAGGAGTGAGATTGCTGGATCATATAGTAGTTCTATTTTTCAAATTTTTTTAAGAAATCTTTATACTGCTTTCTACAATGGCTGAATCAATTTACATTCCCACCTATAGTATCCAAGGGTTCCCTTTTCTCTACATCCATGCCAACACCCATCTTTTGTCTTTTTGATAATGGCAATTCTGTTAGGTGTAAGGTGATATCATAGTACTGAATGCCTTTTCCTGATGATTAATGATGTTGAGTATTTTAAAATATGCTTGTTGGCCATTTGTATGTCTTCTTTTGAGAAAAAATCTATTCAGATCCTTTGTTCATTTTTCAGTCAGATTGTTTTCTTGCTATTGAGTTGTTTGAGTTTCTTGTATATTTTGGATATTAACCCCTTATCAGATGTGTGATTTGCACATTTTTTTTTCCATTCTGTAGGTTGTCTCTTCACTCTGTTGATTGTTTCCTTCGCCTTGCAGAAGCTTTTTCTGTTTTTGCTTTTGTTGCCTGTACTTTGGGGTCATATTCCAAAAATTGCCCAGACTAATTGAAGATGGTCAGTATGTTTTCTTCTAGTAGTTTTATAGTTTCAGGTCTTACATTTAAGTCTTTAATCCATTTTAAGTTGATTTTTGTGTATAGTGTGAGATACAGGTCTGATTTCATTCTTCCACATATGGAAGTTTTTCCAAACACTACTGTCCTTTTCTCAGCAACTTTGTCAGGAAATTAATTGACCTTAAATTTGTGGAGTAATGTCTGGGCTGTCTTCTGTTTAATTGGTCTATGTGTTTGTTTTTAGACTGGTACCATGGTGTTTTGATTACTATAGCTTTTCAGTAGATTTTGAAATCAGGTTGTATGATGCCTTTAGCTTTTTTCCTTTTTGTTCTAGATTACTTTGGCTATTTGGGGTATTTTGTGGTTCCATTTTAATTTTAGGGTTTTTTTTCTATTTCTGTGAAAAATGTTATTAGAATTTTCATGGAGATTGCATTAAATCTGTAGATAGTGTTGGGTAGTATGGACATTTAACAATATTAATTCTTTCAATTCATGAACACAGGATATATTTCCATTACTTTGTGTTTTCTTCAATTTTTTCATCAATGTTTTATAGTTTTCAGTGTCTTTCACTTTCTTGATTAAATTTACTCCTAAATATTGGGGGTTTTTGGTAGCTATTATAAATGGGATTGTTTCCTTAATTTCTTTTTTGAATGGTTTGTTATTAGTGTATAGAAATGCTATTGATGTTTATATGTTGATTTTTTTATCCTGCAACTTTACTGAATTTATTGATTAGTTCTAACAGTTCTTTGGTGGATGCATTATATATTAATTTAAGCACCACATTGCTTTTTGAAAAAGATATACAGGAATCAGAATGGCCACTTGTCAGTATCTCCATGAAATTTTCTTGCCAAAATACCATTTTTGTTTCTTTAAAAGGAAAAGACTTTTTTGTGCAAAAGGAAGATTTTCTGACAGTGAGCAATTGTTATATATTGCCCTTGGTTCCAAAACAACGTTTTGGAATATCCTTCTCTTGCCACCTTTAAAACTAGACTGAATTCTCATCTTGCTTCCTAGAGGAGCATTTCTTCTAAACATTTTAAACTTGTTTCGTTGGCTCTACATACATTTTGACAATGGCAGTTTAGTGTGGTAGAATAGATAATCTGATGCTTACTGGGTGTGTGACCTCAAGAATATTGCTTTGCCTCCTCGAAACTGTTTACTCCTTTATGAAATGGTAATAAAATACTCCTCATTCCTGAAGGAGCCCTTGTGGGGGATTAAATGAGATAATGTGTATAAAAGTGGATAGATCCAAATTACTTACTTTCCATCTTTTTGAAACACTTTAACTTTCAGTCAAACAAATCACTATACTCTATCTAAACAACAGCAGGAAGCTGCTTTGCTGAAGATCGTGAGAGTCTGATGCATTTACCAGTGATATACCCAGGAACAATTTGGCAGATGTAGCCATTAAGATAAATGGCTATGAGAGCAGACTGGCGGTGACATCTGTCAGTACATTAATTATTAGAGGTGATCTGGCCATCATCTGGATAACTGGCTGGCTTAGTATCCCCTGCCTCCCTTACTATGCCATGTGCATCTTTTCTGAAGCTGCAGACCCAAGGAAAGAGAATGACTTTCCCAGGTAGAAGAGTCCTTCTCAGTCATAGGTCCATTCTTCATTAGAACCTCCAACTCAGCTCTACCTGTAAAAGCAGCTAAGATATTTTGGTACATATTCTGGTTTTGCCCATTTGAAAGATCTCTGCAGAAAGCCAGATTAGACAGAGAAGAAGGTCATTGATAAGTATCTAAGCTACAAAAGTAGCAGAAACACACAGCAGAAGAGAAAGCAATAGCATACTCAGACCTAAGAGCACTAACTCATAATTCATGCACTGAAAACAAGAGAACACTTATTTCCTGCAGAGGACAATTTTAAAAAGATATTGCATTTCTATAGTTGGAAAATTTGGTTAGGAAGATTGGCTTCATTCCAATTGTTACCAAAATAGCATCTTTGAGAATTCTAAGGGAACAGAAACTTTGTGATTTTTACTTGTGTCAGTTAGAGTATTAGGCAAAGACGATGCCTTCATATTTTGTTCTAGACAGCCTTGAACATAACCTTGCGTACAATTCAGGATACAAAACTTGTTTTTATTATAAGAGGAAACAATACAAGGAGTCTGGAGAGAAATCCCATGTGCAAAATAATGGGAATTTACTTTATTAAGTAAGTTTATAAAATTATATGTATAATTTTATATATATAATTATATAAAATATATATAATTATAAAATATATATAATTGTCTCTCTATATAGACGGTTTGAAATAATGATACATACCATTGAATACTAAAGAAAAAAAGACACATAGTGAAAGCTATAGATATGCCCTACAAGCTAATATGCTTAAGAAAGCCTTTGTGGTGGGTGGATCACTTGAAGTCAGGAGTTCAAGACCAGCCTGGCCAAAATGGTGAAACCCCATCTCTACTAAAAATACAAGAATTGGCTGGGTGTGGTGGCAGGCACCTGTGATCCCAGCTACTCAGGAGGCTGAGGCAGGAGAATCGCTTGAATCCAGGAGGCAGAGGTTGCAGAGATTGCACCATTGCACTCCAGCTTGGGTGACAAGAGCAAAACTCCATCTCAAAAAAAAAAAAAAAAAAAACAGAAAGAAAGAAAGCCTTTATGATACTTGGGCAGCCTGTAAATCTTGGGTAGGATTGAAATACAGTTAGTCCTCTACTTACAATAACCAACAACAAATTTTTGACTTTATTTTGGTGCCACAGCAATATACATTCAGTAGAAAATGCATTTCAAGTACCCATACAACCATTCTGTTTTTCACTTTTAGCACAGTACTTAATAAATTATATGAAATATTCAACACTTTATTAGAAAACATGCTTTGTGTTGGATGATTTTGCCCAACTGTAGCCCAGCATAGGTGTTCTGAGCACATTTAAGGTAGATGTGGGGAAGCTGGGATATTTGGTAAGCGAGGTGTATTAAATGCATTTTCTACTTATAATATTTTCAACTTACGATGGGTTTATTGGCATATAACCCCGTTGTAAGTTGAGGAGCATCTGTAACAAATTCTTTTATCCACTGGAGGCTGAGCATTGGCCAACATTTAATCCCAGATTGGTTTCGCTCTGACACCCAGCCTGTTTCTAGACAGTCTCCCCATTTCCATCAACCCGTGCTTATAGAAGGGAAAACCATTGTCCTAAGCCATGTGTTCTTGAGAGGAAAAGTTTAAGTCAACTGTAGGAAAGAAGAGAAGTGAATAGTAAGTACTGGTTCATTTTCCTACCCAACTTTTACGGGTAGTGACTCCGCCAATAAATATGCCCCTTTTGCTGATAGATGCCAAGCGTTTCAAACTGAGCTAATCAGAATATACTGCATTTCTCGGCAGATTTCACACATTGTTTTGCCAATCACACAGCTAGGTTTAGGATGCAGAGACAGAGAACTGGTTCCTCATCTTTCTTTCACTCTTGAGAGCTACAGATCCCTGCCCAATCCTGCCTCGCTCCCCACCACCACAGTACTAAGCTCAGTTCTGGTCATTGGTTTCCTGTCCTCGTCCTCCATCTGACCACTGGGACAGTCCTTCAAGTAGGCTGCAGTCTGCTTTGCCACTCAGTGTCTCCTGACAAATCTTTGCCACCCTCTTTGTTCTTTAGACAACGTTATACCTGTTGTTTCCAGAGAAGCATCTCTGATCTACTGCCCTACTCAAGGGTTGGGGGCAGCATTAATCACAACTCTGAGCTAGGTAGGTTGGGCACAGTGGCTCATGCCTGGAATCCCAGCACTTTTGGGAGCTGAGGCAGGAGGACTGCTTGAGCTCAGGAGTTTGAGACTAGCCTGGGCAACTTAGTGAGAGATCCCATTTCTATGAAAAAGAAAAAAAAAAGAAAAACTCTGAGCTAGGGGTCTATGGGCTGAACTGCACTATTTTCCAATATGGAGGTCTGGAGTTCTAGAAAAACTAGAAAACTCTATAAGAAGTATAGAGGTAAAATTGGGTACTAATATTTTTAAAATCATTTTTAATCTACTAATGCCTAATCTTAGCATTTCCAACTGTTAAAATTATCAGGTATTTCAAACAGCAAGACGACTGAACCTGTTTCATTCCCATAGTAAGTAGCATTTTGGCAAACTCTCTTCACTATACTATCCTGCCTAAAAAGACAGCCTTCCAAGGAGGGTAGAAAGTGCTCTTGGGGTTGGGTGTGGTGGCTCACGCCTGTAATCCCAACACTTTGGGAGGCCGAGGCAGGTGGATCACCTGAGATCAGGAGTTCGAGACCTGCCTTGCCAACATGGCAAAACTTCGTCTCTACTAAAAATACAAAAAATTAGCTGGGTGTGGTGGTGGACACCTGTAATCTCAGCTACTCGGGAGGTTGAAGCAGGAGAATCACTTGAACCTGGGAGGTGGAGGTTGCAGTGAGCCAAGATCCTGCCACTTCACTCCACCCTGGGTGACAGAGTGAGACTCCATCTCAAAACAAAGTGCTCTTGGATAAACATTGTTTTGTAATAATACTGTTTCTTTTTATGAAACAGTATAATCTGATGATCAAGTGATCAGTAACATCTTCAAGGAAACTGGCAGATATATATAAAAAGATAATGACTCATTAAGTAATTTATCACATATAATAGTTTGAAATTCCAAAAGTACCTGAAAGGTATATAATTCAATTGTTTGTTCATTAATGCATTTGTTTATTCAGCCATTATTTGGATACCTACTATGTGCCAGACATTGTAGATGACACTGAAAAGTGATGAGCAGGATAAATGTACCGGCCTCCATGGAGTTTATAGAATATGAAGGAGAAAGATGATAAGATAACAATTATTTCAAAATGTGGTATTTATAGATATATAACTACTATAAGGAAGATTTTATTATTGCTGCATATCTTTTCAAGCCCATACAAAAGCATTTTAAAATAGTCTTAACAGCAGTTCCTGAGGATACAGTATCACTGTCAACTACCAGAACAACCCAAAATTGAGTCTGGTAGACTGACACATTTAATAAACAGATGTACCAGTTTTTCATGTTATCCTCTCCCTAGCAGGCATACTGATGTATATTCACTGTTTCCAAGCTTTCCAAAGTCATGACATCCCTGTTGCTCTGAGAGCAGTGTGACCAAGTCACATAACACTGTGGATCCCAGCTCAGAGGTACACAGTAGTGGCTCACTTGTGGGTTCCTCTTGCCTCCCTGTCCTCATGAGAGCAGCAACTGAAGAGCTAAGCCAGGTTGGGGGGACCCCTGATTGCCAGTCCCCTTACTGGCCCATCTGAGGCAACAGTTTCTACATCAGTGAGAGAAAGAAACTTAGGGAATATCCCAAAGCTCACAAATTGCCTTTTCCCAATGAAAAAGGAAAAGGTGCTTTCACAGTGCTTTATCTGGAAAAGCCTTTGTGTGCTTAATGATGTTTTCATGTGCTTATGATATCTCCTTGACTCCTTGGATTTTACATGGAATTAAAGCTCAACCATAACCCCCCATACACATTTCTATGGTCTTCCAGCTCTGTCATGACAGTGCAGTCAATCGCTATGAAAAAGTTTTTGTCTTGTCTTTTCATGTTAGTGTGAGAAATCATTTTGTTGAATTAGAAACACTGAAACATTGTGATTATAGGAAGAAGAGTTTGGTTTGAATACTCTTTTTTATTAACATAAGGAGGTCAAAATTACATATACCAGATGTGTTTAGCTCCCTAAACCAAATGTGTCAAACTGAAGCTTTCTAGAACAGAGTTTCTCCAAGTATTATGATGTTATATCCTCCTCACTTTGGCTGTAGGAAGCTAAGATTTTTTCCCTTACTTCCCAGGACTCAGGTTAGCATTCCAAAAAGAACACCTGCAAAAACAAACAGAAAAAACAAAAAACAAAGCAAACAAACAAAAAACTCATCTCTTTGAATCTAAACAAACGTTCTGGTCTTTTATTTTTTCATGAATCTTATGTTTAAATGAAAGGTTTTTTCTAATAGCTTTCCAGTGTGATAACCACACATCCGAAGAGAGCTAGAGACTTTTGTAAGCTTAAAAAAAATTTTAAAAAAAGAACTTTCCAAGGAGTATGATTAATACTACACCCCTAAGCAAGAAATTAGGTACCCTTGTATCTGACACATAGAAATGGGAAATAGGAATCTATAGGCAGTGCTCTTTTTTTGTGAAAGACACTGTATTGCTTCAGCTGTTTTTGTTTTAAAGTAGGGAGTGGTATCACTGTTTATTCTAATTGGAAAATACGTGAATGCTCTACAGGTCAAAATCCCAGGATAATATGAGACATTCTGTAGGGTTTCTCTCTTCCTTCTTTCCACCTCTCTCAGACTTTCTGGGAAACTTTTGCACATTCCTATCTAAACTCCAAAAACTGATATAGAGTTTAGCATCCATCAATTTTTCTTGGCCCTGTTTCTTCAATATTCTTATTTTCCCCCTGCATTCTAGATGTTTAATCTACTTGTTAAATTAAGTAGCACAGAAATAGGACTGTCCGTAAAATAATCTGAAGGCCAAATCCATCAATGTGTCCTACATTACGGGCAATTAAGAAAATGGTAAGACTTAAAAACACTTAAAAAAGACTTGGGGCAGGTGGTTCAGTTGGACTCTGATACTTCTTTAATTGTTGCAATGTAGAGTAAGAAGTAATCCTCTCAATTGTCCTTGGAACCTCCTTATAGTAAGTAGTCCAAACCTTGTCCAACAGTCTAAATGTTGTATCATTCTGTCTTCATGAAATTGTTGACATAAGGTACTTTTTCCTTCTCTTCAGTCTGAGTATATTTTCTCAACCTTGTACTCTTAAGAACCATTAAGGACTTGTCTCACATACTCACATACCCCCTTTAAAAAAAAAAAAAAAAAAAGAAGTTGTAATTTCCATTAAGCACCAGTTTTATGTAAAAGTAAATAAATTGTTTTTAAGTAAATAATTGTTTTCATAACATAAATTTGTGTTTTTCAGTTTTATTCTTAAACCATCAACATTTGAGTTACCTAGTTCTCTAGGCATGGGCCCAGAAATTTGCATTTTAGCCAGCATCTAGTTGGTAACTTTGCACACTCAAATATGTGAATCGCTAAATTGACAAGAAGCCCAGTATGTGTCTCTGAATTGGCAGTGTTACTTAATTCTTCAACTCTTCTTTTTTCTTAACCAAAACCAGTATATTTTCTGCAGTATATAATTTTCTTAGAACAAATTGTCTATTTCTGAATCTACATTTTAAAATCCACATAATTTTATCTATTATACCAAAGACGTTGGAAATAAAGGACAGAAAAGGAATACCAGCTTGGATTAAGATGATAGTGAAATCATAAATTGAGATATTGCTCTCCCTTGTTCTGTGGCAACAGAACTGAGAAGATAATGATAGTGAAAGCTCATGCAAGGACCATTCACTGGTGAAATGGTAGGATCAGTGATACTGCCATTGCCATTTCTCCCCCGATGCAGTCCCTTACACAGCCTAAAACCATCAACACTACCATATACTCTTGTTCAAAGCTGCAAGGGACCAGAAAGCACCGCACTGTCACGTTACTTCTTTTACTTTCCTGTTGACTCCTGCAGATTCGTAACTCGGGCTCCAGTGACAGTACAGTCCAGTTCATCTTCTATCAACCCATCATCCACCGATGGAGGGAGACGGATTTCTTTCCTTGTTCGGCGACCTGTGGAGGAGGTAATGGTGTTCACTTAGTCTAGAAACTGTTAGCTTCTGTGAGGAAATACGTGGGTATTATAAGAGTAGAGTTACTTCAGCGTGGAAGAAATTTTATACTGTGGTGGACCAGATCCTTTCTTAGCAGAGTGGAATCTCGAGGCCCTCCTGTAAGGCAGATACCTCCGCCAAGATGCCAAAGACATTTTCTGCCTGTAAAGGAGTCCCACTCGAGGAAACAGTCTTTTTTTTTTTTTTTTTTTTTTTTTTTTTTTGAGACGGAGTCTCGCTCTGTCGCCCAGGCTGGAGTGCAGTGGCGCGATCTCAGCTCACTGCAAGCTCCGCCTCTCGGGTTCACGCCATTCTCCTGCCTCAGCCTCCCGAGTAGCTGGGACTACAGGCGCCCACCACCTCGCCTAGCTAATTTTTTGTATTTTTGGTAGAGACGGGGTTTCACCATGTTAGCCAGGATGGTCTCGATCTGCTGACCTCGTGATCCGTCCGCCTCGGCCTCCCAAAGTGCTGGGATTACAGGCGTGAGCCACCGCACCCAACCAAGGAAACAATCTTTACTTCTCACCTTGATTTTGTAGAAGGTCACAGCTAGAAATATTCTGATTTGGCAGCAGTTTGGTCCTGAAACAGGCAGGTCCATTCACTTACATGTAAACTACTCATGTAATTGAAGTAAAGTCATCTATTCAGCTATCAATTAAAGAGTGTTTATCAGGCTTACTTAATTAGAGAAAATAGTTTGCTACCGGGAAAAAAAAAAAAAAAAAACCTCTGCATTTTAGACTTAGGCTCAGTTATTTTTCAACTCCACCCCATTATCCATGCAGTAAAAGAAATGCCATTTGCTTTATTTATTCATTAAAATGCATCTCTCCTGAAAAGTCACAAAATAAACTCCCGTCTCTCTCCATCATATTTGTAACACGAACACATTTCGTGTTACTAGAAGAGGCGTTTGTGTTACCACAGAAGGTTATTTTTCCTCATTTTCTGCTCATCATAATTATAGTGTTTACATAATAATTGCATTGAATTATTTCCCAATAATTTATTTAGACATTTCCCTACAGCAAATCATTTAGTTCCTTTAACTTTTATGCTTTGATAAGGCAATGAATAACTTAATACCTAAGTATTTTTCTCCTTTCAAATTATTTTCTTGGTGTAAATACTCAGGACTGAGATTATTAGATCAAGGAATTTCAGAATTTTTATGGCTATTGGCACACATTATCAAATTCTTTCCAGAAGGATAACAATCAGTGTGTGAATATTTTAGATTCATTGCCAACTGAGTCAGTATTTGTGGATTATCGTTTTTCTAAGTTTTTCTAATGTAATGGATATAAAATTGTATGTCTGTTCCTTTGAAAATCAGCACATCAAATAAATTCTAGGTCTAGTTTCATAGAAACCAGTTAATTGGCTGACTTTAGCTAATCCACAGAAGTATCACTAGATTAATTTGACAAGATATAAAAGGATAGTACCTCAAAATGGAGATAAATGATTACCTATAAATTTTTGGATAACATTGTATGATGTAATTCATCGTTACCTATGTTTTTCTATGTACACAATGTGAACAAACCACTGAAAAATGTGGTTCTATGGAGCAAAGTTGGATTTTAGCTTGAAAGAAGTCAGTAGAAGTGCCATGAAGTACTTTTACTCAGTTGATAAAAAAAGGTCAATTCAACATGTTAAGCATTTCGATAGAATAAGTGTTTGTACTTGTTCCATCTGTCAGGAATAGAAAATCATTTAGCTGGCCAGGCGCAGTGGATCATGCCTGTAATCCCAGCACTTTGGGAAGCCAAGGCAGAAGGATGGCTTGAGGCCATGAGTTCAAGACCAGCCTGGCCAACATGGTGAAATCCCGTCTCTACCAAAAATACAAAAATTAGCTGGTGTGGTGGTGCGAGCCTGTAATCCCAGCTACTTGGGAGGTTGAGGCATGAGAATCACTTGAAACCAGGAGGCAGAGGTTGTAGTGAGCCAAGATCATGCCACTGCACTCTAGCCTGGATGACAGAGCAAGACTCTATCTCAAAAATAAAAAAGAAAATTGCTTTGTTTTAAAGAAGAAAATTGCTTTGTTTAAAAATGAACTGTCAATTACTTTGATGTTCCATGGGACTACATTATTTTGATATATTTACTAATGACTAGCATAGGAAATAGTTTCAAGGAAAGAATCTAAGGTTTTTTTTTCTTTTGTAAAAATGAAAACCATGCTTTGTGAGAAATAGCACTTCAATTATATGCACACATACAGCTGCTATTAGAGTATGATGTCAGCAACCTTGATAATAGTTCACTACATAATAAAAACATTATTCACATATATCTTACTTCTTTGGGCCTCATTTTCCTCACATTGAAATGAAGAAGTAGGACTATCAGTGGTTTTCAGATGTTTCTGGGTATCAAAACTTGCTTCAAAGGAAACCTTAATTATGAAGCCAGGATAAAAGGAAGACTGTTCTGAGTGAAGGTGTGAGGGATGTGGAGACCAGCCGTCCTTCCACTTTATTTTGAAATTTACTGAAGTTTCCAGCTTGAAAATTACTGAAGAAATGATCTCTAAGTTGTCTTCTCTGTTTCTGGTTCCAGATTCAACTGGTTGGTTATTTTGCTTAGTGTAAAAATTGCTACTCCAAATACCATATGAAACTTTAGAAAACATTATTTTCTGATGATTTTAGTCAGTTCCTTCATTTTTGCTCTAACCCTTCATTTTATCCATGCTATAATAGCTTCAAAGCAACAGGTTTAGGCTGACAAATTTTGATTTTGAAAAATAATCATCTCAGATTAATAACTTACTCTGTTGTTCCTGTATTTTACTATGTGATAAATTCTGTCCCTGTGTAGAAATTATCTGGAAAATTATAAAATGATTAGCCTGTTATAAAATTAGATGCTTTTTGAGTACAATGTGATTGAAAAGTAAAAGTACATTTACTTACTTAAAATGTCATTTTGCTACTTGATTTTTTTATAAAACAAATATTAGATGGAAAAAGTGTTCTTATCCATTGCTTTCATTACTTTTCATGCTTTTCATCTTTATAGTCAAATTTTAAAAGGCCTTTTTTTAGGGTCTTTAATGAACAATTAATTTTTGTGGGTGGTCTGAGAACACAGCCTTAAGCCAGGAAATCTGGCTCATAAACCTCCTTCTGATTTCCTAAAATCTTTTGCAAGTCCCTTAATGATTTAAATCTTGCTTCCTAATATATATTTAGCAATAACAGCGCTCAACCCACCTGTTAGGGATAATATATTTGGCAGATTAATTAGGGTAAGAATGATATAAACAGCCTAATTTTTAAAAATTCTCTATGTACATTTATTTTTCACCCCAAGAATCTAAGTCTTGATTACCACCCTACCAGAAATCCACAGGACAATAAAAAGGCAGGTAGGAAAGATAAAACATATGAAGAGAATTAACTATTAGTCAACAATACTTTTTTTTAAGAGAGGCTTCTTCAAACAATGACAATTTGTGGGTGGAGGCTAAGAAATATTCACTAGAGATTTTTTAAAGAGAATGACAGAAGATTTTTGAATATAACAAAAATGGAACAGTAACAGGGAGGTATTTTTATTAATTCTGCAGGGAAACAGGATTTGTGATGTCTACTGTTGGAATCTCAGTGGTCCATTTACTCAACCCACTCAGGTTGAATTTAAGCAAAAGTAATGTTCCCAGGCAGCTGGTGGGACCTGATCCTGTGCTGGCCCCTCATGTGCAAGGGGAGCAATGTGGGATTTATTTTGTTTATTTATTTGGGAATTTATTCTCCCTAGTGCCCCAGTTACTAAGGAGGCAATTTAGCATTCTTGTATAAGATGGTTGGTAAATACTGATGATCTTTTTTGGATATAGAATTCTGCATTATATTTTTAGATCATATAAAAGAAATAACAAGAACAGTTCTTACCACAGTCTTATTATCTGGCTGGGCCCTTAAGTAGTTCAAGCCTAATTATATAATGTAATTATTAAGATTTGAGTGGATTACTTGAGAAAAGCACAGTACTTGAGGTCTGCAAAAATTAATGAGCCTTCCAATTATGTGTCTTTTTTTCCTGGAAATGACTAAGGCATTGGGGAATAATTTCCATTGATATGAGCTGGCCAAAATGCATAAAGAAATATATTGCATTGGCATGTACATTTAAACTTGCCTGGATGGTTTGATACTACAGGTTATCAGCTGACATCGGCTGAGTGCTATGATCTGAGGAGCAACCGCGTGGTTGCTGACCAATACTGTCACTATTATCCAGAGAACATCAAACCCAAACCCAAGCTTCAGGAGTGCAACTTGGATCCTTGTCCAGCCAGGTCAGTCAAATTTGCTAGTTCATTTGTCATAAATATAACTCAAGTTCCAAATAGGTTTCTTAAATTAAAATGAAATATTTTCATTGAAAATAAAATGAAATGAAACATAAATAGCGTTGCTGTCCAGTGTCCATTACTAATCATGTATTAGTACCCATGCTTCCTGCTCTTGCTGCTATGCGAGGCCATCTCAGAGTCTACAGACTTTCCTTTTATAAAGCAGCAGGTGACATGCTCTTCAGAGTCATTTTCTCTTCTGATTTCCTTTCCTTCTGGTTCCTTGTTTCCTTCCTTAAGAAGGTCCAGGCCAATGGACCATTCAACATTCTTAACCCATGTGATGACACAATGTTCTCAGGATTTTTTCCATTTTATCTCTGTTCCCGATCAGGGACATGATCAGAGCAGACCATATTTCAGGGCTACAGCTGATTCCTTCTAGCCTGTCCACACTGATTATATAGAGTCAAAACCAGCCTTAGAACAGTTCTGCTGCCTTTGAACATACTCAGTCTTTGCTAAAGAGAAAACAGAACTTATTCCCAGTAGTCAGATTCTTAAAAGGTCTTTTAAATTAGAAGCTTTAAGCAGGCACTTGACACTTTCACACATGATTATTTGCTTTTTGGAATCCACAGTTAGCCCTCAGATTATTTGCAGGGTCAAGAATCTGCCTGATGAATGAAATATCTCAGGTGATGAGTAGTCATGGAAGTGCAGGTCAAGAATCTTTTCATGGGTGTAACATTTGCCTTTGCAGTGACGACACTTGCTGGTGATTCTCTTTAGTATAGCGTCGCTTACTCATCCTCAGCTTATGAGAGAGAATATAAGAAAAGCCTTCCCCTACAAAAGCAATCAGGAATACCAAAAAACAAAGATTCATTTTCAAACTCCTTGGATTTTTGAGAAACATCCCAGTGTTATTTTTTAAAATCATAGTATACTAATGATGTTTGCACAAAAAGAAAGCTTCAACTCATTAAAATATGACTTGGGCAATGTTGATGCAAGTCATTCTATTTTGAGGTTACAAGCAATGCAATTTTAGTTTTTGTTTTCTGCTGTTAATTTCTTAAGGTGTATGTTCCTGTACTCTTCTATCTTTACATTTATGAATGCTAAGTTCTGCATGTGATATGAAATTGCTGTTATTTATTAATTCACAGGAACCATATTCCCTACCTCATAAAAGTGAACTCAGAATAACAGGTTTTCATTAAAGGAACAAAAAGAATAGATATTTTATAACTGTAAAATTTAGGTGAAGTTTAATTTAGCATCATATTACATCAGAAAATTATATATTAAAAATTGGATACAATATAAAAACTGAATAAGGTGTTGAAATTGTGCTTGGATTTCTTTATTTTGGAAATCTTAAGGGTTTGAAATTTTTTAGCCAAGATAGTTATAACCCATGCAATTTGATTTCATTTTAAAATTATTCTACTTATACATTTTTTATGTATAACTGTAATAGGAAGAAGACCAGTGTGTGAAAGGCACAGTTATCCTAATTCAGACAGGTCAAGTCAGCCCTAGAGAGACCTTGAAAGTCTTTTACACATTTCCATGAAAATTTGTACATATATTTCTAGGAGAAATGACAGTTTCACTTCCCACAACTTCATAAAACTTTTTTCCACTAGGAAAAAAAAAAAAGTCAATTAAGAGATGGCCATGGAAGAGAGTTATGTGAAATAAAAGCATTTTGTTAACAATTTGAAAGAAATGTTTATAATAATGTTTACTCAATCTTTCTCGCCTCTGATTTTTACCCACTCTTGTCTGTTGGAGAAACTTTTTGGCCTATTTCTTATTACCCAAAGCAAAAGGCCATTCTACAATGAAAGAAGTCTGCCTGTGCAATTTCTACCTTTTCTATGTCCTGTGTTATTTTAAAACATTTAATACAGCACATGAATAAATGTTGGGACAGGTGCCTATTTAAAAAAGAAAGACACAAAGAAAGACAAGTGAGAAAAGGAAAAAGAAAAAATAGGCAAATGTCCGGAAGCTGCTTTTTTTGTTGAAAAAGTAATTAGACAAAGCTGAGAAAATGAAGACTTAGCAGTAGAAAGGTCTAAGGGACAGCTGCTTCAGAAAATATAAGTATGCTACTCTGAGGTTAAGATACTTCAGAAATTGCCGTGAAATTCATTGAACTCTTTTGCATACCTGTAATCAAAGCAACACTTCTGAATTCTAAGAGAAAATGCAAAGTGATGGTCTAAGCAAAGTAGATAGAAGAGACTCCATAAAACAGATCTGCTCTTCCATCAGCCATTGCAGAATCAAACCCTCAGGAAACTGTCTTTTCACTCAGATTTAATGGTCTAATAGTAAAATCAAGAGCGAACAATGACATTCCACCGACACTTTTGTGTCCAAATTTAGAAATTCCCAAAAGGGAAAACCAATATTCTTGGTATAAAATCACATATTTTTAATTTCAAAAGAAATTTATTATATCTAGCCACTGAGATATTTATTCATTTTTCCTGAATCACACTAGGATTTTTACCTATTATAGTATTTAAAAGTAGAATCACTTGTAGTAAGAAAAGAGAAGGAAAAAAATTTAAAAATTTAAAAAAATTGAAAAGCAAAGTCCCAGTTAGATAGCCAACTTTATTCCCTATCAAGGCTTGCAAGTGTCATTGACAGCAAAAACCACATCAAACAATTAAGTCTACAACCTTATATTTATTATTTTACCCTTCTGGGCTTCCATTTTCTCACCCACAAAATGGGAAGAGAGGGTCATTTGTTGTCAAATTAGTGGTTTTCAAACTGTGCCCACAGAGCCTGTTGTTCCACAGTTTTTTAAATTAAATTTTGTTTTATGTATTTTAAAGTTTTTTTAAATAATAATTCACAAAAAATATATTCAAATATGTTAAACTAATTTTAACTGATTCACACTAAGTTAAATTATAAAAATTATAACAGTTTTAAGTGTTGTACTACCAAAGTAAATGCTTTTGCCCTCATGATTGAGTTCCTTGGTTATGTCTAGTTGAAAAAATAACTACCCTAAGATTGCAAGGTAAGCTGTAAAAACAGTTTTCATTACCAAACACTCTCTGTGATAATAAGAATTTTCTTATTACTACATATCTAAAACCAAAACAAAGAAGAAATAAACTAGACATGGCCACCGGTAGCCACAATCCCTGATACCTGCTTTTTGTGTTTACCAAAATAGCTTCCCTATTCTCATTATTTTGCTTTATAATAGGTAAACATTATACGTTTGAACTAATCAACTAAAATCATAAATATCATCCGCGTTGGGTCTATATATGTTGATCTTTTACACAATATAAAGCCTCCCAATGACCAGGATGTTTCTAGTCACTGCATGTAATTGTATCCATGCTCCCTTCCAACTTCAAACTCAATGACTATAAATATCAGTCATTATTTTAGTTTTAGGAAGTTTACAACAGCCTCCTAAATACATGAACAAATTCTAGGAATTGTCTGAAATCAACAGAGAATGCAACCAGTGGCATGGAGGGGTCTCAGGAATATCACTCCACACATCTGTCTATTTTTTGGTTCTCATTCTGTTTTCCTTTTGTTCCCACCATCTTTTTTCTTTACTTTCCCATCTCATGTTTTGTTCCTCCTTCTTACACTCACTGACAACATCCACTGGCTTCCATGGTGGTGGATTAGTTCATCTACTAGTTCTTGAGACTGGAGAGATTGTTGACATCTCGCCTATACTCTTCAAAATAATTTTTATGTTTTTATGGCTTTTTTGCTGATTCTAAGTGCTAACTTAGAAATGTTGATAAGTTGAAAGACTATAATGAAAACAATGAACTCACTAATAATCCCCAATGCCCGCAGAGAACCTCTCTTAATGCTTTTGCTGTATTTCTTTCCAGTCTTGTCTATAGCTCATAACATAATTGAGATCATACTTTATACAGTAGATACTTGGCATAGAATAATTTGGCATTCTTAGTTTTCATTCTTCTAAAAGCAAGCCTGAATATCCATGATACATAGTAACTCAACATTGTGCTGAGGTAGGAATTTAAGTCCACTGGACTATAAGACCAACAGTTGAGCCTTGCTGGCTGCCCAGCAGTTTCATCCCAAGAAGGCTTTGTTGCTCTCTGCTGGTGTCATTTACACAGTCATTTTTCTGAAGTGATAAAACACTTTGTTTCCTGGCCAAAAGTTGTCTCAAACAGGGAGCCAAAATTTAATCCTTATAAGGGAAGTGAAGAGAAAGTCAAGTATAAAGATTTAATGACTTTTAGCTAAAATTAATAAGGTTTTTCATTAGTGACTCAGAGCTATGACCTCACTAAGCCCATCATATGCTCTGTACACAGTGTATTACATGTTCTACTGGTAGTCCCAATGGGCATTCCCAGAAGTCCAGAGACATACCCCACCTGCATGTGAGGGATCTAGCACATGTTTATTTTCTGCTTCATACATTTAACACTATGTTCTGTGTGCTTTCCCATGTGACTAAGACATTTAGGATCTAGTCAAATGTAAAATCCTCTCTTGTGCCTACCATGGTATAATCAAAGCTTCTGTCTTACACTGGGGGAAATTTTTTTGGAATTTGTGCAATGATTTGTGGCATTTTTACCTCTTGGGTGAAAGGTCAGGTCCATCATGTGGCCAGAAAGCCTCAAAGTATAAGCCCTGTGGTTCAGCAACAACTAAAAAGGGATAGCATGAATTCAGCTAATAAGCACCTTGACGTTTTCAAAGCAGCTTTAGATGTAAAACATACAACATTTAGCCTTACATATCTTAGTCTGTGAGACAGTGAGACAGTTAAGGCTGTCGGGAGGAATTTGTGCAAGTTACTCTTTGTGAGACAATAAGAGAACCACCTTTGCAGATTTTTTTTTTTTTTTTTTTTTTTTTGGGCACAGACCTTTAGTTTTCCCTCCAAGGCAGTAATGAAGGGGGCTTAAATTGGCAAGAGGTGGACGAGTGAAAAAAGCTCTCACTCATCACACTATCATGGCCACAATTATTAGCAAACAAATCTGTTTCTAGCTGAAACTGCATCCAGATTCCCCCTTCCCTCAAGGAATTCAGAGCAACAGTCCTAAGCAAATGCCCAAACTTGTATACACCAAGCGGCAATTCTTGGCAAGTTCAAGTGAACTTTTATTTTTTTTTTTGTCCAGCTCCATTTAGTTTCACAGTAAATTGCATCAATTATCTCTGGCCAGGAACCAAAAAAAAAGTCTCAATTAAACTCCAATGCAACTATAAAGAAATACTCTGCATTAGAACAAGTGATATATGTAGTAGGCATGTAAAATCGTGATTCTCACACTAACTTGGTGACCAACTAGTCAATGGCAATATAGCCTGATGTTTAAGAGTGGGACCTTTGGCATAAAATGTCCTGGCTTGAGACCCTGGCTCTGTCACTTACTAGTTGAGTAGACTTTGGCAAATTCCTTATTCCCACTAAGCCTCAGATTTTTCATCCTGTGAAATGAGGATAATAACAATACTTACCTCATAAAGTTGTCATGAGGAATACATGGCATAATACATTTAAAGAGCTTAGCACAGTGCCTGACTCATGATAAGCACTCAATAAATGTTAGCTGCAGCAGCTATAATGACTAAGATCATGGTTATGATGATGTTGATGTTAGCTCAGAGAAACTCCTAAGCTCTCTAGAAATCAGCTTTCTCATCCATAAAAGGAAAAGACGGAACTCTAGAATTCTATATGGGTCTAGAAAGATGGTTCTCTATTGTGGTTTTAACACCAGGAGCTGTAAGTCCTAGGAAAATCTGATCTTGAGAGTAAATCACATTTATCAGATGTTTTAAATATAATGACCACAAGAAATTAAGATAATTGGCAACTCCTGACGTCTCAGTTCACAAGTGTCTGATAACGTCTACTTTACCAGCTGTGAGACATTGCCATTTAATTTACATGGGATTTAGGCCAGGTATGTCTCCAGAAAAAACTCAGTGTAGGGACAAGAAAATGGTTGACTTATTTAGCAATTACAGTATAATGAAATGTTTTCTTAATTATGGAGGTCTTTTAGTTTTATTACAGTAAGTAAATGATTTAGAAAAGTAACAACTTCTTACCTTTTGATGAACCTCATTTAAGTATACTATTTTGTGCAGTAATTAGTAAATAATAAGAAAAAAATACCCATAAAATCCCATTTCCACATTTATGTATTATTCATAATGAGATAAATGAAGCAAAGTTAGGGTGCTTCTTAGAATGCATGATCATACCCTTCCCATGCATGTAGATACACCACACGTCATCAGACAATTACATAATCAACTATAACTCAATTATCTGGGAAATTCCATTTTCTGCAAAGCTGGATCATCCCTAATAGTAATATCACTTCTTATGGTACACTTTAAAGCTTTTAAAAGTGTAATTATTTGTGTAATTCTTTTAATTGGCCTGTGAGTTAATAGAGTAGGTATTGTTACCATCCTCATTTTTAACTTCAGTCCGTCCGTTTGTAGCCAAAAGACTTTACTAGCTAAGTAACTTCTTATCTATGCCTGAGTTTTGCCATCTGTAAAATAAATATAATATTCCTGTCAGAGAGTAACTGTGAGAATTAATGAGATAACAATGTAAAGTCCTTAGTAAGGTGTCAAGCACTCACCAAACATCAGCTATCATGATTGAATTGAGAAACAGACTGGTAAAACAACTTGCCTAATGTCACTTCTGTTTGAAGTTTATAGGGTGCCTTCACATCCATTATCTTATTTAGTTTTACAATCCCTAGGTTAGCGGGTCAGGGGTTGTCACTTATATTTTACAGATGAAAAAACTGAAGCTCAGAGAGGTTAAGTGTTAGGGCCACTTTGCAAAAGCAAATCGGGATGTGGATCTAAGTTCTTCCAGTTCCACAGCATCTCTACGTACAGACAGGCATAAAGGCAGGCTACCTGATCCCTGGTGCAGCCTTCATGCCATCGAATCCCACAGTCATCCTTGTTCTGCATGATGCCTTCAGCAACCTGTAAGATCTGGTTCCAACCCAACGTAGAACAGCACAGCCAGCACAGAACTGCTAACCA
This sequence comes from Macaca thibetana thibetana, assembly GCF_024542745.1. Classification (NCBI taxonomy): domain Eukaryota; kingdom Metazoa; phylum Chordata; class Mammalia; order Primates; family Cercopithecidae; genus Macaca; species Macaca thibetana. The sequence continues at coordinate 61,923,528 of NC_065592.1, read as the reverse complement.
CACCAATGCCAAGTCTGGGTGTTTGAATTGACCACATACCCAGGTTACGCAAGCCTCTTTCATGTAAGTGTAAATACTGATGTTTACTCAAATCAAACAATGGCTAAATCACTCAGTGCAGAAAGAAGTAAAGACCGAGGAAATATTAGTCCCACTTATTTAAAAGCAGTTCAGAAAGTACATTCATTAATACCAAGAATGTTTAACCCCAGAAATGTAGATGTGAGGAAGTGTTCAATGATTTGACCCAAAATATTAAAACGCTTCAGTATTTAGTTTATTACAGAAAATGAACTTGTTTCTAAAAAACTGTTTTCAGATCTGCATAAAGCAGACTCCTTTTGATCTGATTTCAGTGGAAGCCCAGATAAATGAATGTTGCTGCTTAGTTTATGGTTTTTAAAAAATGGTACCTAATTATAGAATATTTTCTATTTGCGGGATCCTAACTTGCCTCTGTACATGTTAGGGAAGTTCTCTGTTTTAAGAAGTCATGAAGTGTTACAGGAGGAGAAATTTTGAGACAATTATCTTAGTTCAGTGGTTTTCAAGCTGTGGTCCACTAAGCTCTGAGTTCTACCCTCAGTAGCCACTAGGAAGGGGCAGGTAAGATAGAGTCCAATAGCATGGGTTTCCAGGCACCTACTCTTACTTCATCTTAAAACTTCTGATCTCATCCAGTACTTAGATTTTGCAGATGGCCAAACCTTGATGTAAGGTACTCAAGGTAACATAAAAAGAAAGTAGCAGAGAGGAGTACTGACCTTCCAACTCCCAGCCTCTCATGTGATCCTTTTCCTCATTATGGCTAGATCCTCCGTGCTTTGCTACTCATGAAATAGTAAAGTGCTTTTATCTCTTCCAACTTTTTATTATTTCTCTTCTGCACTCTTCTAAACTGTTGCTTAGAAATAGACTGGTTTCTATTGCCCTGAGGTCATCTAGAGAAGATGGAGCACCATTTTCTATACAAGAGACCCTTCTACTACACACAATTTTGTTCATTTTTTTAAAAATATAGTCACCTATTTTGTGAAAGGTTCTGTGCTTGGTGCCATGGCAAAGGTAAAAATGAATAAATTAGAATCTAGGCCCCCACAGTGTCCAGGGCAGGTTGAGTTGTCCAAAGCAGCGTGGTATCTGAAAGACACATGAGAAAGAGAGAAAAGAAGATCTTTTAAAAAGCTTTCAGAGTTATTTCAGGGAGATAGCCAATGAAAAGATATAGAGGTAACCTAAGCAGGATAGAAGTACAGTCACTAATCTGTCCTTTCTCTGCTCACATCAGGCAATCACCCCTGCTTGCCAGAACAGCCTTCCTAAACCGCCAGACCACTCTCCATATCAGACTGCCCTCTCTCAAAGATGGCAGGGCCAGCAAAAGGCAAGGCGTGGGACTGAATATGTGCACAACAGTGGCAGTTAGGGAGTTTCTTTCCCTCCTTTCCTAACTAGCTTTTAAAAACTTGTTTTTGCTTTTTTGTTTTAATTTTGGATGGGGTTGCATTACTAGCCTTTGCATCTGCACACTGATGACATAAGTTCACTCAATGGTTATTTACTAATCACCTGTGTGCAGAACACTGTCCTAAGAGATGCAATAAAGAACCAATATAGCTTCTGACTCATGGTGATAAACTAAAGAAAAACTTGTGCAATAGTTAGAAGTTAGTACAGTTGGCCCTCATTATCCATGGGGGATTGGTTCCAGGACCCACCCCATCCCCACCTCCACAGACACCAAAAGCCACAGATGCTCAAGTGTCTTCCATATATAAAGTGGTGTAGTATTGGAATGTGACCCATATACATCCTCTGTGTACTTTAAATCATCTCTAGATTATGTATAGTACCTTATAAAGTGTAAATGCTATGTAAATAATTGTTATACTATAATGTTTAGGGAATAATGATGAGAGAAAACATCTGTACATATCCAGTACAGATGCAACCATCCATTTTTTTTCTTCAAATATTTTCAGGCTATGGTTAAATCCATGGATGCAGGACCCATGGATATAAAGGGCCAACAGTACACAGTTAAAAGTGAGGAGAGGAGTTAGTATTACGGGTGTTGAGAAGAAGGAGAGAGAATTTCTGGCTAGATGTTAAGAGAGAAAATAGGCAAGAATTTAGGAGAAGTAGCATTCGACTAATAAATTTCAGTGGGCATTATGGAACCACGTGAGTCGTCTAAATGGTGAAGTGAAATATTAGGTGCTTTGGCAGCAGAGTAGACTGGATTGATTTGTTAGGAGACTGGTATGAAAGTGCCTGAACTTGTGTCAGGAGGAGATCTACTTGTCAAACATTGCTGGTGTTGCGATGACAACTGGAAGAGCTGAGTGGTGAAGATAGCCCCAGTGTACAGTGGAGAGGAGAATGGCCATGTCTGAATGGTAGTCGTGATCACAGGAGAAGAAGCAGGGCCAAATAATGAATTGTCTGGGATGCACTGAGCTTGAAAAGCCTAGAGCACATCTAGTTATCAGGAAGTCAGAAATGAAGATTTGCAGTTCCAGAGAAGAGGCAAGAGGTCCTGAGAGATTCACTGAAAGAAACCCTTGAAACCATAAAAGGATCTCTTTATGGCTCATTTTCATTATAAAAAGAACAGAACTGGCTGGGTGCAGTGGCTCATGCCTGTAATCCCAGCACTTTAGAAGGCCGAGGTGAGCGGATCATGAGGTCAGGAGATTGAGACCATCCTGGCTAACACGGTGAAACCCAATCTCTACTAAAAATACAAAAAATTAGCCAGGCATGGTGGCGGGCACCTGTAGTCCCAGCTACTCAGGAGGCTGAGGCAGGAGAATGGCGTGAACCCGGGAGGCGGAGCTTGCAGTGAGCCCAGATCGCGCCACTGCACTCCAGCCTGGGCGACAGAGTGAGACTCCGTCTCAAAAAACAAGAAAACAAAACAAAACAAAAAACCAGAACCCCAGTAAATTAGGTGTCCATGGACTTAACTACTTTAGGATTTTTCTTGTAAAGAGAGATGTATCACAATAGTTAAATTCTACAACTGATCAGTGTGAGCCCAATTTTGGCTTTTTTTTTGTTGTTGTTTTTTGTTTTTTAACACTGGGGACTCTGTTCTAAAGTAGCATCTTAGATCACTTCTGCACAGACTCAATGATCTTGAAATGACACATGGAATTTGAGGTGATGGCCTCATTTCATCCACTTACATCATAGTTCCAAAGTTTCTGTCTTTTGCTTTCTTAGATTTGAATTTTTTCATACTTGAATATTCTAATTGTTGTGATTGTAAAAGGTAATATAGAAAGCTTAGAAAACAGAAAAACATTTAAAAAGAAAGCAAAAAATACTCATAAGGCAAACACCAATAACTAACCACTGTTGAGGGGTTTTTATATATGTGTGTACACACATATATGCATGTATACATATATGTGTGTACACACATATATGCATGTATACATATGTGTGTATACATGTGTCACAGGAACACACATATGCAAGTTATGAAAATGCATAGATATGTACGCCATCTATATATTTTCTTAGTATTATAGATCGTATCATACATTCTATTTCATAGTCAATTATTTTTAGTTAACATTACATTTGAGCATTTTTCCATGTCATTAAAAATGATTCAAAAACCATTATGTCCATGTGCTGCATAATGTTTCATTATATAAACTTGTCATAACTGAATCATTCTCCTGAATTGTCATTGGACAATTCAGTAAGACATGTATTTTTAGAGGATGAGGTGGGATGCCTTTTCTACGTATACCACATCACTCCAGAATGATCACTTGCTCATGCTCACCTTCTCTTCTTACCACCACAACCCCTGATGATGGGGATATTAGATGGAGTCATGTTACTGCCCAGTGTAAGAGAAACAATGTGAGAACTGTGAGCGTGGTGGTCAGCATAGTGAAGGCAGTAGAGAATGAGTTTTACCCCCAAGCCAACTGTTTCTTCTGTCTTTTCCCTTTGTGATCATTTTTAAAAATCATTTTTGCCTCCTTCACCACACCCCACATATTCAGATGCATGTCTGAATGCATGCATATATGCACACACACCCACATGGAGACCTAAACATGGGGAGAACTTCTTAAAGTCCCAAAATTACATTATTTTTCATTATTATTTATGATTCGCACTTTGCCTAAGAAAAAAAAGTAAGCAATAGGTAAGCAATAGGAAGTTAACTTCAGGCAAGCTTGCTTCCCCCCAGTAACAGTGTAGTGAAAGGCTAGGGCCACGACATGAACCCCAGAGAGAGCTGAGCCCGTGCACACGAATATGCATTAGCAGGACTGGACAGAGCACCATTGTTTTGATATCTTTCTGTTTTCACAGGTGCTATGGAATCATTTTATGAGTCTTCACCATGACCCATGTCATAGAAGACAAATATAGCTATAGTTTTGCTGAATCCAGGTTTCAAGCTCCTTGTTCAAACAAAAACATAATTTCTAAATCGGTCCAAAGCAAAGTTCAACATCTTGAATTTTGTACACTCTCCCTTTTATTCTCCTTCACTTCAGCTTGTCTCCTTCAATGTTACTGTCTCCATTTTAAATATCATCAGCTGATAAATCAATTGACAGAGATCTGCAACAGTTTATTCTAATATTGAAGATGACAAATTACAGCCATAAATTTTTTCGGGAGAGAAGTCTATGGTATGCATTTCTGCATTTAGAAATTGATGTAGCATGAATAAAGATACTAGAGTAAGGTAAAATATAATTTCAAAGTCATCTTGATTTATTCCTTAATTGACTACTATTAGATAACAGTGTATGTACAAACTTACTAGAAAAACTGTGGAAGATGATTGGCATTCTTTAAAATATAGTCCTTTTAGAAAAAAGTTCCCTTTATTACTAGATGTAAAAATGATTCTTACTAGATGTTAGAATGATTCTAACATAAGGAAGGATTAAGCTTTCACCTGATTTCTTATCTGTCAGAAGGTAGAAAAAAATAGGATGGTTAACTCAAAAAACAGAAAAGGTTAAAGACTGTTCATTTCATTCTTGTGTGAAGAACTGTGGGATTTTGAGCATGCCCAAAAGGCAGCATCCCATTTCTTATACATTGTTACTGAAAGTTAATACACACACATGCACACACACACATACACATACCATGAAAATTCTCTCACAGAAATGAGTATAAAAAAACTTATTCACACAAATAAATACAGAAAATTTAGTCATGTAGAATAAATAAGTTAGTACTCCAATGACTTGCCCTCCTGCAAATAGATATCCATCTTAATCACTTTGTTTCCTATTTTTTAAAAAACAAAATTTGACTTCTCTCATGTATCCCCTTACCTTTCAGGAATTTCTTCAGAAACTATGCAGGCCCCTTTATCCCCCTCTCTCTCCTTCTTACCTTTCATCATCTCCAGCCAGTGCTGTTTTTATCTTTGTGATCCACACTCATGGCTCACTCTTTCTACCCAAACACCTGGATTTGCTAGCCATATTTTTTAAACCTACTATATCATCTTATATCAGAGGAATGGGTAAAAATGGAAGTCTTTATTTATTTAAATATAAAGATAAACATATTTATATTGAATATATAGATATTATATAGATATATAAATTTATATACATCCATCTATCCCAGAGGCACAGATAGAATACATGAGTTCCTTCAATAGCTTTCTATCTTTTATCAGTTGCAAAATAAGCATCTTCCACTTATGCGCTACCATGCTCTACATCTGTGCATCTCCATCTCCCACTCTTGATGAAGGTGCTGTTGCACTAGTAGTCTTATCCAAAAACCATGAATCATCAGTCTGCCACAAACTGGACAATTAGGCCTCTGGAGGGACCCACCAGTCTTACCAGTTGGAGACTTTAGTCGAAATCAGTGAAGTAGGTTAGAGTAGTTTGTTGGGATCCTAAAGGCCTCCAGGAACTTCCACACGGCCTATGATATGTCTTGTGGATCCTGAGCAGTCACTCTGTCTCTAAACCTTACAGGTTTCCCAGGGTCCTAGATGTACTAACAAGCCATGACAATCACAACCATCACTGCAATAGCAGTTAACACTGTATAATATTTCATAGACCAAAAAACCCACTTTTCATAATATCTCATTTTAACTGCCTACCTTTATTTTGTTAGGAAATTTCCCTTTGCTAATAATTGCCCACTATGTTCAGTAGTTTCCCCCTCCCCTTATAAAATACCCAAGTGGCTACTTTCCAGGTATTAGTGAAATCCCTAGATCTGCCAAGAGAAGAAATCTAGCTAATGCAGTTACGTAGTATTGTCAATTCTGAGGTACATGTTCTCTGGCTTGAATAGCTCTCTCTTTCATCAGAAGTGAGACAGTTACTGTAATTGCTTGGCGAGCATCTGGAAGTAACATGAATAATGATGATAATAAGAATGACCTCATAGGATGTATAATTTGGGGATTAAAGAACATTTACAACCTTATTGTGTCATAGTTAATGATGAGGTGCCAAGTTTTCTTGCCACCACCCTTTGCAATGGTATTTCCTGCTTGAATCAGAGAACTAATTATAGTAAATGGTGTCCTTTCAAAGAACTTGCCCCATCCTAAAGCATATGCTGGCATAAAAATATAAAACTGTTTTAGTGTTGTTTTACAGATACAAGTTATTAATGTTATTTTGCATTTGTATTAAAAATTTGTATAATGTAATCATTTAGTGTTTATTTTATTGTGTGTACCTTCTACTCAGAGGGTTGGCATTATTGTTCCTAACAGTGACGGATACAAGCAGATCATGCCTTATGACCTCTACCATCCCCTTCCTCGGTACGTAAATCAATCATCCTGATGTTAGAATTAGCAAATTAGTCTTCTGCTGCTTATCGATATATATAGATATACATATACAAAGAGAGAGAGATTATATGTTTTTAAGATGGTAGATGGTATATTTTGCAATCCATCCTGAGTTCTGCTTTTGTATAATACTAGCCTGCTCAGACTGTAAGCTTATCATTCAAAAACCATTTTAAGGTAGAATCAAGTTACACTGGAGTGAACAGAGTAATTCACTCTGATTAGATACAGTGTATGGGTTTATGTTATGTCTTTCTTTCCCTCCCTTTGTTCTTTTCTATTTTTCCTCTCAATAGGACCCTAGTCATTAAAGCACTGTTGCTAACTATTAAACAAACACTGCCTAAAGTATTATTGCACTACCACTAACATGGAATTCCAGATGTGGTATTATTCTGCATAGGGGCTTTAAATGTCCACTTTTGATTCAAAGAAATTATAATTAAGTACAAAAGGCAAATTTTTATATTCTAATTGTTCAGAACATTTTGGGGAACATTTTTTCTAAACAAAATTCAGTGTGCTGCATTGCTTTTTTAAAGTTCAGTACTTTTAAAAACTAGAAAAAAGGTAATGAAAGTAATTCAGGAACTTTTAAAAGAAATTGTTCCCTTTATAATATATTCATAAGAAAACTGGAGAAGCTGAAAAATCCGCTAGCTACTGAGTGTGTTGCCTGCATTGGAAACAGCTCCACAGAGAGCAGAAATTAGAGTTGGGATTGAAGTAGACCTATGGTCTATTTTCTTTGCTTATTTGGCCCTCAGGGAATCAGCTGCTATTTAGAACCAAGGGTTTAAATCAGATCATGAATGGTTGGAGTAATCCACAGCAGCCTGCTCCATCTCAAATTAAACCAAGCCCAGAAAATAATTTTATTTTGAACTGTCAAGATTTGATGGAAAAATCTCCAAATACATAATGAATTAGAATCCAAATAGAAGTCCCTTGAGGTCATCTAGTGCAACTCCCCATTGATGCTTCATTCTCCCATTCCTTCTCCAACAATCACAACCATATACCACAGATATGTTTAATATATATTTACACAAATATGCATTCACATATTCAATGCATATGTATTCACACATGTATATACACATCTATCGATGTTTATATAATACATATATACAAGTGAAAATTGTCATCCAGCATCTACTTAAATATGTCTAGCGACTGGCAGGCAACTCACTTTTCACCTAATGATCACATATAGGAAAGGAATTTTACTAGATATACTTCTTGTTTTTCTTGTTATTTTTAATTCTTTCACTACGTGACTATGTCATTAGTCAGCTCCCTCCTACTTTCCTATGACTATATTGATAAAGACAATAAATGTCTTCACAATGTTCCTAATGCATCATTTTTCTGGTTTTATCCAGAACTCTTGTCCTTGAAAAAATTTTAATGAAAATAGCAAAGATTAATTTAACTGAACCAAGATTTCCTTTGGTTTCAATTTGTGTATCTGTGAACTAAGTGTTCATAGGATATACGTATCTGTTTGTATGAAAGCCATACATCTCATTATTTCACGATAAAGGTAAAGTTGGACATCAGGAGTAAGCAACATCAAGTTTATGTTTTATGTAATGACAACTCCTAGATTTCTGTTTTATCTGTGATCTCTCTTGTTTATATTTCTCTGGCATAACTAATGCCTTTATTAGGTTAAAATTGATTTCTTATAGGTTGGGATTTTCTCCAAATGCCTAAATCCCAATGATATATTAAAACGATCCTCCTGGGTGTGTGTTTGTACTATGTCCTTGTATACACTCTTGGCATATCTATGTATCACAATGGGTAAGAACAATAAACTTTATTTCTTACCCCTTTGTATGTCTGATACTGAACTAGTTATAAAGTTAGATATTCAGCTATATTGACAGACTGTTAGTAAATGGAAGCTATTTTTACAGCTGTGTTTTCATTCATAAGAAGAATTAAGGCTCAAAAATGGTTCTCGAATGGCAGCTACCTACTAATCAAGGCAATTTCAATTATTTAAATGGGGTTAAGAACACAAGTATAGATATAAAACACAATTAACGTATTTTTACCTTGTTCTTTCCTGCTTTCAGCCTTTGACTGTAACACATATCTGGACATAATATGAGGATGTAGTCTGAATAATCGTAATTAATATATGTCACTCTTGTGCATCCTGCTTTATTTGAGAATTTCTTAAACACACTGTGTGTTTAAAAAAATTAAAGGCCAAAAGAGTTTAAATGTATGATATATAAATTCATTCAATGTTCTCCAGGATAAGATTCTTGAATATGTCTTTTTTTTTTTTTTTTTTTTTTTCCAAGCACTTACCTGGTTACCATCTTCAGATCTCCTGATCTCTCTCAGCTTTTGTTACGCTTTCTTTAAAGCACACAGACATGTTTTACTTCAAGATTCAACAAAACCCTGTTATTATACAAGGATTCACATGATAATTTTCTACACATAGAACTGTAGTTGTATGCTGGAACCATACTATAAATTTTTGAGATAATATTAGCCTCATTTGTCTTTCTATGATCACGGACATTGAAAAAGATACTTACTGCTATGTGTGAAATTACACTATGGTCAGGTCCAAGTGCTGAGACAGAAATTAATCACTCTCCCTTCAGTGGGGTCAAGCTTGAGAATTTTAGAGTACCAATTAGAAAATGTGTTCTTTTATGGCATCTTAATATTCTAAGTGATTAAATGTACATTTAAAAAACATATTCCTACTTCATTGTCAGGTCAAATCTAATGTGAATACATACTTACATATTCAACCCAACTTCAATCTGAATCAGGCCTGTTATTCATCTCCAGAAGGAAGCCCTGCAGAGATTTGTGTGGAGACAAAGGAGAATTTGTCTTACCCCTTGGTAAGAGAAACTCTCTACAGAGCTACTTCATTCTGTTGAAAGAGATCAGAAGGTCTCCCAAGGGCCAAACAGAGGGCCTCAGTTTCCCCACCATGACATTTTCTTATGTGTCTCCTGGGGAAATACACGTAGGAAAATATTGTATCTGGCAGCATGTCTTGGCTTTTGGCAGTGGAGATAACAGTTGTTGCCTAAACTTTAACAGTGTAGAGAAAATGTGAAGGAAAACCCTTTGTAACTAGGAAAAACACATGATTCAGGCTTATGCAGAAGAGAAATCAAACTCACAATGTACACAGAAAACTTGACTACAGAATAATTAATGTCTCGATGGTGTACCTGTGCAATATTTTAAAATTTTAACTATTCAAATGGATCAACCCGGTGACATTTTGTTTCTCTCATTAAAATTATATCTCTCATAATTCTAAGAGAAATCTTAAATCTCCTTAGCAATCCTCATCAATAAGCAGAATATATGTAAAAAAGATAATCTCAATTCACTCAGTCCCAATGTTTCTGTTTTTAGAAATGCTACATTCTCTAAAGCGACAGGAGGAGAGAAGAGCATTTGGCAAAGATCTCTCTCTGCATCTGGGACCTAATGCTTCAGAACTGTTTAAAGCTCTGAAACAAAATCAGTGGAAGTCTCTTAAATGTTTTGACATATTGTTATTTTCTACCCTACTTAACTATGTATCTACTTTCAGATGCCATTAGCCTTCCAACCCAAACCAAACTTCTTCACAGTTCCAAGAATTATTTACTGGAGGAACTCTAACTACCAGTATCCCTGAACAGTTAGGGAATATGTAGATAATATTAACACTTCTGCTCCTCAGCTTAATAATCATAGCACAGTTTGAACATCAGAATTGTGCTGAATCTATGTGGTCCCAAAGCTGACGATTGCAGAAGCAAAGGAGAGGGTCTTTTGTTTACCTTCATCTTTTATGAGCTGCTTCTGTTAAAAAAAAATACCTAGAAGTTAAGTAATAAAGTATTACATTGAAAATAAAAAGTATCTGCAGGTGCAAACCATTAGTGTTAACTGAGTATACCACTTTAGTCTTGAGATGGATGCTTAATGGGTTTAATGAAAATAAATTTTATATACACATATCTTGAAACTATGGGAGAAGGATAGAACTACATCCTACATCTTCTGAGTAGGTTACAGACAGCACAGATATCCTTCTGGACAGCTCTCAGAACTGTAATGGCTTACATTTGTGTAGAGCTTCACGGTTTGCAGAGCCCTTTTGCCAGTGTTGAATCCTTCTCTCTCACTCATCAGATTTCGGGCAATAGATGGCTTTTGGTTCTCTGGACCTTAGCCTCTCAGAACCTGATTTTACCAGTAGGCACGGGGAATGGGTTGGTCGACCGGTCACTGAGGAGGCTTAGCAATGTGCATGTCTGCCCTGATGACTCCCCTTGCTTCTGTAGGTGGGAGGCCACCCCATGGACCGCGTGCTCCTCCTCGTGTGGGGGGGGCATCCAGAGCCGGGCAGTTTCCTGTGTGGAGGAGGACATCCAGGGGCATGTCACTTCAGTGGAAGAGTGGAAATGCATGTACACCCCTAAGATGCCCATCGCGCAGCCCTGCAACATTTTTGACTGCCCTAAATGGCTGGCACAGGAGTGGTCTCCGGTAACTGTGCCTTCTTTCTTTGTTCATTAGGAGAGTAAGTCCACTCTTCCCTCTCATCATCATGGCCCCACCGGGTACCCTGAGCAGCTCCACACTTCTTGAGGTGTCTAGAAGCCTACCAGCTTAGCTCCTGGAGTAGAAATGCCCCAAATCCAGCATGACCAAAAGTAAATGATGTTTTTTTTAAAATGTCTTTCTTCAAGTTTCTTCAAGAAGCCTCTATTGTTCCCCAGACAATGTTCCCTCAAATGGCAAAGGGGAAACAACTGCCTTTCAAGGGTAATTGAGGCTGAATGACTGATCCTGAATCTGTAAAAGCTGCTTTGATGATAGAGCTCAGTAGACCAGAAGTTTGATTTCATTTTGTATGTATTATGCTTTGTATCCAAAAGGGTCTAAGTAGATTGATATTAAAACTATGTATATTAGTCATTGGAGGAGGGAGGAAGATGAAATGAAAATAGCACAAAAATTAAAATTGGAATGAAGTAAGATAATTAAAACAAAAAACTTATAGATGTTAGGAAACCTGCTGTAATTAAACATAAAATGTCATTCAGGGTTTCCTGACTGCTAATGCAGAAAGGAAAGTGGCAAAGGAAATAGAAAGATGAAATAAGCCATTGTGCCCTCAGCCTCAGAAATGACAAAAGACTCTTCACTGAGCCCTGTGGCTTCGTGGCAGCAGATCAGAGCTGTGACATTTTCTGCATCTAGACACGTTACCAGACATGGGGAACCATTAGAGGTGCAATCTACATTGGGCATCTGGTCATTCAATCTGTTCTTTTAAATATTATTTTTGCCTTTCAATGTAATCAATTGGATTGACAATGCTGCAATATAATTTAGCTATAATCGCAGTTTAAATTTTTTCATATCCATGTGGAGGTATTTCCCATATTTTTGGAAGTAGCAGTCATTAGCAAAGTAACTAAATAAAATACGGTGTTGGTAATCAAAATTAAGCACACTCTACAGTCTCTTTTCTCCTTTCTTCTTTTTGGTGCTTGGTTTGAGACTTTGCACACAGTGGGTACTTAAACATTGCTGACTGATTAATCCAAAGCTATGGAATTGAAAGTGATTTAATTTTCAGCGAGCTCCACCTCAAATAGCCAAATAGAACAAAGATCCCTTGACTGGTAAGAAATGGTGTAAGTTTACCAGGAGTCCTCGTGTGGAAAAAAAAAAAAAAGAAAAGAAAACTTAGATTAAAAGTTTTAGGTGCAAAGTGAAGAAAAGTAAACAAGGCTTTGCCTACGAGTCTCCTCTCTCTTGCAATCTCTTTCCAGTGCACGGTGACATGTGGCCAGGGCCTCAGATATCGTGTGGTCCTCTGCATCGACCATCGAGGAATGCACACAGGAGGCTGTAGCCCAAAAACAAAGCCCCACATAAAAGAGGAATGCATCATACCCACTCCCTGCTATAAACCCAAAGGTAACTTGACAGGTGCTCTATTACCAGCCTGTTAATTGTTGTGTGTAGTCAGATGTGTTTTAAACTCCTTAGAACATTTTTAAGTATCCCAAGTATTCTTAGTAACAATTCTTTATAACTTTACTAAAGGAATTTGATTCTTTTAAAGAATCTTTCAAATGATTTTGATTGCAAAATTTCATTAACCACTACATGTAGAAATATATTTATATAATTATCTCCCAAGTCATAAACTTGTTTGAGGACTATTGCTGAAGAATGCAGATGTATCTGCTTAAAGAGAGACCAGATATCCTAGAAATATATGTTTGATTTACTATCCACATTTCTTGCCTTTAAAAACAAGGGAATGAACCCAAGTATGTCTGTTTTGCTAAGGTTGAAGTACATTGGGAAGTCTCATACTTCAAACTGATGAAACAGAAAACTATCGCTTTTATATTGAAAATTAAAACATTAATATGAGACTGAATTCTAGAACCATAACTTAAAATATATCAGAGTTTAGGCCGGGCGCGGTGGCTCAAGCCTGTAATCCCAGCACTTTGGGAGGCCGAGACGGGCGGATCACGAGGTCAGGAGATCGAGACCATCCTGGCTAACACGGTGAAACCCCGTCTCTACTAAAAAATACAAAAAACTAGCCGGGCGCGGTGGCGGGCGCCTGTAGTCCCAGCTACTTGGGAGGCTGAGGCAGGAGAATGGCGTGAACCCGGGAGGCGGAGCTTGCAGTGAGCTGAGATCCGGCCACTGCACTCCAGCCTGGGCGGCGGAGCGAGACTCCGTCTCAAAAAAAAAATATATATATATATATATCAGAGTTTAATAGATATTGTAGGAATTAATAAAAATAAATTTTAGGGAAGTGTAGAACTAAGCATTTAGTGAGCCAGACTTCTTATAATTACACTGGGTGTCTCAGATTAGCAAGAATACGAATTTGATTTCTGTACAAGTATTGTTACTTGTCTGTGCCAATGGAATAGAAAAATTCAAAATCACAAACCATTCAGAGGTAAATAACTCTTTAAATCTCCTTTAATTTTTAATATTAAATATGGCTCCCATTTCTTTATTTCTTTAAGCCATTAAATTTCTCTGAAAATCAGTCACAGTGTAGCTCTTTATTATACTATAGGTAGTCCTAATTGCAAATGAATGGCATCATAAAATCTAAATTAATGATATAAAAGGAAACCAAAAAACCTCAGAAATCCTGATTTATTTTAATAAATACACCTCTCTCAAAGCCTTGGTTTCCTCCTCTGTAAAATGGGTATAATAATAGTATCTAAATCAGAGATTATGTGAAGGTTAAATGAGATATACCATAAACAAGGTGGTTAACCTAGTGCCTGGAATATAGTAACTTCCACATACAGTAAGTTACTTTTAACTCCTGACTATCATCAGCGACCTCAACTGTGGGAGGAGGTTGCCACAGGTGTGTCTGACAGGATTTAGTTCAAAAGAACAATAAAGTATTGCAAGTTTACTATTAGTGCCAAACTGAATGCTTCCTTACTGAAAGACAGAGAGCTAACTTACGCCATCAGAGACAGCCTCATTGACTGAGTCTTTTTTTTTTTTTTTTTTTAAGACAGAGTCTCGCTCTGTTGCCCAGGCTGGAGTGCAGTGGTGCGATCTCGGCTCCGTTGCCCAGGCTGGAGTGCAGTGGTGCGATCTCGGCTCCCTGCAACCTCCACCTCCCGTGTTCAAGCAATTCTCCTGCCTCAGCCTCCAGAGTAGCTGGGACTACAGGTGTATGATGCCGTGCCCGGCTAATATTTCGTATTTTTTTTAGTAGAGACGGGGTTTCTCACCATGTTGCCCAGGTTGGTCTTGAACTCCTGAGCTCAGGCAATCCACCCGTCTCGGCCTCCCAGAGTGCTAGGATTACAGGCATGAGCCACCGTGCCTGGCCGACTGAGTCATTTACTGGGTTAGTTGTGGCAGTTGTAACATGATGTATGTATAGGTACTGTGTTGCTATGTTTAAAATGTGAGCAAATCCTTTTGGCTTTGGCAGTTTTACATTTCTCACTTGCTTTGCTTTTTGACTATAAACAATTGCTGTGCATAGAGAACAAGAAGTGATGCCCGTAACTTAAAATAGTCAATTATTTATTAGCTTTATCTTCACCAAGCCACTTCACAGAAAGAAAAGCAGTTTGCAGTTAACTATCAAGAATCAATCTGGATTTTCACAACTAAGGAGTGAGCCTGGCTCTCTAAACATCATTAAAATACCAGATAATTCTATGGTGCATATATGTATAGACATATTTCTTTCATCCTTGCAATTATATGTTATAAAATGGTGATAGAGCGTCATTGGCTCATACTATAAAGGCAAATATCCCCATAAATGACCCTAATAAATATGCTAGAATGGGAATCTTGGCAGTTACTTCTGTAGGAGCAGTTATAACCTCCCTCTTCATTTTTCTCCTCCCCAATTTTTTCCCAGGAAGTAACTAGAAGTTTGTTTTGAATTGTTTGGCCAGAGATAGATAAATAGGCGAAATAAGTCAAATTATGTGTTATGAGCCCTCATTTGCACATATTCCAGTTGTCAGTGAGCCTTGGGGTAGTATCGAATGAGTCAGATATCTAAACCAATGGTTTGTGAATTTCAGAGTGACAGAATTTGTTTTTGGCAATGTGACATAGATCACACTTAGCTAAAAGGCAAAAAAAAAAAAGTTAGAATTTATGAAAGTATCACAATATAATTGATTGTACTTTGTTTTCCAAGGTACATGCTGCTCTACCTTTTCAAGAGGAAATGGTGAAAAGACACTTCGATGATTCTTTATATGCATATTGAGCTAGTGCTCCTACACTTACAACTTTCATAATAAAAGGATTTTCCTTTGCTATTAATCATTATAAAGAGGAAACTTGTACACAAACTAGTATTATTAAACATTTTAAAATTCGATTTTATTTTTCTAGATATAACCATCATCAGAGGCAGCAATTTACCTAAAAACTTATTATTCGTGTTTGTCAACGTAGTAACTTCTTGGTGACGAGAATAAGGAATTTTCCTAAAATCCCAGATGGGTTCTAACCTCTTCTCTTGTATGTGCACTCACTGAATTCTCAGAGAAACTTCCAGTCGAGGCCAAGTTGCCATGGTTCAAACAAGCTCAAGAACTAGAAGAAGGAGCTGCTGTGTCAGAGGAGCCCTCGTAAGTTTTAAAAGCACAAATTGTTCTACATTTGAAACTGATTTGTTTAAAGAAAGCAGTGTATCACTGGTTGTAGCTTTCATGGGTTCTGAACTAAGTGTAATCATCTCACCAAAGGTGAAAGGAGGCTTTTTGGCTCTCAATTAAAGATTGATTAGTTTCAAAAAGTGTTTATCAAAACTGATGATTACATTGTAAATACTTCTGTTTTGCCTAGAGTAAGTAAATGAAGGTGTAGTGCTTACCCTCTTCTCCAAAATCGGACCTCCTCTCTTGGCAAGGGGCCAAAGGTGAGAAGGCCCAGGCTGCAGCTGATGATATAACATAGATTTGATGGGAAAGTCTGAGCTGCTTTTCACACTCTCCCAGTTTTGCAATACAGTTGCTTACAAAAATTAAAGAGCAAGTAAAGTATACCTGAGAGGCAAAGGAAGTTCATTAACTTTTCTTTTCTCTTTCTTTCTGGGATTGATATTAGGGGTGGACCTAGTTCTTTGCCCTACTTGATTATGTCCCATGTGTGCTCAATTTTATCAAGGCCATGGAATCTGTAAAACCGTGAGGCACAGATTTGCCAGATGCTTTGGAAGAGGAAACAAAGAGAGACAAAAGTAGATTAAGTGGTTGATTGATTGGCTGATAAGTTTATGTATTGATTTCATTAGAAAACACTGATAGGCATAGCTGCTACATCACTTTACAAATGAGGAGATACAATTGATTGAACAATGTCATCAATGACCCAAGAAATTTCTCAGGTTGAAAAATTTTCTAGATTAATTGATTTAATGTAAGTTCTAAGCTCTGTGCTATTCACTGGCACTTAAGATATGTCACCTACCCTCCAAGAGTTAATAGTACAGCATGTAGGATACAAAATGATTTCCAAATTTTACTGGAGATATAAATTAACGTTGCAACCTATTCAAATGCAATTTAGAATTTTCTCAGATTCATTCTATTTGAATCTAAATCTGATGTGGTTTGCCAGAACACAGTTGTGTACCTGAGTGCACAAGAAATCCAAAATATAGATTTGTACAATAACCAAAGGTGATTTCTAAAGAAATGGTATTCTGTCATTTGATTTCACACATAAAAAAGATGCACACATTAGGAAACACTTTTTTTCCCTATTTTTTTATTTTTGAGATAGGGCCTCACTCTGTCACCTAGGCAGGGGTGCAGTGGCATAGTCATAACTCACTGCAGCTTCAACCTGCCATTCTCAATGAATTCTCCCACCTCAGCCTACTGAGTAGCTGGGACTACAGGCGCAGGCCACCACACCGGGCTAAGTTTAATTTTTTTTGTAGACAGTGGGTTTCTCCATGTTTCCCAGGCTGGTCTCAAACTCCTGACCTCAAGCAGTCCGCCTGCCTCAGCCTCCCAAAGTACTGGGATTGCAGGCGTGAGCCACCGCGCCTGGCCCAGGAAACACGTATTTTTACTTAAAAGGATAATTAAGCAAACATAAATTATTTCTGTAATGTAAAGTTACTACAGCAAACTTTTTGACTTCTTTGAGAAAAAACAACTAACCATTGCAGAACTTTGGAGGAAAGGAAGTGATTAAAGATCACGATGTAACCTTGAAATGAATATATGAAGGCTTACAATTTTTTACTTCTCCTCCACCAGTACCTGATTTGACAGGCCTTCTTGTTGCTGAGGAGTAAATAAGCAGTTCTTTTTAGGGGGGCATTAATAACTTCTTAATCCAGTAAGGTCCTATATAAGACACAGAAAGATGCTATATAATTAGAACTGGTGACTCCTTTTATATGCTATTGGGTTAAATCTGTTTGAAACCAGGTATGTATTATTTTACCTAAATAAACTCTTTTCCTCTTGTACACTGTATTTTGTCACTTGGACTAAAGTGTAATCCTATGTATAATCTTGCATTCTGGCTGATGGTAAATAATAATACAAAATTGAAAATAAATAGAAACATCTTACATCAGTAAACATCTTCCCATTATTAGATGCCTTTCAGATGAAAGCTAACAGTGGAGTTTAATGCATCCACAGAAGCATTACATAGGCCATCGTCAACCATGTTTTGTAATGAATGTTTTCTACTAAAGGTCTGATTAAGATGCATTACGTTTAACTTTAATCTTAATAAAGTCTCTAAAGTAGTTAAACATAGCTTTAGCCATTGAAAGTATAGCCATATATTAAACTATTAAGATCTACTCTTAGTGTAATGAAATTGCCATTTTGGCATGATTAATCTGAATTGGAGTAGATTGTAATTGGAGTGCTGGTGCAGGGTAAAGGAAATGTATACTATTGTGCTCAGAATAATAATTACTTTTATACCAAAATAAAATAAATGACAGCTGTAGAATAATGTAATGAAAGGTATATGGTTTCCACATTTTAATACACTTTTATGTGTTTAGTGCACTGCACCCTAAGAAAGATCCTAAGTGTCACATGTTTTTAAATCTATATTGATTTTGAATTTAAAAAACATAATGTTGCATGGCCTTAATTCCATCTTTTCTTAAACCACATAGACTGGTTTCTAAATGTATGTAACGACCTATAATTACTCTCTGAAGCATGATGAAAAAAAATGATCAACTGTCAGCAAGTCATTCCTTTCCCCCACCAAAGAGACTCATACTGCTTAAATTAAATGGTAATGTTTAGAAGCTGTGACTGTCACTTCTGAACTGCTACAGCGAGGCAAGAAGAGTGGTCCACAACTATTATCTCTTGCTTTGGCTCCAGCTAACATTGGAGAGTCCTGTAGTAAAGCAGTAATTATCATTTATTTCCCCATATGGAAAGTGAAAATATTATCACCAAGCTATCTCATTACATAATACAGAAAAATCACCAGATTAATGTCTTCAGCATATCAAGATACCCTTGTTCAATGTTAGATACTTTTAGTAACCCCAAAATGTTAGGAAAAGATTGGTTAGCACTCAGGCCAAACATATGTTGGGAAGTAACTGCTTTAAGATGTTTAGAAGAAAACAATGATAAAAGACTAAAAACTGAATTGCCAAGAAATAACATTTTATAGACCAGAAGAATGTACCAACAACCAACATTGTGGCTGCACTAAACACCGTGCACAAGATACAAATCCAGATATCAGTTTCATAGAACCACTGAAATAAATATGGGGATTGGCTCACATGGTGGTGATATATAGATAGATTCATCATAGAAAGCTGAATCTTCAACTCAGAAATACTTCTAT
Source organism: Macaca thibetana thibetana (assembly GCF_024542745.1). Classification (NCBI taxonomy): domain Eukaryota; kingdom Metazoa; phylum Chordata; class Mammalia; order Primates; family Cercopithecidae; genus Macaca; species Macaca thibetana. Next base: position 61,904,294 of record NC_065592.1, on the reverse strand, counting down.
ATGTTTATTTTTTTTCCCTCAACAACAGATTGGTTTGTTACGACACATTTGATTCATGTGGTGGAAAGGTAGGAATATTGTGTGAATATATTTTCTTTTCTTTTTTTTTTTTTGAAATGTAGTCTCACTGTTGCCGCCCAGGCTGAAATGCAATGGCGTGATCTCGGCTCACTGCAATCTCCACCTCCTGGGTTCAAGCTATTCTCATGCCTCAGCCTCCTGCGTAGCTGGGATTACAAGTGCCCGCCACCGTGCCCAGCTAATTTTTGCATTTTCAGTAGAGACAGTGTTTCACCGTGTTGGCCAGACTGGTTTTGAACTCCTGACCTCAGGTGATCCACCCTCCTCGGCCTCCCAAAGTGCTGGAATTACAGGCATGAGCCACCACGCCCAGCTGAATATATTTTCTAGGTATGTACAACATGAGGAATTTAAGACCAGCCTGGGCAACATAGCAAGACCTCGTCTCTACTAAAAATCAAAACACTTCGCCAGGCATGGTGGTGTGTGCCTATATTCGCAGCTACTCAGGAGTGTGAGGCTGAAGGGTTGCTTGAGCCTGGGAGGTGGAGGCTGCAGTGAGCTGAGATCATGCCACCAAACTCCAGCCTGAGCAACAGAGCATCTCAAAAAAATAAAAATAAAAATAAAAAAATATATATATATATTTATATTTATGTGTGTGTGTATATGTATACATATACATGTGTATATATACACATATACATGTGTATATATATGTGTGTGTGTGTGTGTGTGTGAGAGAGAGAGAGAGAGAGAGAGAGAGAAAGAGAGAGAGAGAGAGAGAGAGACCGTGACTAAGAATGCCTAATCTCCTGGGAATACAGCCCAGCCGGTCTCAGCCTCATTTTACCCAGTGCCTATTTGAGATGGAGTCGCCCTGGTTCAAATGCCTCTGACCGTTGAGGTAGACTTCTACAATTCCTAAGACTCTGGGAGAGTCTGGGAGAGGGTAATAGCAGTGCCATGCTAGTAGTAGAAAAGGGGGGATGGGGAAAAGACTGATAAAATTATCTTCTGTTAAGGTTCAAACTATGTCATTTCAAATTTCCCTCCAGCTGTTGAGAGTGCTGTTAGATTTAGGATATATCATTTAAATGCCAGATTGAGCCCATCTGGTTGCTTTCGTGGAACAATATGTAGGAATAGCTTTCTAGGACTTTTTGGAAAGTCAAAAGTGTACCTTTATTAGGTGGGGAATTGGAACTGCAAAGTGGTAGTACAATTACATTTGTTAATCAAGTGAAAGTTAAAAAAATTACTGACAGGTTTTCCACCTCTTATTTTTATACTGTAGTTTTAGTCTTGGTTGAGATGTATGCATAAACATCACTATCGCCTGACACGCATCACCCAGGCAAGTACCTAGTGTGACCCTTCCGACAGCTTCATTTCTTGAGGAAAAATGATACAATGATGATCCCTAGGACATTTAAAGAAATGTTGTTGGATAGGAAGTCATTCAGCTTACCTTAAAAAGCCTGTCTGACTTGGAACCAGAAGGAAATTGTTCATTTCCTTAACTCCTTCAGGCTGCTAACAGGCCACCTAATGCCCTAGAAGGTGTAATTTGCTAAGGGACTCATGTGAAAAAAAAAAAAAAAAAAAAAAAACGGTATAGTCTGGATGCTTTAGATGCTCTTCCTGATCTCTGAAACAAGGCATCCCAGGTAGAGAAAGTGAGGACCAGTTGGCACTTAGGGAAGGCAAGTTCTTCCAGATATATTTCAGTTGCCAGTAGTTCTTCAATGGCTCAGAAGAACAATGGGATATGCCAGTTGCTTTGGACACGGTGTGGCCAACATAACCATTTTATCCAGGCATTCTCTTGTTAAATAGCTGGCATTCACCAGGTGGAGAGCGTTAATGATGCCATTTTTTCAAAGGTAAGATTGGGTAGTTCTTGTGCCTTGATCTTGCATTTTAAAAGATCTTGAGTTATCTTACTAGATTTTCAGTCAACGGCTTTGCATGGTTAGGAGACTATATTTGTGCTTCAACATAATAGTCAGGGCTTAAATGCATTGCCATAAATAACCCTGTTGTGAGCCATTACAAAAAAGAAGAAGAAGAGGAAGAAAAGTAAGTAAGCAGAAGGCAGCAGTAGTATCTGGATGCCAGATGGCATCAGCTTAGCAGTGGGGTTTATTGAATAAGAAGCAAAGGGAAATTCCTGTCATGCATCTATGTGAACAGAACCCACAAGGAATTAGATGCATATAGAAAAGCCAATAAGAGTCACCATGGTGATTCTGTAATCATTAAATGCCTTGTTTACCTTGTTGAAAATAGTATTTAAAGATATATTTAAGCATATGTTTTCATTAGTCCATATTTATACCCAATAAGTAGTCTAAGAATGTAGATGACTTAACTCAGTGGTTAAGAAGGTGAATTAATATTTTTTTAAGTGGCTAGAAATGTTAATTGTGTGACATGTGTTTTTATATCCCTTCTCAAAATGTAGTGAACCAAACATCATTGATGGGTCCATATAGTGTTACTATTTATATTCTAAATATGAGATACCTGAATTATATTCTCTATGAATCTCAGGCTACAGAAAAGTAATGAGGAATATCTTGTTTATGTATAGAAACAGGTGAGATGATTCATGATTCTTAAGAAATCTAAGATCAAGAAATTTAAACACTTCACAGATTATTCAATCAACAAAAAGAATGTTCAAGCAGCAAAGAGTTGAGCATTAGAATTATAAGATAAAAAAGCACTTAATTTTGAAAACTGGCATATGGTAGAGCTAAAGCCTCACCCTGGCCAGACAGCATCAACCCTTCCCCTACAATAGTCTTGACCTCTCTCATTTCCAACACCTTTCTTTCTGGCCCCCTCCCTATTATCTGCAGCAGCAAAGTGCTTAATATAATTTCTTGGGCTAATTCCGTATTCTAGATGACTCTAGAGAGCCACTAGACTTGCTACATTGTTCACACCTCCTAATGATGGAAGCTAAACTCACCTATAAATTGCTTGCCCTATGCCATTCTATGTACCAGGTGCAGGTATTGCAAAAATAACCATAGTCTTTGCCCTCAAGAAACCTTTAGTGCATTCTTATCACAAGAGCAATAGGATTGTGACCAAAGTGTTGAGTACTGGTTGTCTATCCACAGACTGAAGAAATGAGCTAGCTGTCTATAAGAAATGCAATTTGAGGCCGGGCGCGGTGGCTCAAGCCTGTAATCCCAGCACTTTGGGAGGCCGAGACGGGCGTATCACAAGGTCAGATCAAGACCATCCTGGCTAACACGGCGAAACCCCGTCTCTACTAAAAACACAAAAAATTATGAGGTGGCGGCGCCTGTGGTCTACTCGGGAGGCTGAGGCAGGAGAAATGGCGGGAACCCGGGAGGCGGAGCTTGCAGTGAGCTGAGATCTGGCCACTGCACTCCAGCCTGGGCGACAGAGCGAGACTCCGTCTCAAAAAAAAAAAAAAAAAAAAAAAAAAAAAAAGAAATGCAATTTGATGTTTGGGTATCATAGCATGAGAGGGTTACTGATTTAAAAAGGAGTTCAGGAGACTTATTTGTGGAATTTCCAAATTCTCTACCAGCATATATTAGAATTTCATCTGCCTCTAAGGTAAAATATCAAATAGTTAAGCTACTACATGGTAATGCATAAACATCAGAAATAAATGATAAAATAATATAATATATACATTGAAAGGGTTTGAGGGGGATGTTGATGTGAACCGATGTTTGACAGATTATGATCAAACTGATTTGAATCTGGCTTTGATTCCAAAACTAGTACTTGGGGAAAGATATATGATGTTTTTACATAGCAAGTGATCAGATATTTTGTATCATTATGCGTACCTCAGATATTCCTACCTATATGTTAAAAAACAGGCTATAGAAGTCACAGATAATTTCCTAAAGTTGATTTTTTTCAGATATATTAAGCTGCCAACTGTGTGAACTGGTGAGGGGTGAGTCTCAGTATTTGTATGCCCTAGCACAGATACAATCCTGCTGGAATCAGAGTAAAAAACAAGTTGATTTTTGATCATGCCTCCATGCAAGACAGCTCTGCACAGTGACAAAAAGTGTGGGCCCCAGAGACACAGAGCTTGTGTGTGAATCTTGACGTTGGGAGTCATTTAACCCCATATGCCTCCATTTATCACCTGTGAAGTGAGGATGATAATAATCTCTACCTCATAGGGTTCTTCTGAGGTTTAAGTTAATCTGTGTAAAGTACCTGGTATGCAGGAAGTGCTACGTATATAAAGTGTTGTTATGATTAGGCCTTTTCTAGCATCATTCATTTTCCTAGAGAATATTTAAGGGAGTTAAGATGTCTAATAACGATTTATTACAAATAGAGAAATTGAGGCAGCTGTTGTATCTGCCTCATACATCTTGTATCTAATGGCATTTGAGAGAGAACAACAATATTTAACTCAAAACTCAGCTAATGGGTTCCCAGCTCACACCACCTTACTGCCTTTCTTTGTCTACATTCCTGAGGGTCTTTGAAGACTCACTTATAAGCACCATACTTTTGAGTTAGCCCAGAGTTTAAGAGACAAATCTTTATTTAAATAAAAAGAGATTTATGAGGAATTACAAAAATGAGTAAGAAAAGTTCAGAAGCTGCCTGGGTGAAAAAGCAACCTCTCTCTACTCTCAGTTAAATATACTTGATCTCCATACGCAGAGACAGCAGAATCAATAATAAACTCAAGAGCAGATAGAGCCCTTTTTATGTAGTTATTAGAAAAGCCTTGATTGCAAACCAAGAAGTTCTAAATTTATCAGCCCCTCCCTCTGTCACCACAGTTGCTCATTCTGTAGCTACTTTCAGAAAGCTAAATCTGAATTGTTGCTTAGCAGAGCCCTAGAGAGTGACAAAGACAAATTAATGGGATCCTTGTGTGCCAAAATAAAGTATGCACCCTGTCACCACCAATATATGTTAAGTCCGTTAAGGTCATTTCTAATGAACTGAACTTTTCATTGGAAAGCTTAGCCAAACGTGTTGAATTAAGGGAAGGAAACCTTCACAAAATTATAAGATAAACTAATTTCGTTCCATGTAAAGAAGAAACGGTACATGAAAAGTATTGGTTTCCAATATTTTAAATCTTTATCAAAGCCAGGGAAAATGATAGGCATTTAAACTACATTCCAATATTAAGCTGAGAACTAAAAATGCAGTGATAGCATTGTAAGCTGTGATGGCATCTGAGTCCCTGGGATGTGGCCTTTTAAGCAGACTATTTTCAAGGAAAAGCAAAGCAAATTTTCAAATCACGTTCTGTTCATTTAGGTCAGAAAAGCAAAGAGAAAGAAAGATGATCTGAAACAAGTGTCATATCCTCACTTTTCATTTCTGAAAAGAATAATTTGGCTTTATTTGTATCTGCTACGTGTAGTGAGTAGTCTTTCTTCCTTTTTTCCCAAAATTGTATGGATGTTGGGTTTTAAAAAGTAGATAAAAAAGACAAAGCTCTACCTTGGGTTTCTCTAACCTAGAAACAGTTCCAAAGTGCTCCAGCGCTTCACTGTTGAGTAGCTGATGGTATGATAAGGCAGTGTTTGACCGGAGTCCTGTAAAAATTATTGAAGTCAGCGTCTGTCTCAAAGCTGCCCCTTAATATTTTATTCTTCAAAATGACATTTTATTGATATTTCACTGAAGTGTGATAGACACAGAATTTCAACTTACCTCAAGCTACATGACTACCTAACAACCCATCAAGATGAAATTCAGCAGGCATATACTGCCCAAGTATGGCTAGAAATATAAATGAATAAGCCCACAATAGCTGCTCAGTTTGGGTATAGTAACTCCAAGCTTTTCCTGCTGTAGGAGTTTCTTATGGTTTCTATAGCCATATGAAACTCCTTCAGTAGGAAGAGGTTTGTATTTCCTCATGCCAAATGCCTAGAACAGAAAAGTATGACTTAGTTTCTTAGAGTCTTTTGGCTGTTGCCTCTTTATCTAGCTTGGTTTCAGTCTTTGGCCCTAAGAATAAGCATAGTACCAAGTCAATCATAACAGTAACTCTTATCCTTCTGTTTATCAATCCATTTATTTCTTTGAAAAATTATTTATTGAGCTCCTATTATGTGAAGTTCTACCTTCATAGAGATTTGGTCAAGTGAGGGGGACAATTATTACATAAAGATTTGCATTGTGATTATCAAAGACTGGTAGCTGTTCTAAGAAAATGGAAAGATGCTCAAAGAGGTTAATAGGGGACCTATTAGGCCTGAGGGTCAGTGCATTAGTCTGTTCTCACATTGCTATAAAGAACTATCTGAGACTTGCCAATTTATAAGTAAAAGACATTTCATTGACTCACAGTTCCACAGGCTGTGCAGGAAGCATAGCTAGGGAGGTCTCAGGAAACTTATAATCATGGCAGAAGGAGAAGGGGAAGCAGGCACATCTTACATGGCTGGACAAGGAGGAAGAGGGCAAAGGAGGAAGTGCTACACAATTTTAAACAACCAGATCTCGTGAGAACTCACTCACCATCATGAGAACAGCAAGGGGGAAATCTCTCCCCATGATGCAATCACCTCCCCCAGGCCCCTCCTCCAACACTGGGGATTATAATTTCACAGGAGATTTGGGCAAGGACATAAATCTAAACCATATTACCCTGCCCCTGGCCCCTCCCAAATCTCATGCCCTTCTCATATTGCAAAATACAACCATCCATTCTCAACAGTCTCCCAATTCTTAACTCACTTCAGCATTAACTCAAAAAGTTCATAGTCCAAAGTCTCATCTGAGACAAGGCAAGTCCCTTCTTCCTACGAGCCTGTAAAATAAAAAACAAGTTAGTTACTTCCAAGATACAATGGAGGTACAGGCATTGGGTAAATATACCCATTCCAAAAGGGAGAAATTAGCCAAAACAAAGGGGCTACAGACCCCATGCAAGTCAGAAACCTAGCAGGGCAGTCATTAAATCTTAAAGCTCCAAAATGATCTCCTTTGGCTCCATGTCTCATATCCAGGCCACACTGATGCAGCGGGTGGGCTCCAAAGGCCTTGGGCATCTCCACCCCTGTGAAGTTGAGTGCCTGCAGCTTTTCTAGGTTCATGGTGCAAGCTGTCAGTGGATCTACCATTCTGGGGTCTGGAGGATGATGGCCCTCTTCTCTCAGCTCCACTAGGCAGTACCCAGTTGAGACTCTGTGTGGGGCCTCCAATCCCACATTTGCCCTGCATGCTGTTCTAGTAGAGGTTCTCCATGACGTCTCTGTTCCTGCAACAGACTTCTGCCTTGACTCCCAAGCATTTCCATACATCCCTCTGAAATCTAGGCAGAGGCTTCCAAGCTTAAACTCCTGCCCTCTGTGTACCCACAGCCTTAACACTATGTGGAAGCCTCCAAGGCTCATGTCTTGCACCTTCTGGAGCAGATGCCTGAGACATATCTGGCGCTCTTTAAGCCATGGCTGAAGCTGGAGCAGCTGGGACACAGGGAGCAGTGTCCCAAGGTTGTGCAGGGCAGTGGAGCCCTGGGCCTGGCCCATAAAACCATTCTTCCCTCTTAGGCCTCCAGGCCTGTGATAGGAGGGACTGGCACAGCTCTGAAATGCCTTTGAGGCATTCTCCCCATTGTCTTGGTTATTAACATTTGGGAAGGGCTGCTGTGAAGGTCTCTGAAATGCCTTCAAGGCATTTTCCCCATTGTGTTGGCTATTAAGATTTGGCTCCTTTTTACTTATGCCAATTTCTGCAGCTGGCTTGAATTCCTCTCCAGAAAATGGGTTTTTCTTTTCTACCACATAGGCTGCAAATTTTCTAAACTTTTATGGTCTGCTTCCCTTTTAAATATAAGTTCCAGTTTCAGGTTATCTCTTTGCTCATGCATGTGATTATATGCTGTTAGAAGCATCCAGGTCACATCTGAAACACTTTGCTGCTTAGAAATTTCTTCCACCAGATACCCTAAATTATCACTATCAAGTTCAAGGTTCAAGGTTCCACAGTGCCTGAGGTGCCTGAGACCACCTCAGCCTGGACTTCATTGTCCATATCACTAGCATTTTGATCAAGTCTCTAGGAAATTCCAAAGTTTCCCTGATCTTCCTGCCTTCTCAGACTCTTCCAACCTCTGCCAGTTACCCAGTTCCAAAGTCATTTCCACATTTTCAGGTATCTTTATAGCAATGCCCCACTTCTTTATACCTATTTTCTGTATTAGTCCATTCTCACATTGCTATAAAGGACTACCAGTGACTGGGTAATATTTCTTTAAAAAGAGGTTTAATTGATTCACAGTCCCACAGGTAGTACAGGAAGCATAGCTGGGGAGGCTGCAGGAAATTTACAATCATGATGGAAAATGAAGGGGAAGCAGGCACATCTTACATGGCCAGAGAAGGAGGAAGAGGACAAAGGTAGAGGTGATACACACTTTTAAACAACCAGATCTCTTGAGAGCTCACTATCATGAGAACAGCAAGGGGAAAATCCATTCCCATGTTCCAGTCACTTCCCACCAGGTCCCTCCTCCTATACTGGGGATTACAATTTGACAGGAGATTTGGACAGGGACACAAATCCAAATCATATCAGCCAGCAAAGCCCTCTTTGAGAAGGGACATATATACTGAGACCTGAAAGATGAGTGGGAGTTATTCCAAGCAAAGAGAAGGGAGGAGGGTGATCCAGGGTACAACCCACACATGCCAAAATCTTGAGTCAGGAAAGCATTGACCACATTGAAGGAAGTAAAAGAAGATTAGTGTGGCTGGAGAGAGTAGTAGCTGGAGGAAAATCGTGGGAGATGAAGTTGGAAAATGGCATAAGATAACCTTGGGAGAGAGTTTGTCTTTTTTACCTGGGGGCAGTAGGAGACAATTGAAAGCTTTACATTTTAAGATTTCCCTAGCTACGTCATTAAGAATAGGTCAGTAAGGAGTAACAGAGGAAGAAAATAGACCAGTGGCTATTGTGGTAATCCAGCAGAAAGACAGTATTAGCTTTAGTGATCATGGTATGCATGGCAGCCCATGGCAGGACAGTGAGGTGATGAAGAGCACCAACTGTGGAGCCAGCCTGCCAGGGTTCAAGTCCTGACAATACCATTTACTCAGCAATGTGGCCTTAGAAATCATTGTGTTCCAATATTATCAACTAGAAATTGAGATGAAAGTAGTACTATTAAAATATAATTTTCGAAAGGGTACAATCATAAGTCTTATAAAAATATAAAATAATCACATGTCAAAAATGTTATTATTATTATTTTTTTTTTTTTGAGATGGAGTCTCGCTTTGTCGCCAGGCCGGAGTGCAGTGGTATAATCTCAGCTCACTGCAACCTCCACCTCCTGGGTTCAAGTAATTCTCCTGCCTCAGCCTCCCAAGTGGCTGAGATTACAGGTGTGTACCACCACACCCAGCTAATTTTTGTATTTTTTTGTGTGTGTGTGTGGTAGAGATGAGGTTTCACCATGTTGGCCAGGATGGTCTTGATCTCTTGACCTTGTGATCTGCCCACTTTGGCCTCCCAAAGTGCTGGGATTACAGGTGTGAGCCTCCGTGCCCAGCTAAAAATTTTATTTAACTCACAAATTATTGAGGAAGCCAGTGTGATGTTAAAACTAGTTTAAATGAGAATTTGATTTAAAGTTTATATTTTCTACCAGACAAAACCACTTGCAATGCCATGACCAGAAAAATGCATATATTATTATGGACAAGAAACATCTGTATCATCACCAGCCCTCTACAGGGAAACTTCTATCTCTATGGAGTTGCAAAACAGACTAACTAGCCAAAGACCTTCAAAGGCTCATAATTCCATAGAACAAGACCACCCCTGGAAATTTGCTAGAAAATGCCAGCATGTCATTGAAAAGACAACCAGTAATCTCTTTTGCCTATTTCAAAATGTTTCCAACAGTACCCATTTCCCAACAGTGTCATAATGAGTTGTATATGTAAAATGCATAAAGCATGTAAGTGTAATGTTAGCTTATTATTGCTATATTAAGGTGGTGGTAATGGAAATGGAGAAAAGTAAATGAGTTTGTATATGTTTTCAAGGGAGAATTTATAGAATTTAGCAATCAGTTGGAAGTGAGATGTGAAAGAAATTGAGGGGTCAAGAATAACTCCTGATTTTTTACTTGAGCAATTGGGTAGCCAGTAAAATCCTTTGCCGTGCTGGAGAAGATTGGAAGAGGATTGGGTTACTGAAGGGGGAAATCAGGAGTTCCATTTTGGACATCGTAAGTCGGAGATTGGAGCTGCCTTTGAAACTTAAAAGCAAAAATGTCAAGAAGGAAAAAATAGCAATGTGCAATAGTTAAGAGCACAAAACCTTACTAGTTGTGTAACTGATGCTTCAGTTTCCTCATCTATTAAATGAGATAATAATAGTTTTATCTCATAATGTTCTTGTTCAGATTTAACAACTTTTGTTTATAAAGCACTTAGAATAGTGCCTGTCACATAAGAAACATTAAATAAGTTTTTGATAAATATATTAAATTAATGTTTACTTTTTTCAAAGAAGAAAGTTCTAGAATAGAGATTAAATACTTAGAAGCTTCACGTACACTGATGGTATTTGAAACTAGGAATCATTGATTAACACATTGGAAGACAGCACAAAGCCAAGCCCTGAGGCTCTGCAATATTTTAATTTTTTTTTCTTTTTCCTTTTTTTTTTTTTTTTTTTTAGACAGAGTCTTGCTTTGTCTCCTAGGCTGGAGTGCAGTGGCGTGATCCTGGCTCACTGCAACCTCCGCCTCCTGGGTTCCAGTGATTCTCCTGCCTCAGTCTTCCAAGTAGCTGGGCTTGCAGATGCACACCACCATGCCTTTCTAATTTTTTGTATTTTTAGTAGAGATGGGGTTTCACCATGTTGGCCAGGCTGGTCTTGAACTCCCGACCTCAAGTGATCCACCTGCCTCGGCCTCCCAAAGTGCTGGAATTACAAACATAAGCCACCATGCCTGGCCTGTGCCACTGCACTCAGCCAATATTTTGAATTTGGGAATAAAAGGACCTAGAAAAGGAGACTGAGGGAAGTAACCAGAGAAGAAAACCAAGAGAGTTTGGTGTCATGTAATTCAAGAGGAGACAGTATTTCAAGAAGTGCTTGAAAGCAATGGTCAATTATGTTTAATGCCATTGGAAATGAGACAAAATGAGGATTAGATTTGTTAAGAATAGCAGACAGTATGAGGCCTGCGTTCTTAGAACTTGATACCTGTCTTCCTCCTGGCCTTTTTCTTACTGTTAAAGAAAAGCAACCTCCTGATGGTCAGCAGGACCCTCCTTTAATAAGACTCCTTATAATGTCTGATCTAGAACCATATCCGAGAAAAGAGAAGGCAGAACTTCAAGATGACTCCAACAAAGTGCTCAAACATACAAGATCTCAGGCTTTGAAAGAGCCAGTAGTCTCTGGATGAATTGGAACTTTCAGAAAACTCATCCCCTGCAACATTTTCCTTTAGTATAAAGTCTCTTTGAAAGGAAAATGTGCTCTTTAATGCAGTCAGCACTTTTTTTTTTTAACCCAACTTCCAGCACTGAGCATTTTCTGCAAGAAAGACATTCAGGCATTCTTGCAGAGAGGCCAGCCGCCTCTCAACCCAAAACAGCACCATTATCATGAGAAAAAGTCTTTTTGTTACTTGAAAAATGCCTCTAAATATAGCTTTTCCATGTGTTTTGCTGGGTTTTTTCCTTTTTAAATTTATTTTTATTTTTTATTTATTTATTTTTTTTTTGAGAGCAAGACTGGGTCTTTCTTCATAGCCCAGGCTAGAGTGCCGTGGCACAATCAGAGCTCACTGTAACCTTGAACTCCTGGGTTCAAGAGATCCTCCCCCTTAGCCTTCTCAGTCGCTGGGACTACAGGTGTGTGCTACCACACTCAACTAACTTATTATTATTATTATTGGTAGATAGGAGGTCTTGCTATATTGCCCAGGCTGGACTCAAACTCTTGGCCTCAGATGATCCTCCTGCCTTGGCCTCTGAAAGTGCTGGGATTACAAGTGTGAGCCACAGTGCCTGGCCACTTTAGTATGTTTTTTAAATTAAGTTCTTCCCTCAAATTATTACTGGTTAGCAACATTAGACAGGGACAGTCACTCAATTCTTTTCTTTTCAAGTAGTTGTATTGGTGGCTGCTTCAAAATTATTTGTTTTATTTTAATTTTCAGGATCATTCTGTTTTTGATTATTCTACTGGGGCACCTTACAGTGCTGAAAATGCCTCATAGCCTAGGCATGACACTTGAGGATTTGAGAAATCTATGAAAAGAAGTGGTGCTGTCAGATGTTGTGAGGAGTGATGTCCTAGAACCTTTGAAAAATTTTGCTTGGAGACCTCAATATGAGTTGCATAACTAGCATGAATTATTTGCAGTTCCAGAGAGTTGTAAACAACAGCAGTTGAGAAATATTTTCATAATTCCACATTCAGATCAAATATCCTTGAGTAAAGATCTTTCCTAATAAGTAGATTCTCATTTATGTGGATTGATTTAGGCATGGTTCTAAGTAAATGTGTGGGATATTTGGATAAGTATTTTCTCAAAACTTTAATGCTCCAGCTATATTTTAAGATTGCCTTAATATTATAGATTTTACAAGTAATTTTAAAATTACTAAAGTGATTCAATTGAAGAGTTTGCCTTCCATTATAGCATTCCAAATGGTGTTTGTTTACTTATCTTAGAGGGTTTATTTAAATCTTTCTTTTTGACATCATTGAGAGGCATTAAAGAACTAAAGAGTTTTTACACGAGATCAGAAGATCTCGTGTAAAAATGGGAAGTAGAGGCCAGGCACAGTGGCTCACACCTGTAATCCCAGCACTTTGGGAGGCCAAGGCAGGCAGATCATGAGGTCAGGAGATGGAGACCATCCTGGCTAACACGATGAAACCCCGTCTCTACTAAAAATACAAAAAAATTAGCCGGTCATGGTGATGGGCGCCTGTCGTCCTAGCTACTCGGGAGGCTGAGGCGGGAGAATGGCGTGAACCCGGGAGGCGGAGCTTGCAGTGACCTGAGATCAGGCCACTGCACTCCAGCCTGGGAGACAGAGCGAGACTTCGTCTCAAAAAAAAAAAAGGAAGTAGATAAGAGTAGAAATACAAAGAATGTGTTTCCTTTTCTCTCTTTCAAGCTTCTTTCTCATCCAGTAGCAATTTTTTTCCCTATTTATCCAAAAGCCTCTTCAGATGCCAAAATGTGAAGCTTAGGTTTAGTTAACTGCACTTTATCCTAAGGCTTTTACTCCATTAATGTCTCAAGGATTGCCCAGAATCAGGAGAAGGATCAACTTTTCAAAGTTTAAAAAATACATGTAAGAATGAAGATTGGGTTAAAAATATGATGAGGCAATATGGAATTACATATTTTACCAATAAAGTATGTAAAATTTTTGGTCCTAAATAACATATTTATGGAAAAGACTTTTTGGTCAATTCAGAGTAGAATTATTTATGAAATATTTTCTTTTTCCAATACACTATTTCCAGATCCCTTTGTGGTCACTTGTTAATGGTAAGATTTTTAAAAGGGAGAATCCATGATTCTCGTGTAAATATAAAATGAACATCTGTCAAAGATTTTACCTACCTCATTAACCAATGAGGGAACCAGTAAGATGTTACAGCCAATTCAAAGGAAATGTAAAAGAACCCTGTTTATTTAGGCAAATATGAATGCCCAAATGACTTTACAAATAGATGCAAAATAGGTCTAGCTACAGGGCAACAATCAACTGCATTCCACCAGACGGAATCTGTATTTCTCTGGGCAAAATCATTTGCACTATCAATTTTCTGCCACTTACAGGGTGGTAAAATATAATTGCTCAAATCAATGAAAGGCTAAGACAACCTAGAAAGAATGCACTTAACAGAGATATCCAGTAATCAGTAATCTTTGGGGTTCTTTTTTTTTTTTGAGACAGAGTCTCACTCTGTCACGCAGGCTGGAGTGCAGTGGCGGATCTCAGCTCACTGCAACCTCCATCTCCAGGGTTCAAGCGATTCTTCTGCCTCAGCCTCATGAATAGCTGGGATCACAGGCTCATACCACCACACCCAGCCAATTTCTGTATTTTTAGTAGAGACAGGGTTTCTCCAGGTTGGTCTCGAATTCCTGACTTCAGGTGATCCTCCCACCTCAGCCTCCCAAAGTGCTGAGATTACAGGCATGAGCCACTGTGCCCAATTTTAAACTCTAATTTTTCTCACATATTATTCAGTTTATTCCCTTCTCTTTTTTCACCCTATTGTCATGCCACCACTCACATACACAAAAATACACCAAATGAAACAAGTAAAGAGAAATCCACAACCCCTATTGGCTTATAGCTTGAAATGTAATTAGATTGAAAACCTGTACCTAAATTGAGTATTTTTAATAAGACTTCCTGCATGTTTCAATTTGCATTTTTTAATTAGGCCATGAAACTAGTGATGGCATCAAAATAAGACACTTATAAAGCTGTTTTTATTTTTAATCATCCCAATGATTTTTAAAACAGACATATATGAGAAAGGAAGAGAGAGGAAAGTAATAGGATAAAAGGAAAAGTTAATTTTCACATTGTATTAGTCCATTTTCACATTGTATTAGTCTATTTTCACATTGCTGAAAAGACATGTCTGAGACTGGGCAATTTACAAAAGAAAGAGGTTTAATTGGACTTATAGTTTCATATGGCTAGGGAGGCCTCACAATCATGGTGGAAGGCAAGTAGGAGCAAGTCACATCTTACATGGATGGTAGCAGGCAAAAAAGAGAGCTTGTGCAGAGAAACTCCCGCTTTCTAAACCAACAGATCTCGTGAGACCTGTTCACTATCACGAGAACAGCACAGGAAGGACCTGCCCCCATGATTCAGTCATCGTTCATCAGGTCCCTCCCACAACACATGGAAATTATGGGATCTCAAGATGAGATTTGGGTGGGGACACAGAACCAAACCATATCAAATATGTTAGTTACAGACCATGTAGACATACACGTAGAGGTTAGTGCTAGCTAGTATCTGTGGTGACACGAGACTAATCAACGAAGAGTAAGTTGTTTTTGTTTAACAGTATATTAATAAAGTGATTATTTTTATTATTTCAGTGCATGCTTCTAACTCTATAATAGTCACTAATAAACTTTTAAACCACTTAGGAATTTTACAAGTGAATTTTATTGTCACTGTTTTCTATTTCATAAAAGAGACTGGTAATTACTCTAATTAAAGACTACATTTTTTGTTAATGAAAGGAAAAATTAAGCTTGCAAATAGGCCAGCCAGAAGCATACATCATTCATTTGCCAGGTGTGGTTTGTTGTTGTTGTTGTTGTTGTTTTAATTTCCTGAAAGACTAAATACAGAATTCATGTCAGTTACTTCTGAAGTTTTCACCCATCTTCTAAAGAAGTCATTTGTCAAACCGTTCTTCATTCATCCAATGGTAGTGGTGCTAACAAAAAGAATTTTTTTTTTTTTTTTTTTTTTTGAGTCAATCTCACTCTGTCACCCATGCTGGAGTGTGGTGGCGCAATCTTGGCTCACTGCAACCTCTGCCTCCCGGGCCCAAGCAATTCTCCTGCCTCAGCCTTCCTAGTAGCTGGGATTACAGGCGCCTGCCACCATGCCCGGCTAATTTTTGTGTTTTTGTAGAGACAGGGTTTCACCATGTTGGCCAGGCTGGTCTCGAACTCCTGACCTCAGGTGATCTGCCTGCCTCGGCTTCCCAAAGTGCTGGAATTAAGGCGTGAGCGCCCGGCCAACAAAAAGAATTTTTAAACTTCCCAAATTTTAACCTTTTTGTTGTCCATTTTTACATGAAAGTGATTAACATAGTGATTTAAAAACAAAAATTTTCCCTCTATTTTAAAGGTCCCTCTTTAAAGCTTCTAGCTCAACAAGTGCTGTTCAAGATGAGACTTCTAAACATTAGAATTAAACCTCCTAACTCACTTGCCTGCCCTCTCACTGACCTCGCTTCCTCCCACTTGTGGCCAGAAAACTCAAGATAGTAAATACAGAGTTGGGAGATCTAGGGACTTGGGGAAAAGCCTCCTATGAAAAACAGTTATTATTCATTTGGCCATTTGCACTATCAGATATTTTTCTTTTGAAACATAATATCCTGCCTTCAGTAAGAGAGATTGTATTATATCATACACTGTATGCACTAGAGAAATTAAGATGACTGCCAAAGGACAGCACCACTTAAAAACCAAATTGTTTTTAATTGGTGTGAACTCGATGAAGACCTAAGGATAGTGGATTGGGAGATAAGCCAGTGAGGCTGTTTTACATTTGATAAAACTCTCATTTGGGAGACATAAAACAGACATTTATTGTTTTTGCTATTAACCCTAAATGTCTAGATAGTAAAAAATTACACACATGTGCATGCGCACATATATATGTATATATGTGTGTGTGTATATGTTTTAATTGAAGCATGATGCCTTAAAATAAGTTTCAACCATTGCAACAAGTTCATGGGGCTTCAGTAGAATGGCCTTTCTGTTTTATGTGCTTTTGGTGTATCTTCTTGGTTCTGGAATGACATCAAATGCGAAGTCATTCATATTCTAGACAAGCAGAGCTAAGGGTCTAGTTTGTGCATCATTTATATTCTAGATCTTATCTGGGGTTCACTTAGAAAACACCAATCAAGTTGGCTACTTATCATATTCCATAAGCTTATATATGTGAAAAGAGATGGAAACTAAGACCTAAAATAAGTTTGAGGATTATCTGTGGATCTCAATGTGTTTGTATCTCTACCAAATGTTTTTTCCTATAGCAGGGGTTGGAAAGCTACAGTCCACAGGCCAAATCAAGACCCCTCCATCACCATCCCATCACCTCCTTTTTAAAACTGAAGTTTTATTGGAACACAGCCACACTAATTTGTTTACATATTTCATTCCACAATGGCAGAGTTGAGTAGTTGCAACAGAGTTCACACAGTGTGCAAAATCTAAAATATTTTCAATCTGGCCCTTTATAGAAAAAGCTTGCCAGCCCTTGCCTTGTTATAATGGTTCCTAAAGAGGGCTCTTTATAAGCAACAGAACCGTAATTCTTATTGCATAGAAAAAGCTGGTAGGGTGCAGTTCTTCTTGAGATCTTGCCATCTTTCTGATTCGAAAACAAAATTTGGTACCACACTATTAAAGAAGTGTTATTCATCACACCATTGTCAAAGTTGGCAGGCTAATCATTTGCTTTCGTGTCTTTCTTACACACAAAATAGTTTAGCATGCGTTTTCCTTTGTGTCTGCACCTGTGTGGCAAAATTCGGTGCTTGTGTATCTGTTATGATTCTTGTCACAGGAGCCAGGCAGGTGGATGTGGATGTGTAATAAAAGGGTTAAAACGATTTTGCTGGCAGCTTTTGGTTTTATATTCCTAAAAAGCTCCCGCCGGGGGCATTATTTAAAGCAAGAAGACTTTTTAATATTTTAGGATACCATTTTTTTCCAAGTTCTCTAGGTGCAAAAGGTAGAACAAAGAAGTCAAAAAGGTGAGAGGGAGGTGAAATTGTGATGAGATTTTCTTGGGATAATTCTAGGTGGCCATTCTACCCTCATTCACCTTCCTGACAAGGCTATATGGAGACCTTTGTTCTCTCCTCGTGGATGACTCTTCAAAGGTAGCTGGGGTCGGGCCTTTCTCAAAGGGTCTCTTGCCATGCCTCAGAGCACTGAGTGCTGTTTTGGGGGAAGTCTTATCTTCTGAGCAGACCACCCCTGTTCCACATGAAGCCCAGGCTCAGGTCCAGGCCACATGTTTGTTGTGTTCCTTCCAGTTTGAAAACTTGGATCGGTTTGCTGTTAGAATTTCAATTTCCCTGAACCAGATAGGAGCCATTTGCACTTGCTAGCATCTAATGCTGTAACCTTCTTATCAGATCTTTCATTGTCTGCCAAAGTCAAGGTTAAGGAGCCAGGTCTGCATGCCTCCTCAGCATGACTCCCTGTGAGAAAGCAATAGGATCATGGAAAAAATGAAAAATAAAAAATTATCCCAAACTTTTTGTCGGAATTATACTAACTTTTTGAAACTGTTAGTGGTTCCTTCTAGGCTTTTTTTTCCTAGGTCCCTCTCAAGGTCATTATAGTTATGGTCATGGTTGATTAATGAAGGTGGGAGGACATTTTTGGAGATTTGGGTATTTTTCTACGTTCTAGGGAAAAACTCAGAAGTTCTTACTAATGTGGCTTGTTTTAGGGGACTGGGTGTGAGGATGTTGAGCACACTTGTCTGAATGAGAAACCTCTCATTTACAGTGGTATGCCTGTGGATTTACATTTGTAGCAAAGCTTTTCTCTATGATATAAAAAGAATTGGAGCTCAGGCTAATTCAAAGAATGTGTAAGGAACAAGACTTCGCACCATTCTTGGAAACTTACACACAAAAATACCTTCTTATACATATAAGTAAATCTCGGGAAGCATATTGAACAAAGAAAGTTACAGATTATGAGACCCAGACTATTTAAAAAAAAAAAAAAAAAAAAAAAAAAAAAACTTCCTTAAATATCTCCAAGGGCTTATTTCGTTATCAGTATCAGTCTGCTATAAGAATAGCCAGCCACTTGCAAGAGGCACAAGTGCTGGTGTCACAGGGCAAACCCCAAAACTGAGGTCCAGCCTTGGTGGGACCTCATGGGTTCTTGGCTTCATGCAGGAAGGAATTCAAGAGCTAGCTGACAGAGCAAAGTGAAAGCAAATTTATGAAAGTAAAGGAATAAAAGGGTGGCTACTCCATAGGCAGGGCAGCCCTGGGGGCTGCTGATTGGCTATTTTTATGGTTATTTCTTGATCATATGCTAAACTAGGGGTAGATTATTCATGAGTTTTCCAGGAGAGGAATGGAGAATTCCTGGAATTGAGGATCCTCCCCTTTTCAGACCATATAGGGTAACTTCCAGACATTGCTATGGCATTTGTAAACTGCCGTGGAACTGGTGGGAGTGTCTTTTTAGTATGCTAATCTATTATAATTAGTGTATTAATGAGCAGTGAGGACAACCAGAGGTCGCTTTCGTTGCCATCTTGGTTTGACAGGATCTGGCCGTCTTCTTTCCAGCATCCTATTTTATTAGTGAGGTCTTGTAAAACAAATTCCTATCTCACTGGAATTTAGAGCGAGGAGAAGAAACCACCAATTCCCTGCTTGGAAGAGCTTCCACTGTGGGTGCAAAGCAGGGAGCAAGCAGGTGGTCTCTGGAATGTCTTGCAGCTGGGAGTTCATGTGACCTTCATGAAGCAAGCAACCCAGAGACAGTGGCAAAATCGCTTATGAACTAAACTGAAGCACCATCACTGGACAGGGTGGAGGAGCCCTGAGCACCCCTGGGACAGTTCTGGGCAGTGGAGGCAGGTGGGATGCAGCCCCTCACAACCCCCATGGCCTCCTGCCTGGGGCTTCTCATCCTGTCCTCTTGTTTGCTTGCTGACTGCAGGTTCATCCCAGAGGCCTGGTCGGCCTGCACAGTCACCTGTGGTGTGGGGACCCAGGTGCGAATAGTCAGGTGCCAGGTGCTCCTGTCTTTCTCTCAGTCCGTGGCTGACCTGCCTGTTGATGAGTGTGAAGGGCCCAAGCCAGCATCCCAGCGTGCCTGTTATGCAGGCCCATGCAGTGGGGAAATTCCTGAGTTCAACCCAGACGAGACAGATGGGCTCTTCGGTGGCCTGCAGGATTTCGACGAGCTGTATGACTGGGAGTACGAGGGGTTCACCAAGTGCTCCGAGTCCTGTGGAGGAGGTAAGAAAGGGGACTCTGGCTCAGATCCCCGCCAACTTCTTGCTCTTTTTCTCTCTCTTCTCTTCCTGAGTGCAGCTGGGTCATGGGACTGCCTCAAATCCAAGAATGATAAGTAGGACGAGGAGGGGAGGCAGCCATTCTAAATGTAAAGCACACTCAATGAAACACAGATGTATTTCTTTCTTGGCTCCAGTGGCTCTCAGACTGTCAGCTGTGAGTGGCCAGTACAACAAATGCTTTGGCTTTCAGTTGTCATTCTGATGTCTTGCAACATATCATCGTGTATCTAGCTGAGAAACACAGTTGACACTGACCTGGCAGTGCTCTCAACATTGTTTTATTGATCTCTGCCCTTGCCTCAGTGCATGCCATGTGAACCAAGACCCAAGAACTAGTCGGAGTCCCTCCGATGTACTCAGCTGATTTCCCAAAGTAATAATCTGTTTACATCTCGAGGAAGGGTGTCTAAAAGGTAACTGATACGGTGGTTACCTGGAGCTGGAAAGGAGTTTAAAGATCAAAGTCTGACCCCATCCCCATCTTACAGATGAGAAAACTAAGAGTCAGAGGAACAAAGTGATTTGTTCAAGATCATACAGCTGGTGAGCAACAGAGCTGGGAGTAGGACAAAGTGTTCCTTTCTCTGTCTAGTGTCTTTCCATCATACCATACTTCTTTAAGCACCTAGAGAATTCTTGAAGCTTTCTCATTATGAGTATTAGTTAACTCATGTTAAATGTTTCCACACATATCCACCTGGTTCTCCTTGGTGTATTCAATGGTGATAGAACAGTAGATTCAGTGACTCTTTCAGATGTTATGAACAGGATTGTAGTGGCAGAGGAAGGCATTGAAATCAACAATTGATTCTTCAAGATCACGATCTTTCTTCCCGCTCTAAAAATACGGTAGATTAATATTGATACCATCTCCTATGTCTAATCCCTAGAGAGATTTTAATAGATGAGGAAGTGCGAGATCTTTCCCTGGCTATTAGTAACCCCTTTGGGCATGCTGGGATTCTGTTTTCTCAGCAAAGATTCTTAATAGTCGGTGGAGAAAAGTACTAAAATGATTTCCCAAAACTGTTTTCTAAACCATGACATTTTGGAAACTTTGAAAATGCATCTTTTGTCGTGATTGAGAACGTAAGAATAAATGTGCCACACTGTTCACATGTAGTTGAAAAGGAATGAATAGTGGAACAAGTACTAGCAAAGAATCAATTTTCTCCAGCAGGTCTTTTGTAAGCGTTTAATAGTCCTGACCTTGAGGTTCTTGTTTGTTTCCACATCTTCCAGTTTCAAACCCTGGAATTCTGAAGTGTTTTAATGGAGAGCCCTGGTATGTTAAAACCTAAATTCTTATGTTAAAACAAATGATTCTGGAAGACAGTTTCCTGGAACTCAGTGAATGTAACTGTGTTCATTTGGGACTCTTCACTCGCTTTGAGGACATCTTTTCTTTCACGCTTAATGAGAGAGAAGTGTTAAATAAGCTTTGGTGATCTCTGGAGCCTGGGCAGGAGCTGAGAGATCAGGTAGAAAGGCTGTTAGCCAGTGGCTGCAGTTGCTTCTTTCCAACATAACAGATGACTCAGAATTCAGATGGTTGTGCTTTCATCCCCAATTTCCATGATCACCTGAATTGAATGATCATTATTTCTAGTCTAAAACAAATGTGCTTTAAAACATTATTTATGGTCTCTCACTTATGGTTCTCAGTTACAAGTCAAGCCTGGAACTTTATGAACAGATGGAAAAAATAGATGCAGTAATGGAATATCTAAATAACCAGATACCTTTTTCTTTAAGAGTCTAACCATTCTGCTGACCAACCAAGGGTATAAAATTCGAAGTGTCGAGTGTATGTGGAATGTATTTAATTTAAAATGTTTTCAGAAGATATTGATTTAGAAATAAGACTTGGATGTTTGAGATACAATTGATCTCTACCTATAGAAACGAAGTGTTTTTATGTA
This sequence comes from Macaca thibetana thibetana, assembly GCF_024542745.1. Classification (NCBI taxonomy): domain Eukaryota; kingdom Metazoa; phylum Chordata; class Mammalia; order Primates; family Cercopithecidae; genus Macaca; species Macaca thibetana. The sequence continues at coordinate 61,882,519 of NC_065592.1, read as the reverse complement.
ACATAAATTGTACATCCTTTATATCCAAGGCAGGGTAAGTTACTGAAATTTCTTGGGTCTTTAAATGTCAACAACTGAACACACTTACCTTCAGTTATGTCACTGTGCCAAGGTAATATATTTATGCCTAAAATGTGAGAGTTGAAAATTCCAAAGTGATGAAAATATGCTTGGGTTATATGGTCCATATGATGCCCATATGCACTAAAAAATTATTTTGGTATATAGGACATGTATATTTTTCAAGTCTTTGTTTGGCAGTAAGATTTTACTGTGTTATCAACTTTGATGTTTCACCAAGATGTAACCCACAAGGTAATATATATTTTTAATTATTTCTGCTGAAGCCAACAAAAAATGTGCAGGATTAATAAATAGATTTTAAATCAATTTTGGGTTGTAGGGCCGGTCAGGCTAATTTTATTGTTTTTGTAATCTCAAGAGATGAAATTGGATAGACATAAAAGTAACCTTTCACCTAGCAGAGGTAGCAACCAGAAGGAACTAGTTAGTAATTTAGTCTGTAGTTGGTGGCTGCGTTTCCCTGAGCTGTCATCAAATATCATGTAACAATTATGCTATTCTGGGAGATATAAACACTGAAAATCCCATTTTCTGGAAGATCGCATGTGAGCCTAACCTGCTCAGATCTGAATCCTGTGTCCCACTATCACCTCCTTGTTAGATTTTAATTTCCCACATATGAACTGATAGGTGTTATCAAGGAAAGCAACTCTGAGCCCGATCAGCTTTATTGTATTGAACTCCTAGACAGTAAAATCCACATTAAAATCTAGCTGGGAGAAAGCTTGACATTGACTTCAGCAAAAATGGAAGATGAAGCCTTGTACCTGTTGTTCCCCTTTTCTTACAAGTCCTCTCTCCTTTTTGCTTCTGTCAAGAAAGGAAAACCCAGAATCATCAACTACTGTGCTTAAACATGTTCTCTGTCGGTTTACAATGTCCTCCTAAGAGAATGTATTAGCTGTTTTGGAAAGAGCACAAACTTGATGAGCTAACTTCTCACGTCGTGCCTGCCTCCCATGGGCCAACTCTACTGTGAAATCTAAGGTGAAACCCTCAGAATTTTTCCCTCCTCCAGCTTCCCACACTCCCAGTTCCAGGGCGGCTCCCTCACTCCAGGTTCATGCTCCCCAGGCATCCCATTCCCACCTTCCCTCAGCCTCAATTGCATGCTATGCTTAGACTGCCCTGCCCTTTAGCCATTGCATTTGTTCATCCTACAAAAATGTATTGAGTGTTGACCACAGGGCTGACCCCAGATACTCCTTAATTATGACAGAACTTCTGTCCTTAGCTTCACCCACCACCCTGGGCTCCACCTAAGAAGGATGAGGCAACTGGTCCCCGTAACAACAGAGATTTAACGCACAGCGTTGGGGAGGCCTAGTGCCTTGTTTTAGAATACTTTAGATTAGAATGTAGTAACTCTGGAATGCTTCTTAGTCTCAGCACTTCATTACCCCCTGAGTTATTTTAATTTCTGAGCTATGATTATTGGTTTAGGGTAATGTAAATTTGTGTTTGACAAACCTAAGGGAGGAGATTATTGGCGTCTTTCTAGAAAGGTAGCCCTTACTTTCCCCATTCCTTGCAGTCTTAGAAGGGCCTAAGTTCTTTTTTTTTTTTTTTTAACAAAATGGAACCACTTTAATTAAGGCTTTTAGTTTACATTTGGCCACCTCAAAGTAGTTGTAACATTAGGTTGCTCAGTTTAAATATTGTGGCTCACTGTTGGATAGACACAATCTTTACATCCAAACGTTAATGCATACAAAGCAACAAGGCATTGTTAAATAAAACAGCAATAGTTACTGCAAATTAGGCCTTGTGACCAATTACATATGATTACAATTACTTCCCACATTCATGTCCACAGTACTCGTCCACCATTTAACATCTCAACCAAAATGTTACACGTGTAAAACAATCACTAACAGGCAAAAATACTAAACCTGTATATTTGGTATTACAAATACACTTATGCATGAGCAAGGAAGCAATTCACAGTGATAATCTACAGCTGCAGAAGCCTGAAAATGATTTGTAAAAATTGTTAAATCATTAAAAAATTGTTTGAAAATATACACTTCTTGTCGTAGACACCCACTGTACATATAACTATAAACATTATTCCTTATATAAACAAAAAAGGAAACATAATAAGAAATTTGAAAAGTCTGGACATTTCCTTCCCAACAGATATTGAAGGCAGTGTCTTTAAGACATTATACTGAAAGGACTATCATATTTTAAAGACAAGATCACTGTTTCCATAGGTTTTTTAAAAAATTTTAAAAACTATACAGCTGTATTAATCAAAGCACTTATTTTGTACAATAATAATGACCTTAAATTTCTTTTAACAAAAACTACAATAAACTACAAGTATCAAAGAAGCAAAGTTATCTGGAGTAGTCCACATAGGAGCTCTTTGGACTTTCTTTTATTATGCTACAATAGTGGTGCTTTTAGGATTTACATTATTGTACTCTCCAATACAAAGCATGAGGCAGGGGTAGGGTATTCAGTACACCATTTTCATACATGTACAACATTGGTGGATGAAGAATGTCTCTTAGCAGTAATACCGGATGTAGCCTCTGCTTTTACCAGCTGCATACTCTAGGACTATTATATAAGGAAAAATCTCTCTTGTGATACTGGAAAGTGATTAGAATGTGCAAACTGATATAGTAGCTTTCATCCACCTCTTGAGGGGTCCCACCACAGGAAAGCCCATTTAAGATGTTGGTAGGTTTAACAAAGCTGGAATGCTGGCACTGCTGAATTGGGCAACAGTTCTTCAGACCTCACTCAGAGCTGCAATGCATTTAGTACCTTAAAGCAGCTGACATGAGGACTTTTCACGAGCCTTCCCAGGCACTGGAGTTTTTCTGTTAATTTGCCGCACTAGGTCATAAAAGATCTCATTAACATTTATTTTTGATTTTGTAGAAGAATCTAAGAATGCACAGTTGTTCTATTGTCTTGCTAGACTTTGACCTTGTTCCTTCCCTACAACTCTTTCATCTTCCAAGTCATCCTTATTACCAACAAGAATCATTGGAACATCATCAGTGTCTTTAACTCGAAGAATCTGTTCTCTCAAGTCTTGCAAATCATTAAATGTGGGCTGTGCTGTGATGGAATAAACTAATACAAAGCCTTGTCCATTTCTCATGTACAGATCCCTCCTTGCTATAAACTGTTCCATTCCTGCAGTATCCAAGATTTCAAGCCTATACTGTTGTGCATCTACTTCAACTTGCTTTCTATAAGAATCTTCTATCATAGGATCATATTTTTCAACAAAAATTCCTTGAACAAATTGTACAGTCAAAGCAGACTTTCCAATGCCTCCTGAGCCAAGAATGACTAACTTATACTCATGCATGATGCAAACTTGTAGAAACCTAGTACTTCTCACGCTGTCACCGGGTCCCCGCAGCCAGTATCACCCCCACGCTCCCTCCGGATTGCTACTCTCGACTCCACAGCAGTCCTGCCGCTGCCGCCGCCACTCCAGCTGGTTTACACACCTGACTCTGGGCGAGGTTTGGCAGTGTCCAGAAGGGCCTAAGTTCTATCAAGAAGGAGTTCACAAGGTGGAAACACAGATCACATTACTCACACACCTTCACACACACACCTGATACAGTCACTTTCAAGTAAGCATGTGACAAGCCCATGGCCCACTTCCTGCCTCAGGATCGTTGACCCAATTTCATAAGGTTTTCAACAGACGAATAAAGCCAAAATATGTTTTATTTTAGAGTCTCATTTAGAATCTCTTGAATACTACCAAACGGGTAAATGAGTTAAAAATTTAACTTCTAAGATAACCACAGCTCTAGATTCTGTATGGGGTAGAAAGCTACATCCAGTGACTTCTCGTCACTACCTTAATAATGCTAGACTATTCCAGTGGGAAGTATCAGTGATTATATCAACAGTTTCTTATGAAGTGTTTGGCTGTGTCATCATGCCATGAATTTCAAATGGCTCATCCGAGCTGCAACCAGGAGAACACCCTGCAGTCAGCATTACAGAATATAATGGAATAATTTGAATGTCTGATAGAAATCTCAAATGCTGCACCCTGAACTGGCCATGATATATTTAAATTAAATTTCAAAGCTCATAAACAATTTAGAAAAAAGAAAATATAAAGATACCATCACAGCCACAGGGTAAATATTGTGATTCATTTTTTATTTTTATTTATTTATTTTTGAGACGGCGTTTTGCTCTTCTCACCCAGGCTGGAGTGCAATGGTGTGATCTCAGCTCACTGCAACCTCCACCTCCTAGGTTTAAGCAATTCTCCCGCCTCAGTTTCCTGAGTAGCTGGGATTACTGGTGTGCATCACCACAGCTGGCTAATTTTGTATTTTTAGTAGAGATGAGATTTCACCATTTTGGCCAGGCTGGCCTCGAACTCCTGAACTCAGGTCATCCGCCCACCCTGGCCTCCCAAAGTGCTGGGATTACAGGCATGAGCCAGTGCACCCGACTTTGTGATTTTTTTTTTTTAATGTTTAATTTCTCAGACTTACAAGGAAGAAAGATGATTTGGACTCCAGTTGAGTCACTTTTTAAATGATGGTCTTCCTAAGTGGACTAGATTAATGTCACATCCGCCTAGCAGGTATTAGCCGATGATTGAGCTGATGACTTTTTGGAGAAACACAGGGTACGTAGGAGGAGAGCAGCATGATGGGTCAACTGTACTATACTAGGTAGTGTCTGATGAAGCAGTGCAGAAAATAAAGCAAGGCAATATGTGTGTATTTATATATATTGCTAAGTACATGGATAGTCCCAGACTCTGCTATAACTATATATAAATGTCCAGCTATAGATAGGTATCTTTAAATGTAAGTATCTTTATATACACAGCTATGTATGGCTGAAGGCAAATTAGTGAGAATGTCCTGTCTTGCCTCTTAAACTGAACTCTGCTGAAATGATTCCAGACAAATGCCTAGGTTATTCCTAAAGATCTCCAGGGAAGCAGATATGACAGCCTCTTAATGTTTTTAAATATTAAGTCTGTTGGTCAGTGCTAAGGGCACAGCCATCCTCAGCTTTACCATTTACAGCTGTATGACCTTAAGCAGGTCTCTTCACCCTTCCCAGCCTGTTTTCTTATCTGTAAAATGGGGATAAAAATAGTGCTTACTTTGTGCAATTGTTGATGCATGCCAAGCTCTTAGCCTTGGTACCCGGTTAATAATGATGCATGCCAAGCTCTTAGCCTTGGTACCTGGTTAATAATGGTCATCCTGTAAATGTTAGCTCTTGTTATTATGACTGGGCATCAAAATGAAATGTCTGGCTATTACATTGCTCATTTAAATGTCTCCACAAGGGGGCCAGGTGCAATGGCTCATGCCTGTAATCCCAACACTTTGGGAAGCAGAGGTGGGCAGATCACTTGAGGTCAGGAGTTCAAGACCAGACTGACCAGCATGGTGAAACCCCATCTCTACTAAAAACACAAAAATTAGCCGGCCATGGTGGCACACACCTGTAATCCCAGCTACTCAGGAGGCTGAGGCAGGAGAATCGCTTGAACTCAGGGGGCAGAGGTTGCAGTGAGCTGAGATCGTGCCACTACACTCCAGCCTGGGCGAGATTCTGCCTTGAAAAACAACTAAAAAATAAAGTAAAATAAAAATAAGCGTCTCCCCAAGGGCCCTGCAGACCACCTTGGAGAACTTCCCAGTGTGCCAGTCACTGCTCAAACTGCTGTTTCACTAGCACTGAGTCAGGGCGTGTGGGTGTCAGTGGAGAGGTTGTTTTCCATAGCTGTGGTTATTATGCATTTTATTCTCTTTCTTTGTTCCAACTTCCAAGGCTGCTTTAGGTCACAAAAGAAATGAACCAGAATCAGAAGGAAAAGAGCAAAGACTGGAGTCCTAGATTCAAGACCTCAAGAGCCCAGCAGTTTACAGAATTCTGGATATAAAACATGACCTTGGGCCTCCCTTCCAAATACAACAAACTCCTATCGATTAAAATACAAGATGTGAAGTTCTTAGGCCCTTTTTTGTCACCCTGTGCTCCTTGTGCATTGAATTATCACGTTCCAGCATTGATGGCATTAGCCTCGTGGCATTTTTTAAGCATTTCAAGAGTCTAGGTAGCAGCCTGTCTTCTGTGGGGGAGTTGCCCCCCTCAAGGAGCATGCTCCCAGAGGCAGCAAGCTTATGAGTACTTTCTCCCAGCTCGAGTGATGCTTGACAAGATTGGCAGTCCCGGGCTTTAAACTGCCATCTCTGACATGCAGCGAGAGTCCTACAGATCAGAGGGACCTCCCACCAGCTGCCTTGTCCACACTTCATCACCCCCCCACACACACACCCACTTTGCACTCTGGCCTGACCGTGTGATTTGTACCCAGGTGTCCAGGAGGCTGTGGTGAGCTGCTTGAACAAACAGACTCAGGAGCCTGCTGATGAGAACCTGTGCGTGACCAGCCGCCGGCCCCCACAGCTCCTGAAATCCTGCAATTTGGATCCCTGCCCAGCAAGGTAAGGGATGTGTGGCCTGCCCTGCTGCCCAGGGGCACATACAGAACTGGGTGCATCTTTCAGTGGGCAAGACTGAAACACTTATTGTTACGCAATGTTTTGAAAACCAATTAGCATCAGTTCAAACTTTTAGTCAAATCCACTTAAGCTTAATTGAAACCAGGGCTTTGGAATTCCAGCCCAGTCAATGGTCATGCCAGAGTCTGGAAGATACCGTGCATGCACATGAGCCTGTGGCATGGCTGGTAGGTGTGTGTGCCATGCAGTTGCTTTCCCCTAAAGGGAACATGAGGTGACCACAGACTTCATGGGTTCTGCCACCTTTGAGCCTGTGTCCTAAGCACTCACACTATAGTAATGAACTGGTCTGTGAATTGCAAAATATCAGGACCTGAAGCAATTGGGTGGTATAATTGATCCACTGTGAAATCAATATGCACACAGCATGCAGATTCATTATAGCATGCTCTGGGTGTGTGTGTGTCATTCCACATGCGTAAAATCAATTAGAGCATTTCATTGTTCAGCCCTGCCTGGGTCTCATTATTATCCAACCTTGAGTCACAGCCTTGATTGAGTTAATCAATCCAATCACTGCTTCAGTCCATACAATTTTATGGTGTCTTGAGAAACTTGCCTTCTAGATACTTCTTTTTGAGCAAATCTCATCTATGGGTTTGGAAGGGAGACATTTAAGAACCAAAGCCAGACTTTCAAATCTGCTGATGGAATGAAGAAATGTTGCTGAATAGGGTCAGATCCTAGATAAAAGGGGGAATGCTGATTTCAAATGTTAGTTTTTCTCTTTCTGCAAAGTGTGTCATGTAAGAAGCAGTTAATAACTGTATTGCTGTCAGGCATTTACAGTAGTTTGCTGGTCATGCTGACGCACTGTTTGTATTATTTCCCAGCTGGCTAGATTCCTTTCTTTGGGACTTGGAGGGTACAGATCATAGTCCTCCTGCAATCAGATGGAGGCACATCCCATGGTGACACTTCTCCTGCTAGTCACCAGAGTTGTTCTGTATGATGATCTGAATGGTGAACAAGGGCATCCTCTCTTCAAATACAGAAGTTAAGAGGGCAACTCATGCCACATTCTCCAAGGCATCCAGAAAATCAGTCAGCCACTGCTTTGGAGAAGCACCCCATTGATGCTTCTCCAGCAGTCAACAAAATAGAGTCCAAGTCAGGTCCAGTACATGAAATCCTGAGTAACCTCCTTTTCTATCCCTGCCCCACCTAGTTCCACATCTCTGTCCTAATTTCGCAGCTCTCTAGTTGTTGAGCCTAAGTGCATGGGCAAAGGACACAAACTTCTATTTGACTACAGTCCTGTCATCTAGGAAGAAGCAGTATCGATTCAGCATGGAAAGCCTGCAAGGTTCTTTGTTAGGCAGCCAAGAGGCCTGGCTTCTCATCCCGCTGTCACCAACTAGCTCTGTGGCATAGGGCAAGGTGCCTGCCCTTTATGTTTCCACATCTGCAAAGTGAACTGGTTGTACGTGATGATCTGAGGTCACCATGACTTGCTCACATGTCCCATGATTCTTTATTTCGGAGGCAGAAGCATTAAACAGCTGCTTCTGCTGTGTGCTAATGATTGCTGTAATTTCTGTTCTGCTTATTTGCCATTATTTGAAAAACATGCAAAAGGGTCTTTCTAACCACATTCCTATGTTGTAACAACACCCAAATGCTGAGGCAGTGCTGAGGAGTCAGTGCCTGGGACTTGCTTAAAACTGCTGGGACTCGTGGTCCCCAAACCCTTCTCTGAGCAGCAAAAGGAATAAGACATGAGATTGTACTTCTCATTCTCAAAGTACTAACCATGGTTAAGTTAGATAAGGTTAGGTTATCCTGTGACCCTTTTGTTGACTCACAGACAAGAACTGTTGTTGAGCTGAATGTATTTGCATTTGCTCCAGATAAACTCAGTTCTCTGATTTCCCAGCAGCCAATTGTCAAGCCAACAGGCAAGACGTCTCACTGGGCACAGCCAGGAGTTTCTTGGGTCGACCATACACATTTAAACATTTGTAGAAGGTTGCTAATTACAACAATAAAGGGGACCAAATTATAATGGCCTAATCCAATCCCAGAGTCAAAATACATTTTCCTCCTAAAAGTGATATTTGTATAGAGGTTCCTTTCCTGTGGAATATCTCACTCTGATGTCAGAGAAAAATCTCTTCTTCCCTTCTCCTGGTGTTCAATGTATACAGAAGAGAAAATGTGTTTGGTAGGAGCATAATAGTGTATTGTTTTCTCACACAACCCACAACCTCTGTTCTGTTGGAAGCAATTTAGATCTTTAGTTCACAATTCCTACCCCACATGGTTCAGCGTTCCCTGTACATTTTTGTGTATCTTCTGATGGGATATAAGTTTCTAGACCGTGTCCTTTGGGGTCTTGGTCTGTGCTGCTATGCATGTGTTTAAAAAAATACCATAGCATTTTCAGTGGGACATAACAAAATGACATTTCAAGTCTTAGCCGCTGGGCCTTTGTCTCTGAGAGGTCACCCCCTGGTTAAGATAAATAGCTTTCCCAGGCAGTCGTTAGTCCCACTGAACACCAGTTAGGAAGCCACTTTTTTTCTTGTATGTGGTCAGAGTTATCAGATCACATGGAGAATACCAAAGGCCCCGGAGGGCAAGTCCAATCTGTTTAGCCAGGCTTTCTAAGGTTAAACTTGGCTTCTCTTGACTCTGTGTGATGGCAGGGATTGTTCAGAAGCACATGTCTAACTTTAACCGGGTTTAGGCAGATATATCCTCATACCTGGTTATTCACGACAGGAGGATGTTTTCTTGAGCTGAAAGTATTCTGATTGTTCCAATTTGTATGTTTGTGTGCATGCAGTGCCTACATTTTTTAGAACACTTTTTAAAAATAGTTATTTTCTGTTCGAAGAGTACTAGATTTTAAAGTTCTTACTATCAGCTTTGTGTCTGAATCCTCCTTTCTATATTTCTGACACCTAGTGTAATGTTTGACACATAGCAGATGCTTATTAAGTGTTTATTATATAAATGAGTATGAAGGACCAGGGCAAAATTTATAGGTAGCAATGTTTGGACCATATTATCAGTGACAGCTGGGAAGACCTCAGTGTTTTCTCTCCTCTGCATCCTCCTTATCCCTTCTCTCTCACCTTCCAGATGCTGTTGATCCTTTCCTTAAGCTTAAGGCTTTAAAAGCCAACTTAAAACATAAATGGCCTCAGGATTGAATCTTTCTTTTTTTCTTTTTCTTTTCTTTTGAGACAGAGTCTCACTCTGTTGCCCAGGCTGGAGTGCGGTGGTGAGATCTCAGCTCACTACAAGCTCCACCTCCCAGGTTCACACCATTCTCCTGCTTCAGCCTCCTGAGTAGCTGGAACTACAGGCACCCACCACCACGCCCAGCTAATATTTTGTATTTTTAGTAGAGACAGGGTTTCACCATGTTAGCCAGGATGGTCTCAATATCCTGACCTCATGATCCGCCCACCTTGGCCTCCCAAAGTGCTGGGATTACAGGCGTGAGTCATCGCGCCCGGTCAGGATTGAACCTTTTATGTTATCATGCATGTATGGCAAAGTATCCCCCAAGTAAGGATACAAGTACAAGGTTTAATAGAAAAGAGAGGGAGAGGTGGAGGTTAAGTAAGTTCTAGGCATTACCCAGGGAGGAGTTTGATTGTCGGGAAAGATTGAAAGTAGTATATGGAAGACAGATGTTAATCCCTTCACAATTTTGCCTAAGATTAACCATAAGAAGTTAGGACCATTTTTGCTCGTGAGCTACCAGTGAGAATTTTCCATGAAAGTTAATGAGTAATTTGTGTGTCTAGAAGGCATATCATCCACCCAATCCTTCAGTGGTGAAACCAGCTCAAGGGAGAAATGCCCAAAAAGGACCTAAGAGCAGTCATTCAAAAAGAAATCAGCCTCCCGTTCCTAATAAGGAGGTTTTCTGTGTTATTATTATACAAGGAATACATGAATAGTCTCATTCTTTAAAACTCAAGCACAACAGGAGTAATAAAAAAAAAAAAGGTACACCTTCCCCTTTCACCACCATCTTCTTCAGTTCTAGTTCCTTCTTATACCCAGAGATAGCCATTGTTAATGCTTTGCTACATATACTTCCAGATATTTTTCTATGAATTTATATACATATAAGAACATATACAAATAGATAAAGCTTTTTCCCTTTGTAAATGGGATCTTACTGTGTGTATTGTTGAGAAATTTGATTTTGTCATTTAATATTATGCACTAAAATCTTTTACATCCCTGAGACACCAAAATAAAAGAATCAGCACATTGATTTAGACCTGCTCTGTCACTTTCAGCTATCTGACCTTCAAGAGGCCATACACCTTTTGAATCCTCAATTTTCTCATCTCTGAAATAGGAACATAGTAGACACTCAGAAAAATTCATATCTTCTCCTTTCTTTTCATTTTCAAACTAGTACTTCTAGTTTAAAAGAAAACATGATTTTTAAAAATTCAGGCCTTCAATTGTATTAGATGTTTTTATTTACCTAAAGTCTTAATAATTAAGCTATAGTCTGGGTGTGGTGGCCCATGCCTGTAATCCCAGTACTTTGGGAAGCCAAGGCAGATGAATTGCTTAAGATCAGGAGTTCAAGACCAGCCTGGACAACATGGCAAAATCCTGTCTCTACAAAAAATACAAAAATTAGCTGGGTGTGTGTTGGTTGGGGGGGTGCCTGTAGTCATAGCTAATTGGGAGGCTAGAGTGGGAGGATCACTGAACCCAAGGAGGTCAAGGCTGCAGTGAGCTGTGATGACACCACTACACTCCAGCCTAGGTAACAGAATGAGACCCTGTCTCCAAAATAATAATAATAAGCTTTAACAACTATCTCCCTGGTTTACAATAGCAATGACAAGAGCAGCCCAAGGAAAAGCAGAAAGTACTACCTTTAAAAAAAAGTGTATGACTGTTATTAATTATAGCATTTGATAGCCACGCCAGTGTGTGTTGAAAAGATTTGGTAAACGTATGTGGAGGAGGGGAATGAAGTAAGCAATGAAAGCCAGATGCTGAAAATGAAGGAAATTCCAAGCAATTTCTGCAGCTTTGTTCTAACATACTTTTTAAACTAAACTTTTATTTCTGTGCAACAGAGAACAGCTGAGTGGTACAGAATAGATAAACAGGGAAGGGGAAAAAAGCTCGTAATTCCAGGAACAGTCCTTGGTTTCTGCCCTCCCCCTGCCCCAGCCCCAGTCTCTTTTCTCAGACCTAGGATGGTTCTTAGAACCAGCAAGAGCTATAAACGAAGCTTGAGAATCCCTGTTTGAAAGGAGAGAGTTAAGAAACACGTCTGAAAGGTCACAGAGTCTTCTCTTTAAAAGCATACTTCAGAATGCCTATTTTATTATACACTAACAAAATCCATGTATACTAGCAGCAAATGATTTTCAATTTCAAATTTTCTTTTATATTAGCTTACAATGGCTAGAGCAGAAGGTGCTGCCTTTTAACACAATCATATTTTAATTTATTTGATGCAGCTTTCAAAGCTTTGCATGTTCTTCCCCTGTGACAACTTGTTTTAAAGGTTACTGTTTCAACATGCTCTTGAAATATTGGTTTATCTTCTGTTGTACTCCTAAATTTCCATACGCTGCCTTTTGGCTCTGTCCACACTAACTTTTAAGTGCTTAAAGCAAAAGTACACCAGAGCTCACTGGCATCCACAGAAATTGAGTCCATATCCAGGCGCCTTTGAAGAGTTCATGCTGTTACTACTGCCATGCCCCTTGGTAAATTCAGATGTATCTTACACTGTCTGTCTCTTTTCTTCCATTGATGGATAGGAACCTACCATAGCCTGTTCCTTAATAGTTGGGCCTGACTGGGCCAGTGAGAGTCTCTTTTGTTTCTCTAGTGGGACTGTATTAGCCCAGTGATCACAACTGTCCCCAGCAGCATTTTGACATCAACAAGAGTAAAGGTCATATGTTTATTTGCCTCAGGGCTAAAATCTTCATTTTTCCTGTTACATCGGTCTTGAATCTATGAGAAATAAGCTTTGATGATATTAGAAATCGCTTTGAAGCCGGGCCTGGTGGCTCACGCCTGTAGTCCTACCACTTTTGGAAGCTGAGGTGGGTGGATCATCTGAGATCAGGAGTTCGAGACCAGCCTGGCCAACATGGCAAAAATACGTCTCTACTAAAAATGCAAAAATTGACCAAGTGTGGTGGCTAGCCCCTGTAATCCCAGCTGCTCAGGAGGCTGAGGCAGGAGAGCCACTTGAACCCAGGAGGAGGTTACAGCGAGCCAAGATGGTGACATTGCACTCCAGTCTAGGCAACAGAGTGAGACTCTGTCTCAAAAATAAATAAATAAATAAATAAATAAATAAATAAATAAATAATAAAGACAATTGCCTTCCATGCATATATTTAGTTGCTGCATGAGTTTGGGGTGAAAATCAAGGGGTTAGATCTACCTTCCCATCATGTCACCTGAAAGCATATATGATATGACTCATTCTAAAGAGATAGAAACATCAGCATTAGGAAAATCCATGCAGTTACGTCCTGAGAGGGAAGCTTTTCTGGTTTCTTAACATCTATGTGATTGGACAGCACCTTAGACCACATAATTCTGCCTAGACTCTGGGAAATGCCTTTATATAGACCATTGGTTAGAGTTAACTTTCTGCACGAATATTAAAGCAGAGAGTGTTTTTGCATCCCAATTCAGGGGGAGAAAAAAAAACAACAAATAACAAGCATCTTTGTGTCTGCTTGTATTTGGTTGTCAGGGATGACTAGAAGACAAAACCCTGTCCTAAAGGAGTTACCAGTTAATAGATGAAGAAGATTTCAAAACAGTAACTTCGTGAATAGGGCAAGCATGGAGTTTGGTGGAAGCTTGAGGCTGAGAGAAGGCTTCCTGGAGGAGGCAATGCCTGTGCTGAATGGTAAGGCATAAGTAGGAGTTGTTATCCAAGTAAAGAAGGAAGATGTTGCAGGCAGAAGGAAAACCATGAGAACAAAATGAAGGACAAAAAATGGAAGCAAGTGTTAGAGAGTGGACAGAGAGGTCAGATCCAGGAGAGTCCAGTATGCCAAGTTAAGTTGTTTAGACTTTATGTCCTGTGGGCATTGAAGAGCCATTCAAGGATATTAGCCAGGGGTGTGGAACCGTCAGATTTACTTAGAGAAAGATGACTCTGGCTGCTCATCCAAGAAAGCTAAACTGGTAATGGGGGTTAGCTTTTATCATAGGCATATTTCCTTTTCCTCATGTAGAGTCAAAAATAAAGAGTGTGCTCTGTGTGATCTGAACCGTAACATTTTTTCATTGAAAAATTAATGCCCTCCTGTCCCAGGTATGTTCACATTTTGTTTGTTCCCATGATCAAGCCAGTGTGTGTTGACTTGGCCTAGCCACTTGGCAGGAGGAGGATACAGCCCCAAGGAAGGGTGTCAAGGCGTCATGAGCGATGCAGCTGCCTGATCCCTGGCAACCCTTCCAGCTCTAATATTCTGTGATTCTTTGAAGGAAATGATAATTATCCACAGAATTGAAACTTTTCAACAAAGAAGGAAAAATTAAATTCTAATCAGAAAAATACCTTGAGTCAAATTTAAGTTCCAAAGACAAAGCACCTCTATTCGTTACAAAACAGGAACTGGCTTTAACTATAAAGAGTCACGAAAAGTCTGCAGGGAACAAGACTTACATGGCCATAAGAAAAATGCAGGTGAAAGCATTGGGGCAGCAAGGATGGTTCCACACTGAAATGCTGAATGTTTTTATAATGCCTTAATGTTTTTATAATGTTTGTTTATGTGTAAAGGGATATACATATCCTGCATCCCTCCATTTAGAATGTTATGATGCCCTTTAAGATAACGAGAATTTCTCTTCCTTTAGTCTCCATTGAACAAACGTCTATTGAATGCCTGCTTTATGCCAAGCATAGTGTGGGAGATACAGTAGTGAACAAGACCCACTTTGTTCCCTGTAGCAGCCAAAGCCAGAGTTTGGGAATGGTCCTGGAGGGGTCACTCTATTTTCTAAATCTTGGATGCCTTAAGTGCTGCTCTTCTTAAGACACTTATTAACTTAAACCTCCTGAGTTATTCACTGCACTGAGAGTTGATGTATCTGTACCAGTCATCAACCTCATTGTTCATAAGCACCATGAGAATGGAAATAGCACCAGCAGATAGCTTTCTCCTGTGGATATGGTGATGAAACATTGGAGGTTTATAGCTCAAAACCTTCCACCTTACAAATCAATCAACAGTACTAATGTGGAGTTTCCCAAAATAAATCTTTGTTTTTTCCTTCAGTTTTTTGCTTTCCCTACAATCTAGTGTTTCCAAAGTCCTAAAGTAACAATTTAAGAGCAGGCAATAATTTGGCTGATGCTTTGAAATGATGATTATTGCTTCCTAAGTATACAAGATGCCTTCTTTGGAAATTTTGAGCAGAAGGCCTCATGAACAATTTGATGAGAAGAGTTTTTCTATTGACCTTATAGTTAGAAATATGCTATATTACTATGTTCCTTAAACTTGGAAAACAAAGTAGGAAAAAGACCTGAGAAAGAGATAGAGAAAAAGAGACGTTAAAGCGACATAAAAATGAGGGAGTGAAAAAGAGAATGCTCTGATTTGTATCCAATAATCTGGCAGATGCAGTTCAGGAACAGTTCATACTTCTGAAAATATTATTCCTGTCATGGCGCCAGCCAAGGTTAGTCGGTTCTTAGGTTATCTACTGCAGGTGCAGAAAGATCTGTCACAAAGCAGAGCCCAGCCAGCTACCTTCTTTTTCATAGTGAATTCTTCCTTCATTCATGTCTTTTCCATTCCCTCTTTCTCTTCATCATTTTATCTAGTTATCTTTATCCAGGGCTGCAGTGCACTTTGGTGTTTATGTCAGGGACACAGGAAACCTAAGGGAAGAATGATTGTCGCTGCATTAACACAGCTGCCAGACCTGTAGATGCTCATTACCTTCTCATGAGGCTTCAATTTTTACATGGGGAGTTGCCGTCCTTGAGGCCTAGACAGGCACAGACATGGGCCGTAGGCTGCATGCTAGAACAGCTGAAAGTGGTGCCTTCTCTGTAATTTACTGCTATCGACTCTGGTCACTGAGTGGGTAGACACAGACACCTTTCTGGCTGCCTAAAGGAGCTACTATACGATTCACACAGGTAGAAAGGGCCCTCTGCCCAAATTGCCTGGAGCTTGACACTTATTCCACTAGTAGTGATGCTGTTAAATACCAAGCCATGACTTACTTTGATCATATATATATGCCTCTGGAAGAGATAGTTGATTGTCATCTCATCATGGTGTTTCTTTTTTACCAGACATGATTTTTCCTAATGGGGGGATCTTGGCAATTTTTAAGAATGGGGAAACTTCAGTAGGACAAGACCAAGAGGAGAGTTGGCAATGCCAAAGCTAAATATTCCCCACCAGGAGTAGAGACACTGCCTGGAAAAAAAGAAATATCGTAGGGTTTTCAGATCAGACAGATGTTGGCTTTCTCACTTGCTCTGTAGCATGGGCTGGTGTATTAGGCTGTTCTCACATTGCTATAAACAAATATCCGAGACTAGGTAATTTATAAAGAGAAGAGGCACTGGGCATAGTGGCTTGTGTCTGTAATTCCAGCACTTTGGGAGACTGAGGTGGGAGGATCACTTGAGCCCAGGAGTTTGAGACCAGTCTGGGCAACATTGTGAAACCCTGTCTCTACAAAGAATACAGAAATTAGCCAGCCACAGTGGCATGCACCTGTTGTCCCAGCTACTCGGGAGACTGAGGTGGGAGGATCGCTTGAGCTCAGGAGGTCAAAGCTGCAGTGAGCCATGAGTGCACCATGCAGTCATGCAACTCAAAAAGAAAAAAAAATGGAAGAAAAGAGAAAAGAGTTTAATTGGCTCACAGTTCTGCAGGCTGTACAGAAAGCATAGCAGCAGCTGCTTTTGGAGAGGCCTCAGGAAATTTCCAATCATAGTGGAAGGCAGAGCAGGGGTAGGCACTTCACATGGTGAAAGTAGGAGCGAGGGAGAATGGGGAGGTGCTACACACTTTTAAATGACCGGATATCACAAGAACTCACTATCTTGACAAGAAGTGTGATCTTGAAATGAGCTGCTGTGTCCCGATGGCCGCAACGGCCTGGGATAAGGCAGGAAGAAATCAGGAAGCATCTATGAATTGTGTTATTCCTAGCCAGTTGTCTCCTCTAATGTTTGCGGGAGGGAAGAAGGAGAAAGTGAGGAAGGAAAGAAGGAACAAAGAGAGTAAAGGAAAGAAAAGAAGGAAAAAAGGAAAAGCCACATCATGGTAGAGATAAGGCACAGGGCATCTTGCCCCCATATCCTTGCTGACCTTCACAGGTCATCTTTGAGCAAGGTATGGCCTCCCTCCATACCTAATTAATTAAATACCTAATTAATTAATAAAATTAGGACCGGGTGGTGGCAGCCGGAGTCGCCTTAGGGACGCGCCTGCTCTCCGCCCTTCGCTGCAGTCCGTCGATTTCTTTCTCCAGGAAGAAAAATGGCATCCGTTGCAGTTGATCCACAACCGAGTGTGGTGACTCGGGTGATCAACCTGCCCTTGGTGAGCTCCACGTATGACCTCATGTCCTCAGCCTATCTCAGTACAAAGGACCAATATCCCTACCTGAAGTCTGTGTGTGAGATGGCAGAGAAGGGCGTGAAGACCATCACCTCCGTGGCCATGACCAGTGCTCTGCCCATCATCCAGAAGCTAGAGCCGCAAATTGCAGTTGCCAATATCTATGCCTGTAAGGGGCTAGACAGGATTGAGGAGAGACTGCCTATTCTGAATCAGCCATCAACTCCGATTGTTGCCAATGCCAAAGGTGCTGTGACTGGGGCAAAAGATGCTGTGACGACTACCGTGACTGGGGCCAACGATTCTGTGGCCAGCACGATCACAGGGGTGATGGACAAGACCAAAGGGGCAGTGACTGGCAGTGTGGAGAAGACCAAGTCTGTGGTCAGTGGCAGCATTAACACAGTATTGGGGAGTCGGATGATGCAGCTCGTGAACAGTGGCGTAGAAAATGCACTCACCAAATCAGAGCTGTTGGTAGAACAGTACCTCCCTCTCACTGAGGAAGAACTAGAAAAAGAAGCAAAAAAAGTTGAAGGATTTGATCTGGTTCAGAAGCCAAGTTATTATGTTAGACTGGGATCCCTATCTACCAAGCTTCGCTCCCGTGCCTACCAGCAGGCTCTCAGCAGGGTTAAAGAAGCTAAGCAAAAAAGCCAAGAGACCATTTCTCAGCTCCATTCTACTGTTCACCTGATTGAATTTGCCAGGAAGAATGTGCATAGTGCCAATCAGAAAATTCTGGATGCTCAGGATAAGCTCTACCTCTCATGGGTGGAGTGGAAAAGGAGCATTGGATACGATGATACTGATGAGTCCCACTGTGCTGAGCACATTGAGTCACGTACTCTTGAAATTGCCCACAACCTGACTCAGCAGCTCCAGACCACGTGCCACAACCTGCTGTCCAACATCCAAGGGGTACCGCAGAACATCCAAGATCAGGCCAAGCACATGGGGGTGATGGCAGGCGACATCTACTCAGTGTTCCGCAGTGCTGCCTCCTTTAAGGAAGTGTCTGACAGCCTCCTCACTTCTAGCAAGGGGCAGCTGCAGAAAATGAAGGAATCTTTAGATGATGTGATGGATTATCTTGTTAACAACACGCCCCTCAACTGGCTGGTAGGTCCCTTTTATCCTCAGCTGACTGAGTCTCAGAATGCTCAGGACCAAGGTGCAGAGATGGACAAGAGCAGCCAGGAGACCCAGCGATCTGAGCACAAAACTCATTAAACCTGCCCCTGTCACTAGTGCATGATGTGGCCAGGCAGATGACCTGTTATGTTGAAATTAACTTGCTAGGCAACCCTAAATTGGGAAGCAAGAAGCTAGTAAAAAGGCCCTCAATTATAGTTGTTTCTAGCTGAATTAAGAGCTTTAAAGTTTCTGGCATTAGCAGATGATTCTGTTCACCTGGTAAGAAAAGAATGCTAGGCTTGTCAGAGCCTATAGCCAGAACTCAGAAAAAATTCAAGTGCACGTATGTTCTCATTCTGTGGCCATTGTGTTGCCTCTGTTCCTGTTTGTATTGAATAAAAACATCTTCATGTGGGCTGGGGTAGAAACTGGTATCAGCTCTGGTATGATCTGAAAAGTCCTCTTCACTGGTTTATCTCATGATGATTACTTGTAAAACTTGATTTTAGCCTTTTATTTCTCAAATAGGAATAATACTACGTTTGAATTTAATAAAATTCACTGCAGGATAAAAATAAATAAATAAATAAAATTAATACCTTTATTAATAAATAAAGCTTCTATTTATTAAGCACTTACAATATGCATGGCACTGTGCCCATCACTTTATATACATTGTTTTGCTTAATCTTCCCCACAATTTTGTAAGAGTGATTCCATTCCTATCCTAACTTTACAGCTGAGGAAACAGTCGTTAGTGAGATATCTTGTAACTAGCCAGTGGCAGGTCCAAACTTGGAACAAGGTATGTTTAATTCCAAAGCAGTTACTGAGAGCCCGAGGCTGTCTGTCCCTCTATCACTGTGTTTATAGATCCATCCATCATCCCGTCTGTCTTTCACACTGTCCTGGGTACCACGGTGTAAGCATGGGAATGACCGCAGTGTAAAGAACCAACTGTAGTCTCACAGCAGCTTACAACCTAGTAAACATCACAAGTTAACAAGGTCTGCTTCATCTCTATCAGATAACCTTCATCTTATACTCTGAGTTAATGAGAGTAGGACTGGGCTCTTGGTGAAAGTGAGCATTTCAAAGACAGTCAAAAATTCATTAGAGTACAGATTTCTCAGGGCAGAGCCCAACACATAGGAAATGAAGCATGCTAAAAGAGAAGTCTAGTAGACCTAAAGTGAATGTGTTCAAACCCACCACTGAGTTATTAGGCAAAAAGCTCATATCCTTAAAAAAATATAAAGAAATACTAAGACATGCAGAGATGCATCCTTTGCTTATAAATCAGGAAGAAGCTTTGTATCTTTGCTCTGCCACTGGTCCAGCTTATGCTTTGGTGATGCTTGTTCATGTTGTAAATTACCAGCACCACCACTCCCACCACCACCACCCCCCCCACCACCACCCACCCACACACACACTCTTTCTCTCTCTCCACCCCCCCACCCCACTTCTCTTCTCTTTCCCCAGGGCAAACCTGGGTCCTTGCCTCCTTTTCTGTGCCACTCTCTTTCTGACTTTCCTGGTGCTTGTTCCCTCTCTCCCCTAAAGACTTATTCTCAGTCACATTGTCTTTTGACTACCCAAATTCCCAGCTGACCCTTCTCAGTCACTTGTACAGGGTATAGTCTTCTCACCTCTTTCAACTCTTTTTCTTCACTCTCCACCTCCCCCATCCCCATTCAATTCAACTCAGCTAAGAATTAGGAAAAGAGCCGGGCGCGGTGGCTCAAGCCTGTAATCCCAGCACTTTGGGAGGCCGAGACGGGCGGATCACGAGGTCAGGAGATCGAGACCATCCTGGCTAATATGGTGAAACCCCGTCTCTACTAAAAATACAAAAAAAAACTAGCCGGGCGAGGTGGTGGGCGCCTGTAGTCCCAGCTACTCGGGAGGCTGAGGCAGGAGAATGGCGTAAACCCGGGAGGCGGAGCTTGCAGTGAGCTGAGATCTGGCCACTGCACTCCAGCCTGGGCGACAAAGCGAGACTCCGTCTCAAAAAAAAAAAAAAAAAAAAAAAAAAAAAAAAAAAAAAAAGAATTAGGAAAAGAAAACTACCTAAACTAATTCACACTAAGGTGTAAATGACTGATTCCTAGCCCTTCATTCCAGCTGTGAGAGCATGGGCTTCTGAGTCCCACAAATCAGGGTTAAAATCCAGTTCATATGATACACTACCTCTTTGGCCTTGGGTGGGTTGTTGAACTTCTCAGAACTTCAGTTTCTTCCTCTTTAACCCCAGAGAGTGGTCGTGAGGATAAGTGTGTTAAGCGCTCAGCACAGTGCCTAGCTCATACTAAGTACTCTATGAATGGTAATAGAGATTAGTTTGGGGTTTTATAGGGTTTTTTATGTATCTTTGTAAGAAGCAGTCCTTGATTGGAGGATGTAGGTGATTTGTGTGCACTTTAGAAAACTGTGTTCTCACCTTTTTTCCTGAAGGAAAGACAGGCTCTGTTATAGAGGAAAGGTACTGCCCAGTCTAGACCAAGAATGCCTGGCCTTCATTATCTGCTTCTATTAGCTCTAATCCTTGGGAGGGTGGGCATTTTCTACTGGTTAAGAGAAAATCCAGCACAGTTCAGCTAACATTTATAAAATTCTTACTGTGTCATAGGTTCTGGAGAAACAATAAAGTCTAGGACATAGACCCTGGGCCAGGCACTAACAACTTATTAGGAAACCAATATACAAACAGATTGTTACAAGACAGACCCATAACAGTCATGTTAGAGATATCAACCAGTGTTTTATGGAAACACAGAGATGATGGATTCACCTAATCCAGGTTAGAGAAGGTGACCTTGAGAAGGTAACCACTGAGCTGAGTCTCTTGTTCTTAGAGCTGGTAAAATATTTTTTCTTAAAAATCTAATCACACATGTTATTGATCTACTAATTAGATATTCCCCCAGAGTCCCAATCCAGGCTTTTCAAGAAACCTCAGGGCAGTTTTGTGCCCTGCCTTCCGTCCCCTTTCAGTCTTCCAGGTAAGCCTAAAATTGCTTGATTCCACTGTGTAAGAGTATCTCTAGTTACTCTCAATGACCAGGAATCTGATAGATTTGTGTCCTGTAACCACATAATGCAATAATCACTATGCTGACTGTTAAAAATGGATCAAATTAACTTTTATTAAACCTCTGTCCCTATGGACAACACTGGAACTTGAAGCCTCACAATTTATCTACAGCTTTCCTGTGTTCTCCAAGGTGCCATGCTGCCTCAGACACCTCTCATAGCTCAGGACATATGAGAGAGATCTAGAAGACAGGGCAACGTATTTATGTTGCATTTCAGGCAATGGTGAAAAAGTATGGAAGACAGAAGGACCACATGGTTCATGCAATACCAATGACTTGCCGTCTCCCTCAGTGGTAAACTCAAGAATTCTTCGGTTAGAATGTTTTGCAAAGTTTTCTGAGTTCTGTGAAACTAGGTGTTATAGAAGTACAAGATACTGAATTATTAGTCTCTCCTTATTTCTTCTTTTAGGGCATCCCTTCATCCCTTGCCACATGAGCGATTTCAGAGGGTTGGTTTTCAGAGCCCCACTATCTGATCGGTCTTCAAAATGCTTGCTTATTGTACAGATGTCATTGGAAGATTTGCTTAGCACAGAGAAACAGCAGTGCTACAGAGATCTCTCAGATGTGAAATGGACATTCAAGTTGTTTTGAAGTTTAAAAAGTAAAAGTGTCAGGAAATGTATACTCTGGCATTAGTAAAACCCCATATGTCAAATATGGGTTACTCCTTTATTAGAGTCAAAGTGCAAATGGGAGGACACCGTAGATCGTTACTGAATGTGCTCAGGATGCTCTTTGAGAAATCGGATTGCACCCTTTTTCTTTTTCTTTTGGTCTTTTTTTTTTTTTTTTTTTTTTTTTTTTGAGACAGGGTCTTGCTGTGTCACCCAGGCTGGAATGCAATGGTGTAATCATGGCTGACTGCAGCCTCAACCTCCTGGGCTCACAAAGCTTATGTCACTGATGCACTTGCTAGGGAAATTCTCTCAAATTTAAAAAAAAAAAAAAAAATCTTTGTAGATGGGCAACAGACCCCCCACCTCCTTCTACCATACTTTTCCTGCCTCAACTTTCTCCCTAGACTAGCATGCCAACAAAAATCAGAGAACGTGATGAGCAGAGTATGCACAATTTTAAGTTTCATCGTGCTGTAGAAAACCACGGAAGGAAATTGATGCAAGCAAGATATTTATTGATGTAAAACTACCATAACTAGACCATTTATCAATGCTCCTTTCATGAGAAAATGATGCCAAAATTCTAATAGGGAGGAGAAGCTGATATGGAGCCAGATCTCCTTCACAAGATGTGCCCCCACTGTCCAGTTTGACTCTGTGGCTTTTGGGGGTTAGGGAGCATAAATGGTAGGCCATGTGGTCACAGGTGAGGGGAGACAGTGAGATGACAGTCTGGGGGCCAGGAATGCTTCCATTTCTCTCTTCTTTTTTCTGTGTTACCTGCTAGGTACTACCATAGGCCTTGGGAAGGCACATCCCGGGCACACCTAGAAACACCTTATGTGAAAATGGATAGTGTCAGGCACTTTATCTTTAACTCAATAGAAGTTGACAATATAACTGACCCATGGTGGAGTGAAGTGAAACCACATGTGAGCTGGATTGACCCTCCCTTGATCTAGAAAAGAAAAAGTGCTGTTTTCCAGCTCACCCTTCCATACCTAACTCCTCCAGGAGGGTAACTCTGCATGATAAGGTTGGCAACAGGTAGACTACTTTTTACCACACATGCTCTTACTGCAGTTGTGTGTTTCTATGTGTGTAGAAAGTGGTCCCATGGATTATATTCCTTTCTCTTAACACATACGAAAATAATGTGTTGAAGTCTGATATATTTGAAGATAATATCTTGCTATGTTGTTTCATTCTCAAATGTGTAAAATTCTCTTTCCATTGCCTCTCTGTGCAGAGGTAAACTTTAAATGAAAGCCTACCCCAACATTTATGCCATTTCCATAACTGTGTAATTATGTGCTACTTACCACATTTTGGGAGCCCCAAAACCCTCCTCTGTGAACAGACTAGTATCTGAAATAGATGCATTTTCTGAGTATCAAATGTGCCCACTTGTCCACATAGAACTCTCTCTGCCTGAAAGGTCAATTAAAAAGGTAAAGTACAGGATGGGCGTAGTGGCTCACACCTGTAATCCCAGCACTTTGGGAGGCCGAGGCAGGTGGATCACCTGAGGTCAGAGGTTTGAGACCAGACTGACCAACATGGAGAAACCTTGTCTCTACTAAAAATACAAAAATTAGCTGGGCATGATGGCACATACCTGTAATCCCAGCTACTCGGGAGGCTGAGGCAGGAGAACCGCTTGAACCCGGGAGGTGGAGGTTGCAGTGAGCTGAGATCAAGCCATTGCATCCAGCCTGGGCAACAAGAATGAAACTCTGTCTCAAAAAAAAAAGTGAAGTACAAGGAAGACTTCCACTCCAGGGCCCCATGCCCATGCCAGATAATATGGATGAATCACGTCACTTCACCAGTGAGTCCATGATCTTCAAGTGGCCTTGGGATTCCTTCACTTCTAGTGATTGAGGGATCATGGTCACATGAAGAACTTGGTGCACGTCAAACTCTCATCACTGCCCAGTAGGCTTTATTAGCACTATTAGTCCTATCGATACCAAAAGGTCATATGGCTTCATTCTTTACATTCCACAAAACCAGAATGGTAAGAAATTTAGCTGACAGATGTGTCTGGAATCTAACAATTTGACCAATGAGTCTCCCTTAGTGACTAGGGTTGTAGAATCCCAGAATGTAATTCAGTTAAATCCTCCCATTTTATCTGTGAGAAAAGAGAGGCCAGAGGTATTAAGCCACTTGTCCAAATAGACACTGACTGGCAAAGCTCAAAGCCTGAAAAGTAATGTTTTCCAATTTCAAGCTCGGTGTTTATCATAAACCAGAAGAACCAAGAGCTACTTTAGTGATTCAGAATGTAGTGTCTAGAACCAGACTTCCTGAGTTCAAATTCTGGTTCCACCACTCACTGTGTCCTTAAGCAAGTCACTTAACCCCTCTCTGTCCTCATTTGCTTATCTATAAGATAAAGATTTTTAAAAGTACCTATCTCATAGGGGTTTTGTGCAGATAAATGAATTAATGTATGTAAAGCCTTTTTGTGAGTTCCTGGTTATTTAAGAATAGATTCTATATTTGAGTGTTTCAATTGATAAAATGCACTAAGAGCTGGACTCCTGTGATAGAATAGGGGACCCAGATGGTCACTAGACATCATATATTTTTCACTAGGGTAAGAAAGGATTTTCTTACAGCCCTGCTTTGAGAGGTTTTGTGCTTTCTCTACATCTTAGTCTTTAAAACTATGGAAAGGAATTGAATATGATATGCAGTTACCCCAGGTAAAAATCTTCTGTGCTTCAAACATGTTCTTAACCATCAACAAGAAAAGCATTCCTTGCTATTTGAGAGTGAAGAGTAGAGGGTAAGAGGTCAGCTAGACAACGAGAGTGGGAAAGAAAGAAGATGGTTGCATTCATAAAGCTTGAGGATTTTTCTAGTAATTTAGTATAAATGAATGATAGTCAAGAAATAGGAATTCATCTGACCTCTGTGTGGCTTGGGGTAAAAACACTCTCCATGGTTTTTGTTTGCAAGTTGTGTGTAACCCAGTGTTCTTATTCAGAATCTAGTTGCTGGGTTGCCCCCACTGTTTCTGTTTTCCTAGCTGGAAAAATAGATAATCTGCTCTGAGGGTCAGAGGGCAACTAGAAAATTCTCTGTGGCCTAGAGAATGTGAGGCTGCATGAAGCAAAACAGTGAACTATTGTAAATGTGGGAGGCAAGGAAAATTAAATAGAAAAACAGTTACTCTAACTTGGGGATAGCAATAGCAGTAATTCTAAGCATAAGCAAAAAGGAACTCCAAAGACAAATTCTTTCTATTTTTCTCTCTTGTGTATGAGAAATAATATTATAACAACAATGATAGCAATAATAATGGTGGCAGCTACCACATGGTATTTTGTTTCCAACACCTGTACAAGCTAGAGGCTAGCAGGGAAAAACACGATTACGAACTCTGGAGTGAGACTACTTAGGGTCAAATCCTGGATCTCTTACAACTAGCTATGTGAACTTAGCCAAGTTACTTCAATTGCCCTATATATAAAACGGCATAATAATAGCACCTAGATCTTAGGGTTGCCATGAGGATTAAATGAATTAGTACATGTGAAGTTCTTACAGCAGTACCCAGCACATAGCAAGCACCCAATAACTACTGGAAGCTATTATTGTAATTATTGTTATCGTCCTTATTTTATAGATAAACGAGTTGGCATTCAAAGAGGGTAACTTTCCCAAGGTCATAAAACACAGATGGAAGTGGATGGTATGTTGAAATTCAAAGTTCTGGGGCAGTCTGGTTCTTGACATTATGCTCACGTGTCTCCTACTTAGTAAATATAACTTAGGGATTTAGGCCAATTCATCAGTTCTATCAGATCCAAGTGTGTTTAAAAATAGTGTCCCAGGGATAAAAGTCCTAGCAATAAATGAGAATCATGGATAATCAAAAACAAATGAGGGATTTAATAAGCCAATATAAATCCTAATGTGAGGGTTTCAATTTATTCAGGCTTCAGCCTGATAATAATCCCTTAACTCGCCCTAAGATACCAAAACATCAAAGAGTAAAACATGCATTCTACATGAAGAGATCTTTGAACCTAACTTGAAAAATCAGTTTAGGTCATTTTTGTGTGGTCATATATAAAAACATTTGTGGAAAGCCTCATTCTCACTCCCCAAGTCAACACCCTTCAGGGCTAGAAAGTACATGGGCTGCTGTTCCCCACATCATGTGAATAGAACATCTGTGTGAATAGGAAGCCTGTGCAAACAGCAGGCACTGCCCACAGGGGTGCGTATGTGTGTGCATCAGGCATATGCATGTATGTCAATGTCTATGTGTATATGTGTGTCCATGTCTACTATCTGTGTGTGTGTGTGTGTGTGTGTGTGTGTGTCTCCCCAGCCCTGAGGGAATTAATCACCCCTGCATCAATAGCTACCTGCTTCCTCTCCTGTCTTCTCACATATCAATCTCCTGAGACAGACAGGGAGATGTCTCCAGGGGAAATGGCTTCATTTTTTGCATTCCTCTGCCAAGCCAGGCTTAAATTGGTTTCATGGTCTGCTTAAGCAGGGTAGAGGGCCTACTTGAAGCACCATGTCACCCTGTGCCGTGTCCTGCCAAACTTCTCACTAAGGCTGGCAAATGTCGGGACAGACAGGAAAAGAGCCTGCTGGCCATTCCGGCACTCAGCGGATTAGGGGAGGTCAAGAAGCCTAATCCATGAGGCTGTGATTTTGAAGGATAGTGAGCTGAAGTCACCTTTGTCATTAACGGTTTGGCTGCCCAAAGCACCTCTGCTTCCCAGTCTCCCCCGCCCCCACCCACCCCTACGTAATTACATCAAGGAGAGAAGAGAAGAGCAAGAAGTAGAGTTTTCCATGGATTTACTAGGCTTTCTACTCAATGTTGTTTCTTTCTTTCTTTTCTTTTCTTTTCTTTTTTTTTTTTTTTTTTTTTTTTTTTGAGAGGAGTCTCCCTCTGTCACCCAGGCTACAGTGCAGTGGTGAGATCTCGGCTCACTGCAGCCCCGCTTCCCCGGTTCCAGCAATTCTCCTGCCTCAGCCTCCCAGGTAGCTGGGATTACAGGCACGCACCACCACGCCTGGCTAATTTTTGTATTTTTAATAGAGACTGGGTTTCACCATGTTGGCCAGGCTGGTCTCAAACTCCTGACCTCTGATGATCTGCCCACCTTGGCCTCCCAAAGTGCTAGTATTACAGGTATGAGCCACCACGCTCAGCCTCAATGTTCTTTCTAGTCCTGAGCATGGGAATTTCAAACTCCCAGTTCCCTGAATGCTTCATGGAAGCATTCTTATACCTCATTCAGCCTGGAATACCTTCTTTTTACTTCTGCCTTTGCCTGGCTACCACTTATTCACCTGTCAAGACTCAATCTGGATATCACCATCGTGAGGAAGCCATTGATGATACTACCTCATTCCTCTAAACTCCCAATCTATGATTCTGTCTTAGATTGTGCTTATCTGCTTCATAGACTAGACTCTGTGCCCCAGGCAAATAGGGTTGAGGTCCGACTCATTTACTACTCTGTCTCCTTACATAAAGCCTGGCGCACAAAAAGTGTTCAATAAATACTAATTAAATGGATAAATAATGAATAGTATTCGTTACAGCATCTTATGGTTGTCTCTAAAAACTCTTAAAATCAAGAATATTTTGAAAATCTCTGTGTCCCAATCATTCAGCATAATTCTCAGTACATACCAGATTTTCAACAAGTAAATGCATGAATACAAGTACACATACACATGCGAGTGGCTGAATAGATGGGTAGAATTAAAAATGAAGTCTGTAAGACTGCAAAGACAATTATCATGAAAGGAAAGAGGAGGCAGAATCTTACAGAAGATAATAGAATCAAAACCATAGATCCTGACATAAAGACTGGCCTTCCTAGGCATTTCACTTGTAGAGAAAACTCATGAATATAAATGTCCAGAAAGATTTCTATTTGCAATGTAACTAGATGGATTAAAAACTACTCACAAGAACTGACTCAAGAGAGTGTATTAATCTGCTGGGCCTACTATAACAAACAAACTGGGTGGCTTAGAATAATAGAAATGTATTCCAAGACTAGTGTCTGAAATCAAAGTGCGGACAGGGCCATTTCCCTCTAAAACCTGTAGGAGTAGGGGCCTTCCTTGCCTCTTCCTATCTTCTGATGGTCTGCCAGCAATCTTTAGCAGCTGTCAGCCTGTGAATGTGTCCCTCTAATCCCTCCTTCGCATGGCTATCTTCCCCTCTGTGAATCTATGAATTTGCTTCCAGCTTTTCTTGTCTAGGGTGTTCTTCATGTTCCTACTTCAAGGTCAAGGTCTGATTCAAGCCCTTCCTCTTCCAGCAGTGTTGCCCTCACCATCTCAACTCATTCAACTCAAGCCTCCTTGCAATTTGATTGGATTTACTGCCTTTTACATTCTACAGTACTTCCTATGTAGCTATTCTAAGTAGAGCGCTACAGCATCTTATCTGATGCACAGCCATCTTTCCCTCTGTGCATCTCTGTCATGGTGTCCAAATTTCCCCTTTCATAAGGATACCATTCCTATTGGATTAGGATCCACCCTAGGGACCTCATTTTATTTTATTTTATTTTATTTTATTTTATTTTATTTTATTTTTATTATTATACTTTAAGCTCTAGGGTACATGTGCACAAGGCACAGGTTTGTTGCATATGTATGCATGTGCTATGTTGGTGTGCTGCACCCATTAACTCGTCATTTACATTAAGTATATCTCATAATGCTATCCCTCCCCACTCCCTGCTCCCCACAATAGGCCCCAGTGTGTGATGTTCCCCTTCCTGTGTCCAAGTGATCTCATTGTTCAATTCCCACCTATGAGTGAGAACATGTGGTGTTTGGTTTTCTGTTCTTGCAATAGTTTGCTTAGAATGACGGTTTCCAGCTGCATCCATGACCCTACAAAGGACACGAACTCATCTTTTTTTATGGCTGCATAGTATTCCATGGTGTATATATATGTATATATATATATGTGCCACATTTTCTTAATCCAGTCTGTCACTGATGGACATTTGGGTTGATTCCAAGTCTTTGCTATTGTGAATAGTGCTGCAATAAACATACGTGTACATGTGTCTTTATAGCAGCATGATTTATAATCCTTTGGGTATATCCCCAGTAATGAGATGGCTGGGTCAAATGGTATTTCTAGTTCTAGATCCTTGAGGAATCTCCACACTGCTTTCCACAATGGTTGAACTAGTTTACAGTCCCACCAACAGTGTAAAAGTGTTCCTATTTCTCCACATCGTCTCCAGCACCTGTTGTTTCCTGATTTTTTAATGATTGTCATTCTAACTGGTGTGAGATGGTATCTCATTGTGGTTTTGATTTGCATTGCTCTGATGTTGAGGCATGATGAGCACTTTTTCATGTGTCTGTTGGCTGTATGAACGTCTTCTTTTGAGAAGTATCTGTTCATATCCTTTGCCCACTTTTTGATGGGGTTGTTTGTTTTTTTCTTGTAAATTTGTTTGAGTTCTTTGTAGCTTCTGGATATTAGCCCTTTGTCAGATAAGTAGATTGCAGAAATTTTCTCCCATTCTGTAGGTTGCCTGTTCACTCTGATGGTAGTTTCTTTTGCTGTGCAGAAGCTCGTTAGTTTAATGAGATCCTATTTGTCAATTTTGGCTTTTGTTGCCATTGCTTTTGGTGTTTTAGACATGCAGTCCTTGCCCATGCCTATGTCCTGAATGGTATTACCTAGGTTTTCTTCTAGGGTTTTTATGGTTTTAGGTGTAACATTTAAGTCTCTAATCCATCTTGAATTAATTTTCGTATAAGGAGTAAGGAAGGGATCCAGTTTCAGCTTTCTAATTATGGCTAGCCAATTTTCCCAGCACCATTTATTAAATAGGGAATCTGGTCCCCATTTCTTGTTTTTGTCAGGTTTGTCAAAGAAAGATCAGATGGCTGTAGATGTGTGGTATTATTTCTGAGGGCTCTGTTTTGTTCCATTGGTCTATATCTCTGTTTTGGTACCAGTACCATGCTGTTTTGGTTACTGTAGCCTTGTAGTATAGTTTGAAGTCAGGTAGCATGATGCCCCCAGCTTTGTTCTTTTGGCTTAGGATTGTCTTGGCAATGAGGGGTCTTTTTTGGTTCCATATGAACTTTAAAGCAGTTTTTTCCAATTCTGTGAAGAAAGTCATTGGTAGCTTCATGGGGATGGTATTGAATCTATAAATTACCTTGGGCAGTATGGCCATTTTCACAATATTGATTCTTCCTATCCATGAGCATGGAATGTTCTTCCATTTGTTTGTGTCCTCTTTTATTTCACTGAGCAGTGGTTTGTAGTTCTCCTTGAAGAGGTCCTTTACATCCCTAGCTCTTATTATTTTGAGATACATTCCATCAATACCGAATTGATTGAGAGTTTTTAGCATGAAGGGCTGTTGAATTTTGTCAAAGGCCTTTTCTGCATCTATTGAGATAATCATGTGGTTTTTGTCTTTGGTTCTGTTTATATGCTGGATTATGTTTATTGATTTGCATATGTTGAACCAGCCTTGCATCCCAGGGATGAAGCCCACTTGATCATGGTGGATAAGCTTTTTGATGCGCTGTTGGATTCGGTTTGCTAGTATTTTATTGAGGATTTTTGCATCGATGTTCATCAGGGATATTGGTCTAAAATTCTGGTTTTTTGTTGTGTCTCTGCCAGGCTTTGGTATTAGGATGATGTTGGCCTCATAAAATGAGTTATGGGGCATTCCCTCTTTTTCTATTGATTGGAATAGTTTCAGAAGGAATGGTACCAGCTCCTCCTTGTACCTCTGGTAGAATTCGGCTGTGAATCCATCTGGTCCTGGACTCTTTTTGGTTGGCAGACTTTTAATTATTGCCTCAATTTCAGAGCCTGCTATTGGTCTATTCTGGGATTCAACTTCTTCCTGGTTTAGTTTCGGGAGAGTGTGAGTGTCCAGGAAATTATCCATTTATTCTAGGTTTTCTAGTTTATTTGCACAGAGGTGTTTATAGTATTCTCTGATGGTAGTTTGTATTTCTGTGGGGTCAGTGGTGATATCCCCTTTATCATTTTTTATTACATCTATTTGATTCTTCTCTCTTTTCCTCTTTATTAGTCTTGCTAGCAGTCTATCAATTTTGTTGATCTGTTCAAAAAACCAGCTCCTGGATTCATTGATTTTTTGGAGGGTTTTTTGTGTCTCTATCTCCTTCAGTTCTGCTCTGATCTTAGTTATTTCTTGCCTTCTGCTAGCTTTGGAATGTGTTTGCTCTTGCTTCTCTAGTTCTTTTAATTGTGATGTTAGGGTGTCAATTTTAGATCTTTCCTGCTTTCGCTTAGGGCATTTGGTGCTATAAATTTCCCTCTACACACTGTTTTAAATGTGTCCCAGAGATTCTGGTATGTTGTATCTTTGTTCTCATTGGTTTCAAAGAACATCTTTATTTCTGCCTTCATTTCGTTATGTACCCAGTAGTCATTCAGGAGCAGGTTGTTCGGTTTCCATGTAGTTGAGCAGTTTTGATTGAGTTTCTTAGTCCTGAATTTTAGTTTGATTGCACTGTGGTCTGAGAGACAGTTTGTTATAATTTCTGTTCTTGTACATTTGCTGAGGAGTGCTTTACTTCCAACTATGTGGTCAATTTTGGAATAAGTGCAATGTGGTGCTGAGAAGAATGTATATTCTGTTGATTTGGGGTGGAGAGTTCTGTAGATGTCTATTAGGTCTGCTTGCTGCAGAGTTGAGTTCAATTCCTGGATATCCTTGTTAACTTTCTGTCTCGTTGATCTGTCTAATGTTGACAGTGGGGTGTTAAAGTCTCCCATTATTATTGTATGGGAGTCTAAGTTTCTTTGTAAGTCTCTAAGGACTTGCTTTATGAATCTGGGTGCTCCTGTATTGGGTGCATATATGTTGAGGATAGTTAGCTCTTCCTGATGAATTGATCCCTTTACCATTATGTAATGGCCTCCTTTGTCTCTTTCGATCTTTGATGGTTTAAAGTCTGTTTTATCAGAGACTAGGATTGTAACCCCTGCTTTTTTTTTTGTTTTCTATTTGCCTGGTAGATCTTCCTCCATCCCTTTATTTTGAGCCTATGTAAGTCTCTGCATGTGAGATGGGTCTCCTGAATACAGCAAACTGATGGGTCTTGACTCTTTATCCAATTTGCCATACTGTGTTGTTAATTGGAGAATTTAGTTCATTTACATTTAAGGTTAATTGTTATGTGTGAACTTGATCCTGTCATTATGATGTTAGCTGGTTATTTTGCTCGTTAGTTGATGTAGTTTCTTCCTAGCATCGATGGACTTTACATTTTGACATGTTTTTGCAATGGCTGGTGCCTGTTGTTCCTTTCCATGTTTAGTGCTTCCTTCAGGATCTCTTGTAGGGCAGGCCTGGTGGTGACAAAATCTCTAAGCATTTGCTTGTCTGTAAAGGATTTGATTTCTCCTTCACTTATGAAACTTTGTTTGGCTGGATATGAAATTGTGGGCTGAAAATTCTTTTCTTTAAGAATGTTGAATATTGGCCCCCACTCTCTTCTGGCTTGGAGAGTTTCTGCCGAGAGATCTGCTGTTAGTCTGATGGGCTTCCCTTTGTGGGTAACCTTTCTCTCTGGCTGCCCTTAAGATTTTTTCCTTCATTTCAACTTTGGTGAATCTGACAGTTATGTGTCTTGGAGTTGCTCTTCTCGAGGAGTATCTTTGTGGCGTTCTCTGTATTTCCTGAATTTGAATGTTGGCCTGCCTTACTAGGTTGGGGAAGTTCTCCTGGATGATATCCTGCAGAGTGTTTTCCAACTGGGTTCCATATTTCCCGTCACTTTCAGGCACACCAATCAGACGTAGATTTGGTCTTTTCGCATAATCCCATATATCCTGGAGGCTTTGTTCATTTCTTTTTACACTTTTTTCTCTACACTTCTCTTCTCACTTCATTTCATTCATTAGATCTTCAATCACTGATACTCTTTCTTCCAGTCAATCGAGTTGGTTACTGAAGCTTGTGCATTTGTCACCTAGTTCTCGTGTCATGGTTTTCATCTCTATCAGGTCTTTTATGGCCTTCTCTGCATTGATTATTCTAGTTATCCATTCATCCATTCTTTTTTCAAGGTTTTTAGTTTCTCTGCGCTGGGTACATAGTTCCTCCTTTAGCTCTGAGAAGTTTGATTGACTGAAGGCTTCTTCTCTCAGCTCGTCAAAGTCATTCTCCATCCAGCTTTATTCCATTGCTGACGATGAGCTGCATTCCTTTGGAGGGGGAGATGCACTCTGATTTTTGAAATTCCAGCTTTTCTGCACTGCTTTTTCCCCATGTTTGTGGTTTTATCTGCCTTTGGTCTTTGATGATGGTGACGTACTGATGGGGTTTTGGTGTGGGTGTCCTTTCTGTTTGTTAGTTTTCCTTCTAACAGTCAGGACCCTCAGCTGCAGGTCTGTTGGAGTTAGCTTGAGGTCCACTCCAGATCCTGGTTGCCTGGGTATCCGCAGCGGAGGCTGCAGAAGATAGAATATTGCTGAACAGCGAGTGTTGCTGTCTGATTCTTGCTCTGGAAGCTTCGTCTCAGAGGTGTACCCCACCGTGTGAGGTGTGAGGTGTTGGTCTGCACCTAGTGGAGGATGTCTCCCAGTTAGGCTACTCAGAGGTCAGGGACCTACTTGAGCGGGCAGTCTGTCCATTCTCAGATCTCAACCTCCATGCTGGGAGAACCTCTGCTCTCTTCAAAGCTGTCAGACAGGGACTTTTACATCTGCAGAGGTTTCTGCTGCTTTTTGTTTAGCTATACCCTGTTCCCAGAGGAGGAGTCTACAGAGGCAGGCTGGCCTCCTTGAGCTGCGGTGGGCTCCACCCAATTCTAGCTTCCTGGTGGCTTTGTTTACCTACTTAAGCTTCAGCAATGGTGGGCGCCGCTCCCGCAGCCTCGCTGCTGCCTTGCAGTTAGATCTCAGACTGCTATGCTAGCAATGAGGGAGTATCTTTGGGTGTGGGATCCTCTGGCCCAGGTGTGGGATATAATCTCCTGGTGTGCCATTTGCTAAGACCCTTGGTAAAGCACAGTATTAGGGTGGTAGTTACCCAATTTTCCAGGTGTTGTGTGTCTCAGTTTCCCTTGGCCAGGAAAAGGAATTCCCTTCCCCCTTGTGCTTCCCAGGTGAAGCGATGCCTCCCCCTGCTTCAGCTCTCGCTGGTCGGGCTGCACTGGCTGACCAGCACCGACTGTTGGACATGCCCAGTGAGATGAACCAGATGAACCCAGTACCTCAGTTGAAAATGCAGAAATCACTCGTCTTCTGTGTTGCTCACACTGGGAGCTGGAGGCTGGAGCTGTTCCTATTCGGCCATCTTGGGTGCCTCCCAAGTGACCTCATTTTAACTTAACTATCTCCATAAATACCCAATTTCTAAATAAGATCACATTCTGAGGTACTAGGAATTAACACTAATATATCTTTTGCGGGAACACCATCCAACCCATAATAGGGAGAAATCCTTAGGTTTGTAGGGTTTTAGTAAGGAATGCCACCTACAAATCAGTAAATAGATAGAGACATTTATGGTCTGATTGGATGAATGTCAAATTATTTCCTTACTCCCAAAGCACTTGATCCTAAATCTTAAATGCCTTGTGGTCTACTTGGGACAGTCACTAGGGGGGAAAACATTTAAGTAAATAGAATTGTGTCAGACTAAATGTTGTAGCAGTTTACTTAGAATAGCTGTGTAGTAAGCATTGCAGAATGTAAATGGAAGTAAATCCAATAGAATCGCGAGGAGGGTACAGTTGATGTGAGCTGGGATGGTGAGGGAAATCTTGCTGGAAGAGGAAGAGCTTGAATCAGTCCTTAATCTTGAGGTAGGAACATGAAGTCAGGAAGAGCTGGAAGCAGATTCACAGATGTGAAAGAGAAACATGGTGTATTGAGACGCCAACAAGTGGCTGAGCCTGGCAGAAACCCACTCTGTATAAAGGAGGTAATTCTAGAAAAGAAAAGGGGTTCATTTAGTGAAAGGCTTTTAGTGTAAAGATGCTAATCAGTTAATATAAAATAGAGACAAACTGGAATAAAACCCAAAAGATGGTATTAGAGAAGAAACACAACAACAGATGACACCATTCATGACGCAAGTAATTTCTTCTATGATCTTGACCACCATAAGGAGAACAACCCTGGAACTATTTTTAACAAGAAATTTATACCTAGAAATCTAGACAAACCACCTAAAATATCAAACTCCTCTGAGTAAAAGTAACTTTGCAGATCATCTACCCTACTAATTTGTTTCTCAAGAGGCTCATATCTGAATTATAACAGTCAGCAGGAATTCTAGCTCATTTTAATGTGCTATCACCCGGAAGACAAGGTGATCAGAAAATGGGAACCAGAGTTTAGAAGTTTTAATTAAATCAAGCTGTGTGTAGGTGAACAGGCACATAAGTATTTTCAGACAGTGGGATGTCATAGAAAAGTGTGTTAGAGTGAGGGAAGGCTGAAGACACTTTATATAATTGGACCTAGTTTTAGTGTTATTCTGCTGTTTGGCATGTTCTGTAAAGGAAGTAGGTTTAGATGCAAATGGTGTGCTAGTAATGAAATGGTAAATGTATATCTTTTTTAAGAGCTATTTATTAATTTACAAAATAGCAAAGATGGTTTGACAGGAGTCATATGTAATGTTGGTAACATTGATTTTATTTTTTTTGAGTTATTTTAGAGATGATTTCGAAGGTGCGGCAAATTGGCAAGGCCAAACTGTTTTTGAGCAGAAATGAGTGCTTTGCCACTTCAGGTGTTTGGTAATCTTGGCTATCACTACTTTTATGGAGCCAAAACCTCACAGTGTGCAGGCAGACTTCCAAGAGAAGTGTGGCTGTATCTGCTATTTCCTGAGCCATGCAAGTTACTGTTTGATAGACAGCCCCGATTCTCATGGTGTGATTTATCATACATGTTTCTGTTTAATTTTTGGCCTTCAAACATATTTTTGCTTTTTAATGTCTAACATCTCCTTTGATCTTTTGCTGTATCTTTTCTAGGCCTCTTTTAAGGGTTTTCTAGAATACAGTGGTTGTAAGTGGGGAGTAGCAAATCCATCTGCGATTGCTGGGTGTAACTGCTTTTCTGACTTCGTCTATTTCCTTCTCTCTGTAACCCTTCCTGATTCACTCCTCCAGTCCTTAGAGACTTAGCAGGGTAGAGGAGTAACCCAAGTGCCCATCCCAACTTTGGGAAAATCACTTGTTTCTCTGAACCTTGGCTTGCTTGTCCATAAAATGGAGATGATACTGCCTGCTTGCTTACTTCAGAGTTAGGAGGATGAAGTGAGATAACATAAACAGTCTTTGGGAAGTGTAATTGATCAGGTCAATGCAAGTAGTTATGAGCACCACACTGCACATTTTCTGAACTCTTGCAGTCCTCATGGTTTAGCCAAATAGTTTAGCAGTTCACTCATAACTGTTACCTAACATTGTTTGTTATGTCTCCTGGGCATTTGTCTGCTTTCTCCGTCTTTGCTGAAAGCATCTTAAAGGTGGTAAGCATGGTTTCCACATCTGGATCTGTCACAGTGCTTAGTAATGAATGCTTAAATGAGAAACTAAGTTGGACATGTCACAAATGCCCTTCTCCTCAGTCTCCAAAACCGATGGCTACTTTCTCTGACTGACTTTAGGAAACTGCCTCACTCTACTTACTTGTTTCCTATCCTCACAATAATCATCTCTGCATTGAACAAATATTTATTGAGCATGCAGTAATAACAGTTCATATTGGCTAATACTTACAGAGCCCTTCATCTGTGCCAGGCCCTGGGCTTCGCCCTTTACATGGAGATTCTCACTGGAACCTCATAACAACCCTGGAAAGTAGGTATTGCCATTATTCCCATTTTGAATGAGTGAATTGTTAAGCAACTTTCCCGAGATTATTCAACGGCAGGGTGGCAGAGCACAGTTCTTTCACAGACAATCCAATCTTAGAGCCCAAGGTCCTATATTATGTCTAAATATCTGGGGGATTTCTTCAGTCTTCTGTCTTTCATATAGTTGACATTTTTGAAGAGTACAGGCCAGTTACTTTGTAAAACGTCTCTCCATGTGTGTTTGCTTGATGTCTTCTTATGATTTTTGAATTTTTGACAGAAATAAAAGGAAAGTGTGCTATGTTCTGCTTAGTACATCATATCAGGAGACAGATAATGATAATGTGTCTCATTATTGGTGATGTTTACTCTTATCACTTGGTTAGGATGATGGTCAGTCAGGTGTTTCTGCTGTAAAATTAATAAATATATAGCACTTAATAAGTAAAAAGAAGTATTTTATGGGAGACAATATGAGTTAAGTAAATATCCTGTTCATCATTAACCTTTGACCCACTAGATATAATATTGATTGATGATTACTGCCTGAGTCAATTATTATGATGATGATTGCCAAATGGTAACTATAAATTCTGTCATTCCTTCTAGATTATTAATAGGCATTCTACTATAAGGTAGTTTTTTCTTCTCTCCGGTTTATTTATTTATGAATTTCCACTTTGCTCAAAGGGTTAAAATATATTACTATCAAATTGTCCCAGACAGGACCAGCAAAAGCCCTTTCAAGCTGGCCCCTATGCCCTTTTGACATATACCCCATCGTTCTTTGAGCACTTCTCGATATTCTGGTACAAGATACTATTTCAGGCTCATTTTTTTCTTCTCCCAATTCCTGCCCATAAGTCAGCTCTTTCTACAGAAACTGATTCCTTTTAGTGGAGAATGGTATTTACAACCCAAGATTTGGACACTTGTTTGCTTGATACTACTGGGATATCATTGCTTCTAGGGCTTTCAGAGAGAGCTAGGAGATACTGTACACATATATGTATAGTTGTATATATGCATTTATATCTGTTGATATATCTGTGTCTATCCATCTATTAAAAACCATGAGTTCATACTGTTTGCAACAGCAATTCAATTCTACTAGATTTATCTTAGTCTTTCCACTTCGCATATTTGTAACTCTCTCCTCTGACAGTAAGAAATCTGGCTCCCATTATTTTTTATGTATTTATGTATTTGGTCAGTCCTCCCTGAATATTTGACTCCCAGCCATCCTGGCCCAGTGCTGACCCCCGTCCCAGGCCAGAGGACCACTCCCCAGCAAACCTCATACTAAAGTTCAGTCCCTACAAAGTAGAAGAGGAAAGGAGAGGAAGAAGGAAAGGCCAGTTTGAAAGTTCAGCTCCAGACATGCAGTGCTCCAGTGCCCCCAGGGAGCAAAACTGAGCCCTGGACATACTAGCTCCTCACCTCCACTGAAAGCTCAGCTTGACTCCAGTGGAGGTTTTTAATCAGACAAAGTAAGGTGACCAGATTCGCATTTTTGAGTGACATTTTGGTGGCTGTGGCCTAGGGAGGAATTGGAAACCGAGAGATGTAGAGATAAATTGGGAGCCACTAGTGACAGTCCAAGAAACTGAAAGTGAGATGCATCCTAGACCCTGTATGTGCCCCTCCTTAGGCTTTCTAGAGTTGGCACACTCAGTGATGTCTGATTTATTATTGTCGGATTGCTGTCCACCTCCCGACCTCAGAGGCATTCTAAGGGAAACAAATATCTTTGGAAGACAAGAAATCACAGGACAGAAGTGTTGGACAGCAATGTCAAGCTAGAGGGTTACGCACAAGTTTAAAGAATGCTTCTGACAAATAACTTCAGTTTACAATAACTTCAGTTTCCTCCAAACCAACACTTCATTTTAAATTTCTGAATAAAGAGAAACTTTGCTGCAAAAGTCGAGGTAAAAGAAGGTTCTTAGGGCATAATAGCTCAGGGTGGGGAGGGTCTGCCATTAGAAATTATGAACATTTATACCAGCAACAAACAATGAGTTTCTGGAGGCAATAGTCATTACCCTCTCTGAAAGAGTAGAGGAGCAAAACCTTGGCAACTCACATAATGAGCCCTTGTCCAAAGGAAGGCAAAAAAAAAAAAAAAAAAAAAAAAAAAAAAAAATTCCTCCTTTTGTATAGCTAATACAAACACAAGCTGCCAAGAAGGGTCAACCATCATGGGTGGTTGATTGCCCATATTAACCCTGATGGCCGCCTTTACAAAAAACTAACACTTGGGGAAGACCACACTCTGCCTTTGCCCATTTGGCTGCCAAGTACACTGCTGCTTTACAGAAATAACAACTGCGAGTGGACTCATGGCCCTGGGTGGTATCAGTGTGTTTGTTTCTATTATTTAGAAATAGATCTGTCATTTTGTCATCTGTGATTTTCTGAAACTATGAGCACTAGGAAGCCCAGCATTTGCCACTCAGGTCTATTAATACTTTGTTCTACTGGCCTTAAGAGATAGTATAATATAATAATTAAGCATGCAGGAGCCAGGCCGCCTGAGTTTGAATGCTGCTTCTCTTGTTTACTAGCTGTGTGACTTTGGACAGGTTACCTAACCTCTCAGAATCTCTGTTAGTTCATCCTGTAAAATGGGAAAACTTACAGTACTTTTCTCTCTAGTAAAGAAGTCAATATATGTTCCCACATCTTGGGTAAGCTAAGTCCTGGGCTCTGCTGAGACCTCAGTGAATGAGGCTCGGATCATGCAGAACTGAGGCTCATAAATCCACGGAGCTGGTCCCGTGATAAGGAGCAACTCCATTCTCAGTGTGTTTGTGTCCACGTCATGGTGGACTTGGGCGTGACACAGGTGCCATGGCATTGAGGGAGACCCAGCAGCAGACGTTTGGGGCCATGATTTGAATTCTCCAGGCCTCAGCTCCTGCTTGTGAAAATGGAGAGGATAACAGTACCTATCTCATGAAGCCGTGGAGAGGAATAAAGGGGGTAATGCACTTAAAGCAACTAGCACAGAATCTGGCTCATTTAAGTGTGATATGAATGTTAGTATCACTATTGTTATTGGCAACCATGTGTAATGTCAGCTGGATTGTGGTCACATCACAGTTTATAGCTCATGCGTGGCTAAGGGTGCTGTGCCCAGCCCAAGTTCAGGGACTGGCCAGATCCAGGCAGAGTGACAGGACCACAGTCTAGTAGGCTGGACTTTGGGCAGAACTCCAGCACTGTCTGGGAAACGAAGTGGAAATTAGGAAGCCAAGCTGAAAGCTTAAAATCCAGTTAAAATGACAGGCCGATCCAGGCACACTTGAGGCTGGGCAAAGGGCAGGAAGACTAATTCCAGCCATTAAGGTGGAGGGAGACCCTCTGTCTCCTGCCTGCCCCTGGTCAGAAGTCAATTGCTCGGGTGCTGGGCGGGGTCAAGCCAGGAGGACTTCAACTGTGATCTGTCAACTCATGGAGCCTTTCCTGCAAGCAGGTTTTGACAAAAGGGACAGAAACAGGGAGAAGAAGCACTCAGAGGAAAGAAAGCAGTATAGTAAAAGAATGCTGGGGAAAGCAGCCTTCCAAATATTTTGGCCAAGAGCCCAACCATGAAGCTAAACACCTGAAGCCTAGGAGCTGAGAGAAACCATAGCAATCATGTTTACCACCCTCCTTATCTAGGGACACAATCCTTTAGCCAAAACCACTGAGGC
Organism: Macaca thibetana thibetana; assembly: GCF_024542745.1. Classification (NCBI taxonomy): domain Eukaryota; kingdom Metazoa; phylum Chordata; class Mammalia; order Primates; family Cercopithecidae; genus Macaca; species Macaca thibetana. The sequence goes on along the minus strand of NC_065592.1, from coordinate 61,841,899 downwards.
AGATGTGTTTCAGATTCCAATTTTTTTTGTACTTTAGAAAGATGTTAGGTTTACTAAGACATAAATTGAATAACACCCCTAGCAATTTCTGGGGGAAAGCACCATAATCCAACAGGCTAATCTTGCTGCGGTAAAATGTATAAATATTTACACAAAGTGGGATGCAGCCTGTCAAAAGCATGCCAATTCAGATCCAGTTTGTCACGAAAAGAGTTTACACCACACTGAAGGAAAATGTGTGGTGTTCAGAGCTCCTGGGACCTTGAAGTTGGGAGCAAACAGTTGTATATAGGACACAGCTAAGATGTCCACCAGCCATGTGACTAATCCAGAGGTACACACACAGTTCACTGCAAATTCAACTCAGTTTTTCACTGCATACTAACATCTACCAGGTCCCAGTCACCATGCTCAACACTGAGGTTCTGGTCGTGTATTCATATTCAGAGCTGCTGTATCAAAGTACCACAAACCAGGTGGCTTAAAACAATAGAAGTTTATTGTCTCACGGTCATAGAAGCTAAAATCAAGTTCAAAGTCAAGGTGTCAGCAGGACTGTACTCCCTCTGAAACCTATAAGGAGAGTCCTTCTTTGCCTCCTCTAGTTTCTGGTGGCTCCTGGCACTCTTCGGCATTCCTTGACTTGTAGATGCATCGCTCCAGTGTCTGCCTCTGTGGTCACATGGCATTTTGCCTATGTGTCTCCCTCTTTTCTTATAAGAACACAGTCACATTGGATCAAGGGCTCACCCTACTCTAGTATGACCTCATCTTAAGCGACTACATCTACAGTGACTCTATTTCCATGTAAGGTCACGTTCTGAGGTACTAAGGGTTAGGACTCCAACGTATCTTTTTTTGGAGACACAGGTCAACAGATAACAAGTGGCAAACCAAAATAGGCATAGCCCCTTGCTTTCATCAAGCTAGCAGTCGAGTGGGGAAGTCACATTACAAGTATGTTGAGAATTTTCAAAGGGGGAAGTATTAATGGGACCATACAGTAAGAGAAGTTTACCCAGTTGAGAGTTTCCTCTCTGAAGAAGTAGCATTTTAAATGGAAATGAAAAGATGAGTAAAAGCCAAGCAAATAGGGAAAAAAGGCACTAATGCCCTCACTCTCTGATGCCTAGACCAGAGCCCCGGTCCTCCTTGCACTAGGCTTCCGCAGAAGCCAGGCCCCTCAAAGAAGGACTCTGAGTGTCTCCCAGGCCACCACTCATAGCCAACCTTGCCCCTAAGCCGGCTCTGCCTGGCCTGCAGTTCCTCTCTCAGAAACAGCCAAAGGCACAGAACACAAGGAGTAGGGCATCAGCACCCAGCAAAACCCAGGCCCACAGTTGCAGCCTCTCTGCAGGAGAGAAGTAGAGGAGAGTCTCTGCTTTCTCTTTTTTGGCCTAAGTTGATTCCAGTATTTTTTACCCAGAATCAGCAAAGTCCTTAATATACAGATAGCTTCTGCTGACCTCTGTCCTTGAGAATGCAGTGCACTTTTATCAGGGCAGGCAGATACATCTGTTATGTGAGTTTCTCTGAGCAGTGCTCAGGTGGCCTCATGGCTACCAAATGCCTCTGCTTCAAGGTCCCAGGGGCTAAATTTCTGCCAGAAATGGTGGTAGAGTTTGGGGAAGTGAGGACGTAAAGCCTCTACTTTGATGAGCTTTAACCTTGGGACAGAATTAGCTGTGTAGGCAGCTATTTTATGAGACATACAAAGAGGGGTCACCAGCATTGGCCATGGATGTTAGATTTTGTTTTACACCCACATCATTTTAGTATTTCCCTTGAGTGGAAAGAAAACCTTTTTTGAAGCATAATACACGTAAAGAAAGTACACACAAATCCTATGTGTACACTTGGTGATTTTTCATAAAATGGACCCAGATCCAGCACTAGATCTAGCAAACACCCCGGAAGCCCATCCCACTCTGCTCCTCTTCCAGTTTTTACCCACCACGGGTAACCAGGGTCCTGGCTTCTAACACAGTGGATTAGTTTTGGCTTTTGAGCTTATATAAATCACACAGTATCAATTTTTGTGTTTGTGGTTTTGTTCATTCAGTTTTATGTTTGTGAGATTCATTTATGTTGTTGCTTATTGTTGCAGTTTATTCTCATTGCTTTATATAATCTTGTGTGAATATATCATAATTTTTTATTCATTCATGTGTTGATGAACATTTGGGTTTTTCCAGGTTTGAGCTATTATGAGCAGTGCTGCCAAGGATATTCTTGCATATGTCTTTTGATGAACATATGCAAATTGGGGAAAGGTATATACTTGTATTGGTTGTCTATTGCTGCATAAAAATGTCCCTCCAAACCTAGTAGCTAACAATGACAATAAACATTGATCACCTCTCATAGTTCATTTGAGTGAGGAATTTGGAGGCATCTTGGACATGCAGTTCTGGCTTGAGGTCTTTCCTGAGGTTGCAGTTATCTAAAGGCAAGCTTGGGGCTGGAGGGTCTGCATTCAAGGTAGCTCACTCACATGGCTGGCAAGTCAATGGTGATTATTGGTGGGGAGGCTGCAGTTTCACACATGAACTTTCCTTAATACTCTCTGGGTATTCTCATGACATCGTGGCTGGCTTCCCCACCACCATGAGTGGGCAAAGAGAGAGCATCAAATTGGAAACATTATCCTTTTTGTGACCTAGTCTTGGAGGTCACATAGCATCACTTCTGCATCATTCTATTCATTAGAAGTGAGCCACTAAGTCCAGCCCATACTCAAGACTCCACCTTTGGAAGGAAGGCATGGCAAAGAATGTATGGATGTATCTTAAAACCAATAACACCACAACGTTGTAAAGCTTATAATTAACTTAAGCTAAGGGTTTAAAAATAAGCTGATCGAAATTTACACAAGGATCTAAAAGAAAGAAATTCAACCAGCTTCTCCTCTTCTATTCCTTTAAAACTTTGCAAATGTTCATAGGAGAGTTTTCAAGGTATTTTTTTGGAGACAGCATGGTACAATAGAAAGTGCAGAGGCTTTAGAGCCAGAAACAACCAAGAATGAATCCTGGATTCACTACTTACTAATTATGGATACTTGAACAAGTCAGCCTCTTGGATTTCCAGGTTCTCTCAACTGTAAAATGAGGATAATCAATAGAGCTTACCTCATATTGTTCTGGAGGCAATTAAATGAGATAATGTGTTAAGGTGCCCTTTATGATGGTAGGTCTCACTGATTTGCTCATTTAGCCAATAACATTAACTATCTAAAAGGTGTTCTGATGGACCCTGTGAGTGATACAAAACTGACTCAGAGGCAGGCCCTACATCAGGAGGTGCATACGCTCGTAGTGCCCTTGACACGTAGAATAATCATAATACAACTGAGAAAATGGTCAGTGTCTGGAGCAAGTATGGATACAGTGCTTTAAATATGGATTATATTTGGACATATAGAAATGAAAGACGTTTTGAACTTGCATAAAGACACACTAGAAAACCAAGGGCAGGATTAAGAAAATGTGGATATACACCAAATTAGCCATAAAAAAGGATGAGTTTAGTCCTTTGTAGGGACTTGATGCAGCTGGAATCCATCATTCTTAGCATCACAAGAACAGAAAAAACCAAACACCGCATGTTCTCACTCATAGGTGGGAACTGAACAATGAGGGGACTCAGGAAGGGGAACATCACACACCGGGGCCTATCATGGGGAACAGGGATTGCATTGGGAGTTATACCTGATGTAAATGATATGCACAGCTAACCTTATGTAACAAACCTGCACGTTATGCACATGTACCCTACAAAGAAAACCAGGGGTGGAATAACAGGTAGTGGACACAGGTTGGAAAGTTAGTTACATGTCAGAGCAGTAGGAAAAGATTGAGCGCATACACTTAGTCTTACAGTCTGATGAAAAACATTAAGACCAAAAAATTTTCAACCAACTTTCAGGACAAAAGCTAGGTGGGACTAGCTACTAAAGGATCTACTTACCATGCTTTTTCTTGGCCAATTCCTGTTTGTAAAATCTTTACAAAGATTGTAAACAGAACTTTCTAAAACTGATCTTTAGAAGATGCTTCTGACTTAGAGCCTGAGCGACTGAGCTTTATTATTCCCAGTCTGGAGGCTGCATCAGCAGGGAAATGCAGTGGGATTGTTTTCATAGGCCCTTAGCTCACTGTAAATGTACTTCTCAAGATTTGACCCTTTGGAAATGGCCAGTTCATGCACTCAACTCATCTGCTTATTTGATTGCTACGTCCAGATCATGAGCCACTCTCTTCACTTTACTTCCCCTCAAGAAGAATGATCGATTGAGCAGCCTTCACTTCTGTTACATTATCCAGTCCCAGGCAGTGATGATGTTTAAACATAAGACAGAGACGTTTCTATGCAGCGATGGAACTTTGAAGGAAGCTGGAGCCAATGACCTTTCACTTTGAAGCCAAAGAATTACAAGCAAAAAATTTTCAGTCTTGCTAAGAATTGGGGCTGCAGAAATTAGCAGAAAGTCCTCTTTAAGCCTCACAATTCAGTATGTGGTGCCGAAAGCCTTTATGTACTCAATCTATGTCTCATCAAGCATTCCCCTCTTAGTTTGATGAAGTTTATATGTCCCATCAGAATAAACGTGGTTGTAACCATTATTGGTGATTTTGTGGGTAAAAATTGGATATTCTATTTTATCTCCCTCTTTGCTTTAATGTAAATGAATTCTAGAGCATTAAGGGAGAGGATAGATTCTAGGCTTAGGATAGAACTGCCAGCCAATCTTGGGCCGGCACTTCCCACTTTCCCAGTTAGGGGTTTTTACTCCATTTGAGTTCATGGGAAACGTTCTCTGCGCAGGTACTAAGGGTGTGTTCTCTCCCTCTCTGGTTTCTTCTCAGGTGGGAAATTGGCAAGTGGAGTCCATGTAGTCTCACGTGTGGGGTCGGCCTACAGACCAGGGACGTCTTCTGCGCCCACCTGCTTTCCAGAGAGATGAATGAAACAGTCATCCTGGCCGATGAGCTGTGTCGCCAGCCCAAGCCCAGCACGGTGCAAGCTTGTAACCGCTTCAATTGCCCCCCAGCCTGGTACCCTGCACAGTGGCAGCCGGTGAGTTCTGAGTTACTCAATATTGGAGCTTTTGTTTGCAACAGTGACTAAAGGGATGCTCTCTCAGAGTGGTTTTGTCCAGGGATGTTAAAGGGATGTTCAAGGTCTGCTCATTTCTCCCTTCTTAGTACTCCCCTAAGCTGATTTAAATCCAGATCTTTTCGTTACAAATATCATGCTTTTTCTACTGTATCACATCCCAGTGACCTCCAAAAGCAATGCAGATGACCCATCTGTTCACCTGAGCGTATTTATGACAAAGTTGTCACCAAGCTAAGGAAAATTTTTTAAAATAAAAACAATGTGGTGGGTTTTCCATAAAGCTAAATTTGTTTTTAATTTATACCCTTTCCAGTTTTTTTGCTGTTTAAAATTCTAAGAAATAAGGGTAGTAGGCAATGATTTTTTTAACATCATTACTTAGCAATATAAGAAGTTAGAAATGCTGAGCCAATTCCAAGAATTTTATTTTCCTGGTCCTGTGAATTCCGAAAGTCTGGGAACCATTGTTTCAAAACAGGAGTTGACAAACTGCAGCACTCAAGCTAAATCTAGCCTGTAGTCTTTTTTGTGTGTGTAAATAAAGTTTTATTGGAACACACCCATTATTTTACGTACTGTCTATGGCTGTTTTTGCTCTACAAGGCAGAATTGCATGGTTGTGATAGAGAACATATGGCTCATAAAATCTAAAATATATGCTATCCCTTTACAAACAAAATTTCTGATCCTGTACCAGGCATATATAATAATAGCACAACTATTTTATCATAATTTCCTTTCTAAAAATAATATGCATTTATGAAATGTTCATCTTTTTGCATGCCTTTTAAAAACACAGGATTTTCAGTTGATTGCATAAAATCTTATTTTGCAATTTGCTCCCTATTAGGACATAAAACACTGCTTTAAAGGGACAACAAAGGTCACAAAAAGTAAGCATGAAAGGTGGAGGCGACATACATCTGTGTTTCACTGAGACAGTTTTTTCACTCTCAAAAGTGTCCCAATTTGGGTGATAAATGATATGGTCATCAATGGAGAAGGAGAGAGAATGACAGCTCACGTACCCTCGCCTTGTGCAGAAGGGGCTCCCTTTTCCAGGTAGCTACATGTCCTCCTCTGTGCTTTCTCCTAATCTTTGGCAGAGCCCCTTCCTTCTCCTTGCTCTCTGCCCATCTTGGAGCTGTGGTTTAGCAAAACACTCAAAGAATCAAATACTGATGAATAAGCAAAACACTAAAGTATGAAGCCTCTGGCAGCAGACATTAAATATATATTTTCTTTTAGAGCTTAAATGTATATGGCTAAGTTCATTAATTCCACGATACTAGGGATGGTTTATGGAAGAGGATGTCATATATTTTGAACCCCAATGTACCAGCACTTAAGAAATATATATCATCGCACACCAAGCTGAAGTAAATCCTCACAATTCAGTTAAAAGGAGGTTTTATTAGCCTTATTTTAGGTTTGAGGTAACTGAGGCAAACACAGCTAGCAAATTTGGGGTTGGCCATCACCTCAGTCTTATGTGACTCTTTCCACTATACCAAACCCACTGTGTATGACTCAAAGGCTCTTCAGGGATTAAACATGAGCACTTTTGTTTTACCGATGAAGTAACTGTGGCCTAGATGTAGGCTTGCTTAAGATCATAAAGCCTGGACCAGAACCCAGGTCACCTGATTGCTAGTGCATTTATACTGTTACCTCTAATTGGAATGAATCTATGACCTTAAACGGCACCACTAACCCATGCCAATCCTAATAAAAGGTGAGGAACCATCTCAAATCAACCTCCACTGTTGAAATTGTTAAGTCCCCGTATTATTAGTAGCTTGTTGCTATTAGGTACATAAGTTATGGATAAAATGTTTACTGAATGATGAAATGAATGAATAGATGAAGACTAGTCCTTATAGGCCCTGAAAATGCTGGCTTTACATCTTAGTGGTAAGTTTTTTATGGTTACAGGTCTTAATATTGTTCTAGCCTTGAAATGCAGTGAAGCACCGATGTCTTTTTGATAGCCACACATGCTGCTGAATAATGACATTGACTTATAATGCTTTTTCAGTTTCTAGGGCACAGCCACATATATGACCTTTTTCTGGTCAATTGCCACCACCACCACCACCCATACGCCCAGTATCCCTGTTTGAAACAGTGGACTTCCAGAGAATCACTTATTCTTCAATTTTCATCTACTTTGAGCCCGTGAAGATATGAATTAACTTTGAAAGCTTTTCTATTTCCTTCTTTCAGGGAGAAGCGTTTGAGGATGAGTCAGGTTTAAGTCCATTTTTCAGGTTGGGAAACTTAATAGTAAACAACTGTTTAAAGTTCATCCAATGAACCTTTAAAAAGTCTCTTCTTTCACACCTGAGACACCATAATTGTGAAAAATAGTCAAACATAACAAGAAATAAAGAACACAGAAGGTCAGCGGTGTTTCTACCCTCCAGAGACAGCCATGTTAACGGTTTGGTGCATAGGGTCTGTTTGTCCAGCAGGTGAAACCCCATCTCTACTAAAAAAAAAAAATAATAATAATAATAATAATATATACACACACACACACACAAAAATTAGCCTGCTGTGGTGGCAGGTGCCTGTAATCCCAGCTACTCTGGAGGCTGAAGCAGGAGAATCATTTGAACTCAGAAGGCAGAGGTTGCAGTGAGCCGAGATTGCACCACTACACTCCAGCCTGGGTGACAGAGCAAGAGTCTGTCTCAAAAAAAAAAAAAGAATCTTTGATCACTTTTAGTAATCTCTAAACCTGGAGTAAACAATAGACTATTCATCTTACATTATTTACTGGAATCCAACTTCATTAGTTAAGTTTTGTTGGGAAAAATTAGCTATTGCTGACTGCTTGTGAGAAGAAACCATTGTTTATGTTGGATGGTGCAATAAGTCCAGAGTAACTTCAGGGATCCCTAGGCTAGTTGGCTGTAGTTTTAGAACTCAGCTTAGTTAGGACACCAGCTGTTGACAATCCGTCACATGGTTAGCCCTGATTCCTCAGCAGTTCTTACTGGAAAAAGGGAACTTAGTGTACACTCACCTGGTCTTTTCCATTTAGCAAGGATCTGCCAGAGGATACTACTGAGGTCTCCAATCCTTCAACACCCAACCTACACCCTCTTTCTTATGAAAGAAAAGGACATGGGGGAATCACATGTTTCATTTAAGGAATACAGATAACAACCTGATAGACATTACCTGTTTGAGGGGAGAAACTCTCTCTCCTCTCTATGTGAACACAGTGTTGCCACTGACCTATGTGTATGTTTCTCTTTCTGGAGGGAAAAAAGTATAAATTATGTAAATTGTCATCTGCCAGATAGGAATGCAACCTTCTTTGTTCTTTGTAGAGTATTTGTCTGACAAATGGCAAATAGCCAATATTTACACATTCTGCAGGTCTGGAGAGGACCTGGCATGGAGTCCAAGTATTGATGTTAAGACCTTGTTTTAGAAACAATTAAGCAGAAATGAAACAGAAATCTAATTCTAGCTTTGGTTGTTAGGGGACCATCTTTATTTCAGTTCTGCCTCTTAATACTCTACCCTTTGCTTTTCATCTCTGGTCTGTGGGAAGGATTCATATTTACCTTTACCAATGTATTAATAGCTTTAATATCTTGTTAGTTTATATTTAGATGGCTTTTGAACACTTATTTTATGTGCATTAGTCCTCTGCATCTTCTGTAATTTATTAAATACACTCATCATCATCATCATCATCATCATCATCATCCTCTTTGATATGGGTTATAAGTGAATTTTTGCCCACCTCATGAGGGATCATATCACACGGGTGAGTTACAACACCATGATTGAGAATCACTGTTACCTATACCACAATTTAGTCTGAAACACCTTGGTCGTGACGGTCTACTGCTAGGGTTTTTCTCAGTGACTTACAACACCATGATTGAGAATCACTGTTACCTATACCACAATTTAGTCTGAAACACCTTGGTCGTGACGGTCTACTGCTAGGGTTTTTCTCAGTGACTCTAAAGCCAGTACATGCCTTGTTCAGGCCTTCATCCCTCTGCGCATCTGTCCCTGCCCTGTCTCCAGGCATGGCTCTCCCATCCCTGCTTGTACACTCCCCTGCCCACCTACCATTTCCCACTCCCCTCTGCTGGTCAAGGCCCAGCAGGCAGCCTCCCTCTTCTGCAGTGACTCCTCTATTATCCTACACTGAAACCACATGGTGTTCAGTCGCAGACAGCTCACTTAACAACCACATATTACCCGCTCAGGTGCTTTCTCATGACTTCTGAGTTAGACCACAAGGTCAATGAAGGCAGAGACCAAGTCTCAGTGAGACCCCATAACTCTCAGGACACATCTGCAAAGCGTTGAGTTTGGTACTAGAAAGGTACATGCCCATTCTGCTGGTTTCATTTATTGAATACTTGCTACATTTCAGGAGCTGCTGCTTTTGATAATGAGAGCATCACTTTCTCTGTGTTCAGCACAGCTCTAGACACTTGACATATTTAGCTCACTTAATCCTCACTATCCTATGTGATAGTTGCTTAATAGGAATTTGAACATTCTCTTTTAGACTCATTTGCTGCACTTGGCCTCTCTCGTTTGAGCCTCACAGCAACCTAGTGAGGAAACCAAGACACAAGGCTGGTAAATGTGAAAGGGCCCTGTGTGCTTCAAACTCATTTCCTTTTCCACTATGCAGTATGGCTTTCCCAAGACTTCTTTACTATCTGCTCTTAACTTAAACTATGAAGAAACCTGGTAACAGTCCTAGAATCAGCAGTTTACGGAACACTCGGTATTTGTTGCCTCTATCCAGGACAGTTCATCTGTGTGTTGGCTTCCTGTTGCTGCTGTAACAAATTACCACAAACTTGGTGGCTTAAAACAACACAAACTTACTATCTTATAGTTCTGGAGATCAGAAGTCCCAACTCAGTCTCACCTAGCTAAATTCAGGGGAGCAGCAGGCCTACGTGCCCTCTGGAGATCAAGGCGAGGATCTGTTTGTCTTTTCTGGCTTCTACAGGCCACATGCTTCCTCGGCTCATGGCTCCTTCCTCCATCTTGCTCCCACTGCTAATTCTGTCCCTTCATCCTCTCTCTCTAACTCAGACCCTCCTGCCTCCCTCTTCTAAGGACCACTGTGACTACCTCAAGCCAAATGATCCTGGATAATCCAGGATCATATCTCCCTCTCAGGAGCCCTCATCACATCAGTAAAGACCCTTTTACTGCACAAGGCAAAGTGTTCACAGGTACCAAGGATTGAAATGAAGATATCTCCGGGGGCCATTGTTCAGCCCACCACCACCTGCTATTTTGTGGGCGAAGCACTTAGTCTCCACTAGCACAAGCTCCTTGAGACTGGGCACCTGTCTTCCACTACCCTTTTGCCTCTCTGCATCTAATATATCAATGTATACATCGTATGCATCAGTATTCCTTCATTTTTGTTCTAAAAATTAAATTGAAACAAGGAATTGAAGAAAAAAGGTGCTGAAGGGTTAAACTGAAATGAATTGGTCCACTTTGAAATACAATTTATTTTTCCCTATATTGCATATGTTTTATGTTCAAGATTGCGTCCACCCAACTGTACGTACATATTGCACACATCTGTGCAGAGACAGAAACAATCACCACAATCTCTGGATCCCTGCCTTGCTTAAAACTGTGATTGTGTTGCCATTTCCCTCTAAACCTTTCTTAATCGAGGTCAAATTCAAAATGCCTGCAGTTCAGCTGTGTGAAAAAGCATAAGGGAGAGGAGTCCCTGCTAGTGATATAAAGAAAAAGAGAATTTTAATGATAACTATAAATGCCTGAGAATTAAAATTTTCATTGTCTAGATTTAAACACACATACATACATTCAAGCAAAGATAAAAATACCTTTGGTTTGGATTAGAAGACTGAATTCTGGCAGAGTCACATAGTAATCAGTTTTGTTATATTCCAGTGACTAAAATATAAATCCACATAAGTTAGAGGCTATATTTATTTAAAATTTTCTGTCCCAGGGAGGAAAAAAACTCTTAGGATGTTTATCTCATTTTCAATAGTGTATTTCATAAGGAAATGGACACTTGATCCTATCTTTAGAGGCAGCAATAAACATAGCAAAACAAATTGAAAGTCCAGCTTCACATGTGGTTGTTTTTGTTTTGATTTATTAGCAGGAAGCTCTTTGGCATAATTGCTCTGATTCTGATGGGTGTGCAGCCCCTCGCTTCACACCAGAACAAGAATGTGAAACCTTGAAGGTACAGTGTACACCCCTTGTACTTCCAGAGTCAAGAAAGCTTAATTGAGACTAGATGAACAAGGGAATTCTAATCCCCAAAATGGCCAAAGACTTCTGTTCTCATTTTAATAATTATGTTTAGTAAGTGAGATTCCAGTTCTCATTTTTCTTTCTTTCCCTAGGTCCTAATTCAGTTTGGCTCAGCTATGACCTCGACTGTGTACATAGCACTGTGTCCAGCTGCCTTTGGGCTCCCTCAGTCTCACACGTTGCTAAGTTACCTCAAACTCCAAAGGTCTGACTCCAAGCTTGATACACACCTGCCTGCCACCCCTTCCCCCATTAACCTGGTCTTTCGTCATTGATCATTATTGTATGGGTGACACCATCTGTCCTGCTTTCTACCTGGAAACTCAAGCCATTATCAGCCTCACACATCCTTCACGCTTAGTCAACATCTATATCCTGTTTTATTCCATCTTCTGTATCTCCCCCCACCACTCTCTTCCTTTCTAATCCCTCTCCTTACAATCAACTTATCAAACCCTTACAAACAATCTTTTACTTGATCTCCTTGTCTCATCTTGCCTAACTCTCATCCAGTGTTTCCCAACTTGGTATTGATGATTCTTTACCACAGGTTCTCTCTTCCAGCCTTTAAAACATTAATATGCAATGAGAACCCCTGCATAGGGTTATGGTACGCAGTGTTACACATACTTATTTGACCAGGAAGCTCTTTCTCCATGGCATACCTATTAATACCTCACAAAGCAGTATTGTTTGGAACTTACTGGCCTATGCTGCCTGAGTCATTTTCAACAAATTAGATCATGTTACCCCCTACTTTGAAACCCCTATTGATACCCCATGGTTTTAAGGTTATATCCAAAGGCACTTCACCATGTGCCCCTAATCTAATGTCTCGGAATAATTTTCCACCTACTTTTTTTTATGGACCCAATGGTGCACCATCTAAGGACTGCTCTGAGTCATCTGAACATGCCAAGTCCCTTCGCACCTTGAGTGCGTACACACAGTCTGACTAAGCCACATCCTCATCTCCCTGGAAACTGCTCATGTGTCATTGCTCTCTACAGCTTCCCCAAGCTTCCCAGAAAGATTTAATTGCACTCTTTGTTGTATTCCCTTTTTGTAAAACTGATCACATTATACACTAAGTTTTTCTCCCTCACTGGACTGCAAATACCTGAGGCTTAGTAATCATTTTTTATAAGTCCCCAGCATCCAATACAGTGCCTAGCACTCAGGGGGTACTTAAAAAATGTTTGATGAAAGAATGAATAAGTGAATGAGGAAACAAATGAAGTGAGTTGGAAGTTGTAAGCGGAGTGCCGAGTCCATTATGTTAAGTGGAAAGTTGACCTTACAAACAAAACATAAACATCACTTTGTGTTGGGTTCAATAATATTAGTAAAAGTGTCAAAGACATAAACTCAGCTCTCAGTAAATTAAACTACCAAGAAAAAACCAGAAATTCCAGTACAGGCAGAATTTATTAATGTACTTATCATGGGAAAATCTTTAAAAATAAAAGACATTTGGGCCATTGTATTTTTTGTGTAGAGACATAATTGTTTTCCTTATTGTGTATTTTTTACTTTTCTTATAAAAATGAACCCATGACCTCATATCATGAAATGTGTATGGCAGCTGGTATAAGCAATATAAATACTATTTTTGTTATTTGTTTTGCTTATTGCATATGTTTAAAGATAATACCCCTTACTGGAGATTTATCTCTTCATACTAGAATATTATTTTAAATGATGACTCATAAAGGCAAACATTTTTTATTTAATTTCATTACATTTCTCTTGCCATTGCTCTTTGGAAACATTTTTTTCTTTGCATCCTGCCTCTTGCATAAGAACTGTCGGCCTCACCAGGTCATCTTAGCACATTCACAAAGTCATCACGACTTTGGAACCTTGACTCCTTTGAAATTCATCTTCTACAAGTTTTTAAAATTTCTAAAAATACCTTTCATCAATGCAAACACACTGAAGAAAATTTGAGAACACAGACAAGACAAGCATTTAGGAGCAAAATCCCTGACATTGACTCAGCTAGATGGCTGCCTCCCATACCTGGAGCGTCAGAGTCTCCAGCAGAGCCCACACCATCACTGGCTGAAACCCACTGCTGCCTTACTGTGAAGCAGCTCCTGGCTAACGATAAAACAGCCTGATAAAAGGTGGATGATCAGCCCATCAGCTGGATGCTTGTTTTACATCTTTTTAACATCTGGATTTGGAGCTCTTTTGCTCATCCAATCATCAATTCAACAAACATTTATGAAGTGCATGCTCTTTGCCAGATACTCTACTAGGCTCTGGGGAATATAAACATGAATGAATTCCCTTTCCTCAAAAGACTCATAATCTTGTGTGCATGCAGGGAGGGAGAGGAAAATAGCAGGCACATAAACGATGAGCCCCTTATAGAGGAGATAAGATACTCTTCTAGGCCAGGGTGGGTTGGAGGTGATCTGTTTGCCAAAACGCAGAGGGGTTGGAGGAGGCTTTAATAAAGAAGTGGCCTTTTAAAAAATAACTATTTTAAATTAATTTTTGTGAGCAATAGTCAGTATATGTATTTATGGGGTACATGAGATGTTTTGATACAGGCATGCAATGTGAAATAAGTACATCTTGAAGAATGAGGCATCCATCCATCCCCTCAAACACTTATCCATTGAGTTACAAACAACTCATTACAGATTTTAAGTTTTTTTTAAAATCTACAGTTATTATTGACTATAGTCACCCTATTGTGCTATCAAATAGTAGGTCTTATTCATTCTATTATATATTTTTGTACCTATTAACCACCCGACCCTCCCTCTCAGCCCCTCACTACCCTACCCAGTCTCTGGTAACCATCCTTCTTCCGCTCTTCCATGGACCAACTTCTTCCATGGACATGTCCCATATACATGAGTTCAATTGTTTTGATTTTTAGATCCTGCAAATAAGTGAAAACATGTGATGTTTGTCTTTCTGTGCCTGACTTATTTCAATTAACATAATAACCTCCAGTTCCATCCAGGTTGTTGCAAATGACTGGATCTCATTCTTTGTCTGAATAGTACTCCATTGTGTATATGTACCACATTTTCTTTATCAGTTCGTCTGTTGATAGACACTTAGGTTGCTTCCAAATCTTAGCTATTGTAAAAAAAAAAAAAAAAAAAATACTGCAACAAACACAGTAGAGCAGATATATATATCTGATATACTGATTTCCTTTCTTTTGGGTATATACCCAGCAGTGTGATTGCTGGATCATATGGTAGCTCAAGTTTTACTTTTTTAAGGAACCTCCAAGCTGTTCTCCCTAGTGGTTGTACTAATTTACATTCCCACCAGCAGTGTACAAGGGTTCCCTTTGGTCCACATCCTCTCCAGCATCTATTATTGCCTGTCTTTTGGATAAAAGCCATTTTAACTGGGGTGAGGTGATATCTCATTGTAGTTTTTTTTTATATATATACTTTAAGTTCTAGGGTACATGTGCACAATGTGCAGGTTTATTACATATGTATACATGTGCCATGTTGGTGTGCTACACCCATTAACTCGTCATTTACATTAGGTATATCTCATAATGCTATCCCTCCCCTGTCCCCTCACTCCACAACAGGCCCCAGTGTGTGATGTTCCCCTTCCTGTGTCCAAGTGATCTCATTGTTCAATTCCCACCTATGAGTGAGAACATGCGGTGTTTGATTTTCTGTTCCTGCGATAGTTTGCTGAGAATGATGATTTCCAGCTGCATCCATGTCCCTACAAAGGACATGAAATCATCTTTTTTATGGCTGCACAGTATTCCATGGTGTATATGTGCCACATTGTCTTTATCCAGTCTGTCATTGATGGACATTTGGGTTGGTTCCAAGTCTTTGCTATTGTGAATAGTGCTGCAATAAACATACATGTGCATGTGTCTTTATAGCAGCATGACTTATAATCCTTTGGGTATATACCCAGTAATGGGATGCTGGGTCTAATGGTATTTCTAGTTCTAGATCCTTGAGGAATCTCCACACTGTTTTCCACAATGGTTGAACTAGTTTACAGTCCCACCAACAGTGTAAAAGTGTTCCTATTTCTCCACATCCTCTCCAGCACCTGTTGTTTCCTGACTTTTTAATGATCGCCATTCTAACTGGTGTGAGATGGTATCTCATTGTGGTTTTGATTTGCATTTCTCTGATGGCGAGTGATGACGAGCATTTTTTCATGTGTCTGTTGGCTGTGTAAAAGTCTTCTTTTGAGAAGTGTCGGTTCATATCCTTTTCCCACTTTTTGATGGAGTTGTTTTTTTCTTGTAAATTGGTTTGAGTTCTTTGTAGGTTCTGGATATTAGCCCTTTGTCAGACAAGTAGATTGCAAAAATGTTCTCCCATTCTGTAGGTTGCCTGTTCACTCTGATGGTAGTTTCTTTAGCTGTGTGGAAGCTCTTTAGTTTAATTAGATCGCATTTGTCAATTTTGGCTTTTGTTGCCATTGCTTTTGGTGTTTTAGACATGCAGTCCTTGCCCATGCCTATGTCCTGAATGGTATTGCCTAGGTTTTCTTCTAGAGTTTTTATGGTTTTAGGTGTGACATTTAAGTCTCTAATCCATCTTGAATTAATTTTTGTACAAGGTATAAGGAAGGGATCCAGTTTCAGCTTTCTACTTATGGCTAGCCAATTTTCCCAGCACCATTTATTAAATAGGGAATCTGGTCCCCACTTCTTGTTTTTGTCAGGTTTGTCAAAGATCAGATGGCTGCAGATGTGTGGTATTATTTCTGAGGCTCTGTTCTGTTCCATTGGTCTATATCTCTGTTTTGGTACCAGTACCATGCTGTTTTGGTTACTGTAGCCTTGTAGTATAGTTTGAAGTCAGGTAGCGTGATGCCTCCAGCTTTGTTCTTTTGGCTTAGGACTGTCTTCGCAATGCAGGCTCTTTTTTGGTTCCATATGAACTTTAAAGTAGTTTTTTTCCAATTCTGTGAAGAAAGTCATTAGTAGCTTGAAGGGGATGGCATTGAATCTATAAATTACCTTGGGCAGTATGGCCATTTTCATGATATTGATTCTTCCTATCCATGAGCATGGGATGTTCTTCCATTTGTTTGTGTCCTCTTTTATTTCATTGAGCAGTGATTTATAGTTTTCCTCGAAGAGGTCTTTCACATCCCTTGTAAGTTGGATTCCTAGGTATCTTATTCTCTTTAAAGCTATTGTGAATGGGAGTTCACTCATGATTTGGCTGTTTGTCTGTTTTTGGTGTATAAGAATGCTAGTGACTTTTGCACATTGATTTTGTATCCTGAGACTTTGCTGAAGTTGCGTTTATCAGCTTAAGGAGATTTTGGGCTGAGATGATGGGATTTTCTTAATATACAATCATGTCATCTGCAAACAGGGACAATTTGACTTCTCTTTTCCTAATTGGATATCCTTTATTTCTTTCTCTTGCCTGATTGCCCTGGCCAGAACTTCCAACACTATATTGAATAGGAGTGGTGAGAGAGGGCATCCCTGTCTTGTGCCAGTTTTCAAGGGGAATGTTTTTGCCTATTCAGTATATTGGCTGTGGGTTTGTCATTAATAGCTCTTATTATTTTGAGATATGTTCCATCAATACTGAATTTCTTGAGAGTTTTTAGCATGAAGAACTATTGAATTTTGTCAAAGGCCTTTTCTGCATCTATTGCAATAATCATGTGGTTTTTGTCTTTGTTTCTGTTTATATGCTGGATTACATTTATTGATTTGCATATGTTGAACCAGCCTTGCATCCCAGGGATGAAGCCCACTTGATCATGGTGGATAAGCTTTTTGATGTGCTGTTGGATTTGGTTTGCCAGTATTTTATTGAGGATTTTTGCATTGATGTTCATCAGGGATACTGGTCTAAAATTCTGTTTTTCTGTTCTGTCTCTGCCAGGCTTTGGTATCAGGATGATGTTGGCCTCATAAAATGAGTTAGGGGGCATTCCCTCTTTTTCTATTGATTGGAATAGTTTCAGAAGGAATGGTACCAGCTCCTCCTTGTACCTCTGGTAGAATTCGGCTGTGAATCCCTCTGGTCCTGGACTGTTTTTGGTTGGTAGGCTATTAATTATTGCCTCAATTTCAGAGCCTGTTATTGGTCTATTCAGGGATTCAACTTCTTCCTGCTTTAGCCTTGGGAGAGTGTATGTGTCCAAGAATTTATCCATTTCTTCTAGGTTTTCTAGTTTATTTGCGTAGAGGTATTTATAGCATTCTCTGATGGTAGTTTGTATTTCTGTGGGGTCGGTGGTGATATCCCCTTTATCATTTTTTATTGCATCAATTTGATTCTTCTCTATTTTCTTCTTTATTAGTTTTGCTAGCAGTCTATCAATTTTGTTGATCTGTTCAAAAAACCAGCTCTTAGAATCATTGATTTTTTGGAGGGTTTTTTGTGTCTCTATCTCCTTCAGTTCTGCTCTGATCTTAGTTATTTCTTGCCTTCTGCTAGCTTTTGAATGTATTTGCTCTTGCTTCTGTAGTTCTTTTAATTGTGATGTTAGAGTGTCAATTTTAGATCTTTCCTGCTTTCTCTCATGGGCATTTAGTGCTATAAATTTCCCTCTCCACACTGCTTTAAATGTGTCCTAGAGATTCTGGTATGTTGTATCTTTGTTCTCATTGGTTTCAAAGAACATCTTTATTTCTGCCTTCATTTCATTATGTACCCAGTAGTCATTCAGGAGCAGGTTGTTCAGTTTCCATGTAGTTGAGTGGTTTTGATTGAGTTTCTTAGTCCTGAGTTCTAGTTTGATTGCACTGTGGTCTGAGAGACAGTTTGTTATAATCTCTGTTCTTGTACATTTGCTGAGGAGTGCTTTACTTCCAACTATGTGGTCAATTTTGGAATAAGTGTGATGTGGTGCTGAGAAGAATGTATATTCTGTTGATTTGGGGTGGAGAGTTCTGTAGATATGTCTATTAGGTCCGCTTGGTGCAGAGTTGAGTTCAATTCCTAGATATCCTCGTTAATTTTCTGTCTCGTTGATCTGTCTAATGTTGACAGTGGGGTGTTAAAGTCTCCCATTATTATTGTATGGGAGTCTAAGTCTCTTTGTAAGTCTCTAAGGACTTGCTTTATGAATCTGGGTGCTCCTGTATTGGGTGCATATATATTTAAGATAGTTAGTTCTTCTTGTTGAATTGATCCCTTTACCATTATGTAATGGCCTTCTTTGTCTTTTTTGATCTTTGTTGGTTTAAAGTCTGTTTTATCAGAGACTAGGATTGCAACCCCTGCCTTTTTTTGTTTTCCATTTGCTTGGAAATCTTCCTCCATCCCTTTTTTTTGAGCCTATGTGTGTCTCTGCATGTGAGATGGGTCTCCTGAATACAGCAGACTGATGGGTCTTGACTCTTTATCCAATTTGCCATAATGTGTTGTTTAATTGGAGAATTTAGCCCATTTACATTTAAGGTTAGTATTGTTATGTGTGAACTTGATCCTGTCATTATGATGTTAGCTGGTTATTTTGTTCATTAATTGATGAAGTTTCTTGCTAGCATCGATGGACTTTACATTTTGGCATGTTTTTGCAGTGGCTGGTACCTGTTGTTCCTGTCCATGTTTAGTGCTTCCTTCAGGATCTCTTGTAGGGCAGGCCTGGTGGTGACAAAATCTCTAAGCATTTGCATATCTGTAAAGGATTTTATTTCTCCTTCACTTATGAAACTTAGTTTGGCTGGATATGAAATTCTGGGTTGAAAATTCTTTTCTTTAAGAATGTTGAATATTGGCCCCCACTCTCTTCTGGCTTGGAGACTTTCTGCCGAGAGATCTGCTGTTAGTCTGATGGGCTTCCCTTTGTGGGTAACCCCACCTTTCTCTCTGGCTGCCCTTAACAGTTTTTCCTTCAGTTCAACTTTGGTGAATCTGACAATTATGTGTCTTGTAGTTGCTCTTCTTGAGGAGTATCTTTGTGGCATTCTCTGTATTTCCTGAATTTGAATGTTGGCCAGCCTTGCTTGGTTGGGGAAGTTCTCCTGGATAATGTCCTGCAGCGTGTTTTCCAACTTAGTTCCATTCTCCCCATCACTTTCAGGTACACCAATCAGACGTAGATTTGGTCTTTTCACATAGTCCCTTATTTCTTGGACCTTTGTTCATTTCTTTTTACTCTTTTTTCTCCAAACTTCTCTTCTTGCTTCATTTCATTCATTGGATCTTCAATCAGTGATACCCTTTCTTCCAGCTGATCGAGTCAGTTACTGAAGCTTGTGCATTTGTCACATAGTTCTCGTGTCATGGTTTTCATCTTTATCAGGTCGTTTAAGGACTTCTCTGCATTGGTTATTCTAATTAGCCCTTCGTCAAATCTTTTTTCAATGTTTTTAGTCTCTTTGCGCTGGGTTCGTAATTCCTCCTTTAGCTCTGAGAAGTTTGATTGACTGAAGGCTTCTTCTCTCAACTCGTCAAAGTCATTCTCCATCCAGCTTTGTTCTGTTGCTGGCAAGGAGCTGCGTTCCTTTGGAGGGAGAGAGGTGCTCTGATTTTTAGAATTTCCAGCTTTTCTGCACTGCTTTTTCTCCATCTTTGTGGTTTTATCTACCTTTGGTCTTTGATGATGGTGACATACAGATGGGCTTTTGGTATGGATGTCCTTTCTGTTTGTTAGTTTTCCTTCTAACAGTCAGGACCCTCAGCTGCGGGTCTATTGGAGTTTGCTTGAAGTCCACTCCAGACCCTGTTTGCCTGGGTATCAGCAGTGGAGGCTGCACAAGAGTGAATATTGCTGAACAGCAAATGTTGCTGTCTGATCGTTACTCTGGAAGCTTCATCTCAGAGGTGTACCCAGCCGTGTGAGGTGTGAGGTATCAGTCTGCCCCTAGTTGGGGATGTCTCCCAGTTAGGCTACTTGGGGTTCAGGGACCCACTTGAGCAGTCTGTCCATTCTCAGATCTCAGACTCCGTGCTGGGAAAACCACTACTCTCTTCAAAGCTGTCAGACAGGGGCATTTACATCTGCAGAGGTTTCTGCTGCCTTTTGTTTGGCAGGCCTCCTTGAGCTGCGGTGGGCTCCACCCAGTTCGAGCTTCCTAGCTGCTTTGTTTACCTACTAAAGCCTCAGTAATGGCAAGTGCCCCTCCCCCAGCCTCGCTGCCACCTTGCAGTTAGATCTCAGACTGCTGTGCTAGCAATGAGGGAGGGTCCGTGGGTGTGGGACCCTCTGAGCCAGGTGCAGGATATAATCTCCTGATGTGCCGTTTGCTAAGACCCTTGGTAAAGCACAGTATTAGGGTGGGAGTGACCCAATTTTCCAGGTGTTGTGTGTCATGGTTTACCTTGGCTAGGAAAGGGAATTCCCTTCCCCCTTGCACTTCCCAGGTGAGGTGATGCCTCGCCCTGCTTCAGCTCTCGCTCATTGGGCTGCACCCACTGTCCTGCACCCACCGTCCAACACGCCCCACTGAGATGAACCCGGTACCTCAGTTGGAAATGCAGAAATCACCCATCTGTGTCGCTTACGCTGGGAGCTGGAGGCTGGAGCTGTTCCTATTCGGCCATCTTGGTGCAGATCTTGCTATTCCATTGTAGTTTTGATTTGCATTTCTCTGATGATCAGTGATGTTGAGCACCTTTTCATATGCCTGTTTGCCATTGTGTCTTCTTTTGAGAGATGTTTAGTCAGATCTTTTGCCAATCTTTTGATTGAATTATTAGATTTTTTCCTACAGAGTTGTTTGAGCTCATTATATATTCTGGTTATTACTCCCTTGTCAGGGTAGTTTGCAAATAATTACTCCCATTCTGTGGGTTGTCACTTCACTTTGTTGACTGTTTGCTGTGCAGAAGCTTTTTAACTTGTGATCCCATTTGTTTATGTTTGCCTGTGCTTGAGGGGTATTGCTCAAGAAATTTTTGTCCAGACCAATGTCCTGGAGATTTCCCCCAATGTTTTCTTGTAGTAGCTTCTTTGTTTGAGGTCTTAGATTTAAGTCTTTAATTCATTTTATTTAATTTTTGCATATGGCAAGAGATAGGGGTCTATTTTCATTCTTCTGCATAGAGATACCCAGTTTTCCAAGCACCATTCATTGAAGAAACTGTCTTTTCCCCAGTGTGTGTTCTTGGCACCTTTGATGAAAATGAGTTTACTGTAGCTCTATAGTTTTGTTTCTGGGTTCTCTATTCTATTCCATTGGTGTATATGTCTGTTTTTATGTCAATATCATGCTATAGCTGATACTATTGCTCTGTAGCATAATTTGAAGTCAGATAATGTGATTCCTCCAGTTTTGTTTTTTTACTTAGGATAGCTTTGGTTATTCTGGATCTTTTGTGGTTCCATATAAATTTTAGGATTGTTTTTCTATTTCTGTGAAGAATTTTTTTGATATTTTGACAGGGATTGCACTGAATCTGTAGATTGCCTTGGGTAGTAAGGATATTTTAACAATAGTAAACCTTCTAATCCATAAACATGGAATATTTTTCCATTTTTTGATGTCCTCTTCAATTTTTTTCATCAGTGTCTTATACTTTTCATTATAGAGATGTTTCACTGCTTTGGTTAATTCCTAGTTTTTAAATTTTATGTGTGGATATTATAAGTGAGATTACTTTTTAAATTTCTTTTTCACATTGTTCACTGTTGAACATAAGAAATACTGATTTTTGTATGTTGATTTTGTACCTTGCAGATTTACTGAATTTAAATTTATCAGTTCTAATAGTTTTCTTGTGGAATCTTTAGGTTTTTCCAAATATAAGATCCTATCATCTGCAAACAAGGATAATTTGACTTCTTCCTTTCCAATTTGGATGCCATTTATATCCTTCTCTTGTCTTATTGCTCTAGCTAGGACAAGAAGTGGCTTTTGAGCTGGACCTTCAAGCACATCTTGGAAGTCTCTGGATGAACAAAGAGTTGGCGGACATTGCTCATGGACTGAATGACATGACCAAAGGCCAGAGCAGACAAGGTTGTCTGTGTGCCCAGGAAAAGGCAAATTGTCCACTGTAGCTAAAGCATGGGCACATGGCAGTATGTCAAGGAATGGGCTGGAAAGGTCTATGCAGATCAAAGTGAAGGGCATTGTCAGGAGTCTAGATTTTACCTTCTTACCATTGATAATATCCTAAAAGCTTTATGTATACATCAAAATTTTAAACGACAATTTTTAGAAACTTTTCTTGCAGCTGTTTTATCATCATGTTGTTACAGACCTGTATACTGTTGGAGGTCTGTGCCTTAAATCGAGTCCTATCTGCAAACTGATAACCCAGTTGTGTTATTTTCAATGAGTGATCACTCTATAGTACAGTTTTATTACATCTATACCCTTGAAATAAGACAAATTATTTTCATTATCTACTTCCTCAATTTGAAAGAGAGAAAAAATTAACCTACATTGTTCTTTACTGCCAAATTCACTAAGAAACTCTAACTGAACAGCTTGAATCTGAGAACTGTTCTTATTTAACTACTTGTTTATTTTGGAGCATTTATTCAAATTGAACAGAAGCCTGTGTGCCTCATAAAATATTTAGAAAAAGAAAACTTCAGCCACTACTCATTGAGGAGATCCATACTCCTACAAATTCAGCATCACTAGTGGAGTACCTAAAATGTCAATCACTGGGTAACAGAAACTTTGGGAGCATGTTCTTTATGTCTGAAGGACTCAGTAGGACCCATGAGGAATCTGAGTGTGAATTATAATCAAAGGATTAAATGAAAAGTGGCTTGATGTCATTTTGAGGTTTAGGAGATAATAGTTTTATGAACCAGCCATTATTTCTCTCAGAGAAAAAAAATACACTGCGTTTTCAACAGTGTAAATATTTATGGATCATATCAAAACATCATATACTCCCAGAACTTATTGTAAAATGTCACTCCACTGTTCAGCTCATACCCTGACCACTTCTTTACTGGGAAACAAACAAATCATTAATTTTAAAAGAAAGAAAAGGAGAGAGCATGTGTAGGAAAGAAAACTAGAGGTGGATTTAGTCAATCCTAATTTTTTTTTAAAGATGTAATGATATACTGGGGAAAAGTTTTAAATGAAATTCTCAAACACTTAATATATGCAACAACAGAAGCAACATCTCTTCCTTCATAGAGCTAATGGTCTAAATGGGTAATAATTTCTGAAAATATGAGAGCTATTTTTAAAAATAAAATGAGGTAATGGTGATAGAGACCCCTTTGACTACTCTAGGTAGGAAGGTTAGGGATGACCTCTCCACACAGCTGAGAATGGAATTGAACCTGGATTATTCAAGAGACTCAGCCACATGAAGATCTAAGAGAAGAATGGTGCAGGTAGAAAGAAGAGCAAATGGAAAGGCCCTGTGGGAGAAACAAGCTTGACATATTTGAGGAACAAAACAACAAAAAACAAGTCCGGTTGGAGTATACAGGGAAAGTGGGGAGTCGTAAAAGATAAGATTACAGAGGTGTACGACGCTTCCCTTGCTCTGCTGTACATTCACCTACCCAGAACCACGCTTGGTTCATCACTGACATTTAATAAATTTATGTGGAATGAATTAATAAAGTTGGAAGGATTTGAGTTAGACAATGTCTAAGTTCCACCAGGGCAGGAACCAGAAACTATAGCGGTTTGCAGGGCAGGGTTAGAGGAGTGTAGATTTTATTCTCATTGCAAGGGAACGTCATTGGAAGGTTTTAAGCATGGAAATTGTGTGATCACATTTATGCTTTGAAAACATCACTCTTGCTACTGTGTGGAGAATAGAGTGTAGAGAAGACAATATGGGGTTTCCAACAGGAGGGAGGAGCTCTTTTCAAATGATCACATTTGATTGTATCATCTATATCCTGCTAGAAACGCTATTTCTTAGTCCATTCTGGCTGCTAAAACAGAATACCATAGACTGAGTAGCTTATCAATGACAGAAATTTATTTCTCACAGTTCTGGAGGGTAGAAAGTCCAAGGTCAGGGTGCTGGCAGATTCGGTGTCTAGTGAGAACCCTTCTTCTGGTTCATAGATGGTCTCTGTGACTGTGTCCTCACGTGATGGAAGGGGCAAGGCAGCTCTCTGGAACCTGTTTTATAAGGATACTCATCCCATTCTTGAGGGTTCCACCCCCATGACCTAATCACCTCCCAAAAGTCCTTTACCTCCTAATACTATCACCTTGGGAGTTAGGATTTCAGCATGTAAATTTAGGGGAGTGGCAGGGAGGACACAGACATTCAGACCAGAGCACCAGTAAAAGGCAAGAGATGATGGATTATGGTATGCTGATTCATTATGTATTTTAGAAGTATAGCTTATATGTTTTGTAAGTAAAACTGACCTTATTTGGCCATGAATTGGATGTCAGGGGAAGTGGGGTAAGAAAAAAGAAAAACTCAAGGGCCTAAGTTTTTGCCCTGGATGTGGCACAATTAAATGAATGGGGAAGACTGAGAGAGAAATAGGTTTGGGATGAAGTTGGAGGGGCAGTATTAAGAGTTCCATTTTAGGCATGTTTAAATCAAGATGCCTATTTGCATTTAAGTGGACATGTTGAGTAGGCCTAGGGGAGAGGTCAGAGCTTAAAATTAAAATTTTTGATTTATCAGCACAAATTTATTTCTTTCCGACAATTGTGGTTTCAGAAAAATTACAATAAGTTCATGGAAGAATCTTAGTAATTCACAGAATGGAAAGTATTGTGGAGAATATAGTCCCCAAATTTGGCAAATCCTTCAGAGTCAGTAATCCACATGGTTAGTTGGCTACTTATAAAAAGAAAGAATGAACAAGAAAAGTTTGTAACTAATCTGATTATAGTATAACTTGTTGGTTTGATGTAAGAATTTGACAGCAATAAGAGAAGGCTGAACCTTAAAAATCATGCAAAAGACTAAAACTAAATTTAAAACCTTAGTTATCCATAACAACAAGAAGATTATTCTAGATAAATGAAATTCTTAGCCACTAATTTAAATTTCTTCCAAGTACCAACTTCAATTCAATGCCACAGACATTTATTGAGAACATTCACAGGAGGCATTATTCTAAGCAGTGCGGGTACAACATTAGTTAAAGAAGGGAAATCCTTTAATGTCTTATTGAATCGCTGCCAAATGAGAGCTAAAATTAAAATTTGCTTCTTCAATACATGAAAAGCCCACAGAGTCACTGAAGTAAGCCACAAAGAAGACAAAGGTTTAGGCCAGTCACTTGAATCATTTGTTCTGAGACCATAGGTTTTGTTCTTAATCAAGCCCAAAGGACACACTAGAAAAGCCTTTAGAAGGAGCTGGTAGGACTTGTGATGAGTAACAAGTGGTCTAGCTTAAATGTTGCCTTTCAGAAATCAGAGTTTAGGGAGAACTCCCTAAATTTCCAGGGTCACCAGAATGTAGACGAACTACTTTAAATTCTGCTCCCCAACCTGAATTGTGGGCTGGCTCCTGCCTGTCAGGGATGGTCACAAGAGTGGAAGCTAAGAATTGAATGGCAAAGCCCAGTTGGGTGAAAGGGTAAGACCAGGCTCCTGGCAGGCTTGGTGCTCATCAGGCTGGGAGCCCTCCTCATGAAGCAACAGTCACGCTACCCTCCTCTGGGTCTGCAAAGCACACAGGAGTTGTACAACCACAGAGGAGGGAAGCTGAGTTTGGACTTGTTCTCCAGCTGTGTCCAGAGCATGGTGTCCAGTAGCTCAGTAAATGTCGCAATGAATGGCAATAAACCAACTCTAGCCCCTGTGTGGCCTTCATTGGGTTGTTTACCTCTCTGAGCCTCAGCTTTTTTTTTTTTTTTTTTTTTTTTTTTCCTGTAAAATGGAAATAAGACCTAGCTTGTAGGGTCGTTTCACATTTTTTGTTAGCCTTCAATGCTTCAATGGGTAGGTAGTTGATCCCAGCAATAAGAAAATATATCCTTTTTCCTAGGAGACTCAATATGGTTATTTTTTAAAATTTGAAATGGAAAAAAAAAAAAAAAAGGTTGCTCACCATTGGTCTGAATCATTTAGAAGACTCTAAGACTAAAAGGCTTAACTAGACAAAGTTGATTACTTTTCTAACATCATTATCCACTAGCTCTGTGACCTCAAGCCATTCACAACTGCAGACAAATGGCATGTTTGCTCAGGTGGGGTCCAAACAACCACTGGTCCTAACAGTCCTAACAAACTCTCTGGGTCCCAGAGTTTCCTCTCTGGGTCCCAGAGAACATTCATTTGGAGAAATGGTTCTCAGCCCTGGAGACACAAAAAAGTTATCTGAGGAAAAATTACTTGGAAGAAGATTATACTATCTTTCTTAAAAACAAAACAAAACAAAAACTGGTACCTGGGACCCACCTCCCAGAATTTCTGATTTGTTGGGTCTGAAGTGAGGCCCAGGCATCAGTACTTTTAAAAAGCTTCCCAGGAGACCTTGACGTGCATGTAGGGTTGAGAACACTGAGTAAGAAGGTGAAAACTGGGCTGCAGCAATGTTCTGACTGTACCCAAGGACACTGGTGTCACCATCATAACCTTAACTGCCAGCAAAAACCCCCATAGCCATTCTGAGTACAACTTACTAGGCAAAGATCACCATGAGTTCTGAGAGGGGCACTCCTCCAGCAGAGCAAGTCCTTCAGCACAAACTCTCAGGCTTCTTAAAACCAGGCTTGATCTCTCAGCAAGGCCAAAGGCAGCAAGCTAATGATGAGAGACTATTCTGGAAGAAATCAGCAGGCTCCCTAAAATTTTACAATAAAATATCCCCACCACAGAGTAGTCGTGGGGTGAACTCTTAGCTAGGGTTATGTCTGAGTGAAAGTGATAGAAAACCCAAAATAACATTGGCTTTAAAAAGAAAAGTCTTCCTCTCTCACTTAAACACAGACAGTCCAGAACGGGTATGGTGGTTTCACAGTCAGGAAGCCAGGCTTCTAACTTTTTGTTTATGACAGCCCAAGATGGAAGCTTACATTTCAGACATCACATTCACATTGCAGCCAGCAGGGAAGAGAAAGGGAAGAGATGCCAGACCCTCTTTTTGGGCACTTCCCCGAAAGCACACGCAACCCTTCCGTTTATATCCCATTGGCCAGCATTAAGTCAAATGGCTGTATCTATCTTCAAGGGAGATTGGCAAATATAGTCTTTATGCTGAAATGTCATATGCCCAGTGAAAAGCTGGGGATTCCTTTGCTCTGTAAAGGGACACATATTTGAAAATAGCCAATGGTCTGTGCTTCAGAGGGCCTCCCTCCCACTTCATGCCCCTGGATCATAACTATTCAGTTACATGTAAACAATGTTTTATTGGGGTTCCTCTGAAAACCACTGACATGAGGCCATTTTTCTTGCATTCCAAATTTCAGTGGCTCAGGCTTCCACTGCCCTAAGAAATCATCAATCCTGCATGAAGAATATTCCAGGGGGGTTCTTAAGAAAACCAGACCCTAAATCTAATGCCCATTCAGTGTGGTAGAGTGCCTTCACTTAGAGAAAGGGCTGTCTTTTCTGCAAATTAATTTCTCTAAATTTATACTGATGGCAGTCGCTCTCTCCTGTTCATTCTGGAAGCAACACAGATTATTTTCCCTGGATCGTAAATATGCTGAACACTCTATTATACTAACCTTTTAAACCAGTTGTCTTGGATGGGGCTGCAAATCATAGTTCAGGAGCAACTTTCTAAGATTTAAAGGCCCCAGAAATTCCTGGATGCTCTAGTTAAATACCTGGGATTAAGTGGAGAGGGTAGATCTTGCTACAAAATTCATCTCAAAGAGAAGAAACCAAATCCTTTGGGCTGATTCCTGGTTTTTCTTCTTTTTCTGGGTTTTTTTTTTTTTTCTTCTTCTTCTTCCTTTACTCTGCCAAACTAAGATGAGAATTAGCAGTCAGACAGACTGCCTTCCCATATTGGGTCTACTTTTTCTTCCTTCCTTCTTTCCTTCCCCAGTGTTCCAGAACGTGTGGTGGGGGTGTTCAGAAACGCGAGGTTCTTTGCAAGCAGCGCATGGCTGATGGCAGCTTCCTGGAGCTTCCTGAGACCTTCTGTTCAGCTTCAAAACCAGCCTCCCAGCAAGCATGCAAGAAAGATGACTGTCCCAGCGAGTGGCTTCTCTCAGACTGGACAGAGGTATGTATGTTCCTCAGGAGAGAATAAGAGAGACCCAAGTTGGAAAAGAAGGCACCCCAGACATATACATAGAAAAGGCAAGAAGAGAACACAACAATCTTCCTAATACTATGGAATAGTACTTTTTTTAAACCATATATACCATAGTGTGTAACTAGCTTTTAACGAGACTGCGGGGACCTGAGTTACACAGCCAGCCCCTACCCAATGATCGGAAGTTTGGAATTGTAAATGGGCTCCTCGTGGAGCAAAACCAGACCTCACTGGTGCTGTTTTGGCCCAGGATTCTTTTCCACACACTGGGTTCTTCTCCTTCTATCTCCACACAACACCCTCTCCTCCTGACCTCCCTGTACCTCTTACTCCCAGATGTTTCTAGTCTCTATTTAGGAAGGGCAAAGCCTCTCTAGCAAGTCTCTTCCAAGTTACTGGACAATAAAGGACATGATTTATTAGGAAAAGAAGGCCAAGGAAATCCTGCCTGTTTACTGTTAGTTTCCTGGCTCTAAAAAACTTCAACAGCTTCCCAGCAAGAGAATTTGATTTCCCTTGTTCTGCACTTTGGGAAGTGATTGCTTCAGCATTCACCATTCCTGACTTGATCTCCTAAGTTAGAGACATACCTCTGACTAACCTATCTTTCTAAATAATGCCTCTTCTAATTCTAGTGTATGATCATTCATTTACACCTAGCTTCAAGTCCTTTGTTTTCAGCCGCTACCAATTCTTTGAGTTGCCTTCGAATTCTCCAGCTCCATAGGCCTGTGTGTCTTCCATGGAGAAGTTCCCCCAAAATTGTTGCCTCACAAGATTTAGCCAAGAACAGGATCTCTAGACGCGAAGTGAAAATTTCTGTGAAGCCAGATTCAAGACCTTCCTTTTTCTAGCATATAAGCATTTGAAATTGCCTTCCTAACCCCACTGTCTTTTTTTTTTTTTTTTTTTTGTATAGTATACAACTCACAGGAGGGAGCTGCTGCTGCTTGAAATACCTCACATAGATACTTGCTTACAGAGGGCAGAGCGGCCTGTGAAAATTCAGATCCAGCTCTCTCAACTTACGTTCTTAGAATTCTTGCCCATATCTTATCAACCCACACAGAATTCCATGAGATGGTGCCTGCTAAGTGCATTGCAATTAAGAGTTAACTTACATTACCACAGGTTTTATAATTTGGCAGTAAAATTGCTTCTTGTGGTATCTGACACCAAATGTCTCAGAACATTTGGGGAATTTCTTTCTCATGCTTTAGAAAGAAATTCGATTTCTTTCTAAATTTGATTTCAAGATAAAAGTGAGTAAAATGAGCATGTGTACATTTGCGTGTGTGTGGATGTGCACGTTAGTGACAATTTTTCCTTGGGAATGTTGATTTGGGGTATGGCATTTGAAGAACACAGATGTATTTGCCAAGTGGCTCTAGATGAAAACATTCTATCGGTGGAGTATTATAAAAGAAATTGCTCCCCTAAATCTATTAGGTGATAGTCTGCCATGAGTGGGCTGCTGAGGAAGGGACTTGTGTGTGTTATAATTGTCTTCCTGTGTTCCTGGAGTTTGTGGTCTCTGAAGCCTATGAGACACAGAAGATTCAGAAAAAGTTCTTTTCTGACTACAGATTTGAGAGGGACCCTTGAGATTTTTGGACTGAGAAAAAGGTCCCATTGATACCATTAAGTACAGTAGGCCTTCAGAACAGTATCATGTGTTGTTAAGAGTTCAGACTCAAAGACAGGCAAACCTAGGTTCAAATCCTGACTCTGCCACTTACTGGCTGTATAACCTTGGGCTAATTATTTAACCTTTTTGGCTTTCGGTTGCTTATCTTTATAATGGAAATATAATAGTATCTATCATGTAGGTGGGAGGCTGAAATTAAATATAATTTAATATATATTGCATGTAAAATACTTTGGCCTACTAAAAGTGAGCCCTTATGATTCTCTTCCATTTGGGTTCACTTGTCATGAGAAGGAAAGGAAATGAAAGGAAGTACTCACCGTGGCTGGCTGGGCCTGAGGCCACAGCTTAGGTCTCCTACAGGCTCTCCTGGTCTTCCTCAAGAGGAAGTTCTATTTTTGGAACTGGGAGGAGGTAGCCCTTATCCAAGGAATGTTGCTAGCTTCTGAGCTATCTGGGTTAATGAATGGAAATTCCAAACATTGGGGAGGGGCTGGGAATGGTGGGAAGTAATCCCTGAATTGCTGGGATTAAACTCAAACTGGTGCCATACTGAAGCGCTCCTGGTGTTCACAAAGGCTCCACATTGGCCCTGTCATCCTGATGACCATTCCCCTGGCCCTCTGGCTGAGAGGAGATGCGCATTCCACACCTCCCATGAGACTGACCTTGGAGAAGGGAAGACCCAGATGATCTATGGGTGTTTTTCATCCTCAACTATCTTGGCTCAATCTCATGGTTACTGCACAGAATCCCATAGAGACAGAATTAAGCCAAAGTTTTAGACATTTCAAATAAAATTACTTACAGATTCTATTTTGGAAGTAAGACCTCTCAAAAGGCCATACTTCTTTTCTTTAAAAGAAACCCTCAATCTCCTGAAAAAGTTTGATATTAAATATTTTTAAACCCTATTTTATGGAAGTTGCTCCTTTCTCCCCCCAAAAAAAATTCTTAAAAAAGAATAATTTTAGAGCTAGAAGGAGCTTAAAAGATCCTATAGACTAATTACTTTGTTAAAAAATTAAGACCACAGAACCTTTATCAAATGAAATGTTACTATGAAGCCAATAATCTTAAACAGATAAAATTGAGCTATTTTGGTTTAAGTGTGAGTAGGGGTCTGAGATCTCCAACAGCTGGGTCTCCTCACCACCTGAGAAGCCCCTGAATCACTTTGTCAACATAGTTATGGAACACAGCTTTAAAATCCCTGCTCTAGCTTAGCTTCCTTATTCCAGAGATATGGAAATTGAAGGTAGAGAAAGAGCTAGACTGGACCAAAGTCATAACCCAGTGTTCTGACCTGAAACTCTGTTTTTATGTTTCTACTTAGCAGCCTTAAAACGACCATGCTCTTTTAAATTTTCAGGCTTCTTACTTCCATCCCACCTGATCTTGGATTTGGTGCTGTCATTTACAATCAAATAAGGAATGGGTGGAATCTGGAACCCACAATTGTCAGGCTATAAAAGCAGTGGGTTTGATTCTCACCACTATCCTTTGCATCTTAAATTTCCTTCAGGGTGGCATATATCACAGCACATCACACAAAATAGTGTCACTTCAATATGTTAGCATATAACACTTGAAAATATAAGATTGTTTTTTGTTTTTACTATCATTTTTCAAGTTAACGTGGCACACTCCCACAGTCCTCGTTCAGGCAAGCCTGGAGATGACAGCCTCCTTCCCCGACGCCCTGCCTCCCATCCATCTCCTGCTTTCATCCCTTACCTACAATGTTGCCAGATTAACCTTCTCAAAACACCTCTTTCATCATGTCAACCCCTCTTTAGTGGCTTGCCACTGCCTTATGGACCAATCACAAACCTCTTGTCTGAAAATTAAAGGTCTCCAAAATTTGGCCCCAAACTAACCCTCAAGCTCCTGACACTTACAACTTGAGCCCTCTGTTCTCTCAAACTGTTCTGTCCCATGCCTGCCTTGGGACTCCTACACTGAACTTTTTTATCTTTTTTCTGGAAATTTCCCTTTCTCCCATCTGATCCCTGTTTCACTGCATCTACCCAGACTCCAGTCATCTTCAAGACCTTGGTGAGGAAATCCCTAGTGTACTATGAGAATTCAATTATTGTTAGCATTACTTTTATACTACTTTACTTGTCTTCTAATTGTATGTTTTTACTAAATTCTGTAATTACAATTCTATAAACACCTTTATTGAGGTATAATTTATATATTATAAACTTTGACTTAGCATGTTTTTAAGGTTTATCCATGTTGTAGCACATATAAGAACTATACTCCTTTTAATGGCTGAATAATATTCCACTGTAAAGATATGGCATATCTTGTTTATTCATTCACCAGCTGATAGGCATTGGGTGATTTTCACTTTTGGCAATTATGAATCATACTGCTATGAGTGTTTGCACACAAGTCTTTGTATGGATGTATGTCTTTGTCTCTCTTGGGTAGCTACCCAGGAGTAAAACTGCTAGGTCTCCTGGTAAATTTACGTTTAACTTTGTAAGAAACTACCAATCTGTTTTCTAAAGACACTGTATCATTTTACTTTCCCACCAGTAATGAGTGAAACTGCTAATTTTCCATATCCTTGCCAACACTTGTCTTTTTTTTTTTTATTATGGCCATTCTAGTGGATATGAAGTGGTGTCTCATAGTGATTTTGACTTATATTTCCCAAATGGACTATTTCATTTTAACAATGCATTTGGAATTTTCCCCTCATTTGAATGACAGCTCTTTGAGATTTGGAACTATCTTGCACATCTTTTCTTCATAACATCTAGCACCCTACCTTAGACAAAGTAGATTCATAACTACCTTAACCTTGACACTAAAATACTGTCACTTACTTGTGAAGGAAGGAAAAAGGAATTAGCAATAATTGTCATTTCTATGTATGGCATTTAAAATATATTATCTCACTTAATTCACAGGCTTGCAAACTAAGCATAAGTGGAAACAGACTGAGAGAATTTAAGTAACTTGCCAACTAGTGAAATACTGAGCTGGGATTTAAACACTCTATAACTAACTCTGAAGCCCAGGCTATATAAGTAAAATAGATAAAAGGTCTTCAGGAAACCTCAGAGTAGAAAATCTTAGAGTGCGATATGTCTATAAGATTGGCATGTCTTCCACATTGTGACCTCATAATTAGTATTTCTATCTCAGTAGTTATTGCTTTTCCAAGCAACTTTTCTCATATTTTGATGAGTGTGAGAGTCTATTAAAAAATTAGCGTCTAGTTCCCTGAATTTATGTACATTTGGCCTTTCTTTCTCCGCCAGTGTTCCACAAGCTGTGGGGAAGGCACCCAGACTCGAAGCGCCATTTGCCGAAAGATGCTGAAAACCGGCATCTCAACTGTTGTCAATTCTACCCTGTGCCCGCCCCTGCCTTTCTCTTCCTCCATCAGGCCCTGTATGCTGGCAACCTGTGCAAGTAAGTATGTCAGGGCTCTGGGAATGGGGAGATGAAACCCACACAGCAGCAGCTATAGCCAGCACTCCGTGGCCTTCCCTAAACCCAACACCTGTGGGAAATAGTGGGCCAGTAGAACCCCATGGAGGGCTGCAGGCAGGAGAGCTCAGCTGGAAACGGAAAAGGAATCTTAATTACACGTGGCCAGGCTGAATTCTCTTCTCCACTGGAAAAACAGTTTGCAGGGGGTAGAGCAAAGTTCACTTGCTGGCATACAGAGATCTGGAGGCTGGAGGCAGTGTATTACTAATGATGTCTAATGTTCTCCACTCTGGGGTTTTAAACGACTCTAAACAGATCTGTTTAATATTAATCCCTAGAGCCGCAACACTTCTAGGCTCTCCTCACCATGTCCTTTAGGGCTCTGGTGCCTTGCAGGACCCAGAAGGCAAACATTTAGCGGAGGACATTCTCCTCTCTGTCCTCTGCCTTTTTATGACGTTGATTTCTTGTTTAAAAATTCTTTTAATGAGAGGAAATGGCTTTCCCCGGGGGATCCCCCTCCATCTAGAACTCTGCATCTCAGCTTCTAGGGGCAACAAGGCCCAGCAGGGAGACACTGGGTTGCCCACTGCATCTCATTAGTTCTGATTGTGGTGGCAGCTTGGTGGTCCACAGCTGGGAACGAGGTCCTCCCGAAAAACACAGATAGTAAAGACTGGCCCCGGCCAAAATAAACCCTGAAGAATACTTTCTTTCCCATCCCTCCGGCGCCTTCATCTCTGCTTCTCTTCTCCACTCTGGCCCTTTCCTCTGCCCCTCTCTCCTGGCTGCATCTCACCCTGGGTTTTCTCTCTCCCCACCTCTTTTCTCTGTCCCTTTGGGTTCGCTCTCCTTCCAGGGCCCGGGCGGCCGTCCACGAAGCACAGCCCGCACATCGCGGCGGCCAGGAAGATCTACATCCAGACTCGCAGGCAGAGGAAGCTGCACTTTGTGGTGGGGGGCTTCGCCTACCTGCTCCCCAAGACGGCGGTGGTTCTGCGCTGCCCGGCGCGCAGGGTCCGCAAGCCCCTCATCACCTGGGAGAAGGACGGCCAGCACCTCATCAGCTCGACGCACGTCACGGTGGCCCCCTTCGGCTACCTCAAGATCCACCGCCTCAAGCCCTCAGATGCAGGCGTTTACACCTGCTCAGCGGGCCCGGCCCGGGAGCACTTTGTGATTAAGCTCATTGGAGGCAACCGCAAGCTCGTGTCCCGGCCCTTGAGCCCCAGAAGTGAGGAAGAGGCGCTCGTGGGGAGGAAGGCCGGCCCGAAGGAGGCCCTGCAGACCCACAAACACCAGAACGGGATCTTCTCCAACGGCAGCAAGGCGGAGAAGCGGGGCCTGGCCGCCAACCCGGGGAGCCGCTACGACTACCTCGTCTCCCGGCTGTTGGAGCAGGGCGGCTGGCCCGGAGAGCTGCTGGCCTCCTGGGAGGCGCAGGACTCCGCGGAAAGGAACGCGACCTCGGAGGAGGACCCGGGCGCGGAGCAAGCGCTCCTGCAGCTGCCCTTCACCATGGTGACCGAGCAGCGGCGCCTGGACGACATCCTGGGGAACCTCTCCCAGCAGCCCGAGGAGCTGCGCGACCTCTACAGCAAGCACCTGGTGGCCCAGCTGGCCCAGGAGATCTTCCGCAGCCACCTGGAGCACCAGGACACGCTCCTGAAGCCCTCAGAGCGCAGGACTTCCCCCGTGGCTATCTCGCCTCATAAACACGTGTCTGGCTTCAGCAGCTCCCTGCGGACCTCCTCCGCCGGGGACGCCGGGGGAGGCTCTCGAAGGCCACACCGCAAACCCACCATTCTGCGCAAGATCTCAGCAGCCCAGCAGCTCTCAGCCTCGGAGGTGGTCACCCACCTGGGACAGACGGTGGCCCTGGCCAGCGGGACACTGAGTGTTCTTCTGCACTGTGAGGCCATCGGCCACCCAAGGCCTACCATCAGCTGGGCCAGGAATGGAGAAGAAGTTCAGTTCAGTGACAGGTGAGCCTTGTAGCTAACCTGGTCTTGGGAAGGAGGCAAGGGGCCACATCTGGCCCAAGTCACACTACTCACACATTCTTCAAGGTGTTTCCAGGAGTAGGGCTTAGAGCTGGCCTCAGGGATCCCACCATGGGATGCAGGCCCTCTCTCAGCACTGATAGACTACTGGAGCAAAGACAAGCTATTTCATTTTTCTAAACTGTCTGTTCTCATCTTTATAAGGGAATAGCAGCATTGCCTACCCACCCCCACCCCTGTAGGATCCCAAAGATAAATGAGATACTCTCTGGATAGCTTTGAACTTCTGGCAGAAAGACATCATTCCAGGCCAAGGCATTATTATGTTACTACTCTGTAAGATGAACCATGGAAAAGCTTTGACACTGGAACACTGTCTCTGTGTGTGTGGTCCCCCAGGACTGGGCAGAGAATGAAGCCAGCACCTGCTGTTTCCCTTGGGTGAACCCATCTTGTGTCTGGGCTGGACAAGGCTGTTTGTTCCAGAAAGCTTTTATTCCCAGTTGGACCTGTGATTAATTATCCTGATATCTCCTGTTGTCTCCGTTTTGATGTATCATTATCAGGATGACAACATGTATCACTTCCTAGTCTCTTTGGGTCATAGCCATTCATAATGTAGAATCAATAGTGGTAGTAGAATTAATAATATTTTTTACCACTACCTGTGCCATACTTTGTACACATTTTGTCTCTTTTAATCTTTACAGGGGCCTTGGCAATGAAGATAGTTGTCATTAACTGATTAGTGACTATCTGCCAGGCAAATGTAAACTCTTTATGTGTTTTATCTCACTGAATAGAAGTGGATACAGTTTTTATCCACACTTTATAGAAGAGGAAACACATAAAGTTAAGTAATTTACTAAAGGTTATATTTATTAGGTGGCAGAGCTATGATATGTAACAAAAAAGGAACTTCCCTATGGGTAGTCACTTTAAAGAATCATGAAATCATAGTCCTCTAGTCTAGATTCCTCATTTTAACCTTTTATCTTCTCAGAATCCAAGCATAATGCTCTTTTCATTAAGTCTACATCTAAATGTTATTGTTTGACTAATCGTCTTCTCTGGCTTGCTAGCTTTTGGTAAGGAAGGAAAGAAGCCAGCATTTATTCCAGGCACTATGCCAGGTTTATTTATAAGTAACTGCATTTTTTATTCTAGCAGTCAATCCACAAGATTGACATTATCCTCCAGTTTTATGTAGAAAACTAAGGTTCAGCAGCTCACCTAAGATCACAATTTAGTAAGAGCTGAAACAAGCATTCAGTATTTGATTTTGATTCCAAGAAGTTTATTTGATTCCAAGGAGTTCTGTCTACTCTTCCGAGACTTGGTGAATAGATGCATAATAACTTTTGTCCATCCCGCACACATTATTTTTTGCCTTTGAAATGTCAATAATACTGCCTGTCAGCCTCAGTACTTTTAGACCAAATAGCTTTGATAACAATACTAAGTATTATTTCTTTATGCTCCAACGGTATGCCAGACATAGTGCTCAGTGCTTTAAAGGCATTATCTTGCTTAATTTTCCCTCAAAATCGTAGGAACTAGTAGGTACAATTGTAGTAACCATATCTAGATAGAATGCTGAGGGACAGATGTTGGAGCCACATAGAAACACTGGAAATGGTCTGAACACAGGCAGCATGCCCCAGAGCTTGTGCTTTTCACCTGCCCCTCTGTCCGTGCCCTCCAGCCCCCACCACTCATACTTTCCTTGATCAGCTTAACTGCTGTTATCCCTGTCGTTTTCTCCAAAAATCCTTATAACATGGTTGCAAAGATTTCAGTCAAGCCCTTTGAGATCACTGAGTGGCAGCTCCAGTGTCTGGTCCCAGGGTGATGAGGGGTGGCCTGATACTCAGGTGGGTGGTGCCCTGCAACTCAGTCCTATCAGTGCACTTGCTGTACCTATTACACCGCTATCATGCCCTCTCCTCTATCAGCCAGTCAGTTTATCAAGCGTAGGTACAACGTTTTATTTCTATCCCCTGGGCCTATTGCCTGGGATTGGTATTATTGGGATTGAAGGGAATGACAATTGGCATGAGGGAAAAGATGGAAATTAACATCTTCCTACTTCCTCCTAAAAAGCTGTGGAACAAGACAGGGCAATGGGAAAGGGTCATCAGGACTCTGCTCAGCCTTTGCCTACAGGGAGAACATTGAGGTCCTGACAATTTCTTTGAGTGTTGGAGACTTTTTATGAAAACCAAGGCCCATGGCCCATCTAGGTCACCTGGTGACTGCAGGAATGATGTGGAAGGAGGTAGACAAGCATGGGGGGGGTCCAATCTGATCTTGCCAAGGCCCTTCACTTTTCACGGTCTTAGTCTCTTCATTTCAGAAATGAGGAGACTGTACCATATCATCTCCGAGGTCCCTCCTACCTCCTTCCCTCATTTACAGAAGGCCACGGAAGGTTAAAGCCCATATGCTGATGGGAGAACCTTGACCACAGTAACTTCCAAAGTTGTGGCACAAGTTGTTTCTAAATGTTCCACAAACAGGCTCAGTGATCACATGAGTTTGAGAAGGGCAAATTTAAGGCTAAACAGATGTATGTACTGCTGGATTTTATGTCTATTTTTTTAATATCACACTTGATTTTTTATTATAAAAGTAATAAAAGGGCTATAAAATAATTCAAATAATATCTAAATCTATAAAAAGTGCAAGCCTCCCTCTTCCCCGCAATGCTCCCAGAGGCTATCATTCTTAATAATTTGGTATACATCCTTTTAGAATGTTTATATATTTTACTGTGTTACATAAAAAGCATATATGCACACATAGGATTTGGGTTTTTTAATAGGATATTAGTCATGTTCAGAAATGTGACTTGGTTTTTACTTAACAGCATGTCTATGAGATGTTTTCATAATAGTATGTAGTGGTCTAGATTACCTTTTTTAACAGCTGATTACTGTTCCTGAATGCATTTAACTATTCCCCGACTGAAAATTATTTGGAATTTTTCTTTTTATTTTACTCTTTTAAGCATCCCAATGTGTGTTGTGACTTTCCAAGTGGACAATACAGTATGCTGTGTTTTCAGAGTTCCCCTTTAATCACTGAACAATTTTTTGGCTTAGTAATCTGAGGAACACCAATAATTCTTGAAATAGCACTTAGGAAACACACTTTGGCCCTTTTAATTTTCGCCTTAATGGGCATTGAGAGTCTAACCCCAGTGGCTTTAAAATGGAGAAGGTTCAGTGGAATCTTGCTAGAAACAGACGTGGCAGCCTGGTGCTAAGAACACTAAAGCACTGGGCCTAGGTGAGCAGAGGGCAAGTCCTGGATCCTCCATCATCCAGGACATCATTACGGGGGAGGGTAGCACTCAGAGGGTAAGAGGGAAGATACCTGAGAGGCAGGAACAAACAGTTTTTGCCACCATCAAATTTTGTCTTTTTCTGGATCTAGCCTTTACTAAGCGTTTCAATGCAAGTGAATGGCATGCGGTAGGAAAAAATAAGAGATTTCCATTTTTGATCTTTCACATCATAATTTTTCCATTTTTCTTGGCTGCTCAATAAGAAATATGGCTGGAGCTTAGTTTTCTATATCTTTCAAGTTCTGTTTAAGAAAAGAGTGACTGTATCTGCACAGAGCATGCAGGAGGCACAGAGCTGCCGTTAGGACTGCTGTGCTGTGGGCTATTGGTGACCTTTCCTGTGTTGGGTTTCATTGCTTGTCATCATGACTATGTCTGGTGGTGGTTCAGAAATGCTCATTTATTTTCAAACAGAAGTGCTGAAATGCCCAGTGTTATAGTTCAGTTAGTCTGTTTTCGCTAAAGGCCCAAATCTACCTTCTGAATATCTGCAAGATTCAGCTGTGTGTTGGTCTGTGGGACTTTGCAGTTTGTTAAAGTAGACTCCAAATAGTATGAGACAGCAAGATAGGTCCAGGTCAGAAAAAAGTGAGAGAAGTCTGTTGCTTCTTTGCTTTTAAATATTCCAAAGTTTGATTTGAAAGAAATTCGTTTTAGAAAAGAATCACTAACAATTCTGATACTACTGTGTCTCATCATTTATATAACTTACTAGTTGAAATTCACATGGTTCTTAGAAATGCATGTCAACTCAAGCAGTCGTTTACAGGGTGTCCTTAGTGTGTTATGACTGCCTGGTTCATCATAATCCCTACTTCCTTTTTCCTTTATTCTGCAAACAGTCTCATGTCTACTCTAAGCCAGACTCTGTGTTAGATACTAGGGATGGAGGAAAAGAAGATTCATTTCCTGTTGATGAAATTCAAAGTCCCTTTTGGGAGCCAGAGGAGTAAATGCAGTATTATAAGTGCTAGGAGAGAGGTATGCATATTTATTCATGGCTTAAGTATTTACTAACCTAACTATAATATACCAAGTATACATTGACTTGCTGAAAATATTGTGATAAATGAAACTATGTTCCCTTGGAGTTTACATGCATTTGGAGTTCTGCTCAAATGGCACATATTGGAGAGGCCTTCCTTGTCACTGTATCTAAAAAAGCACCCCTCATCATTGTCTATCCTTTTAACTCTATTTAGAGAATTTTATCATTCTCTGATGTATTATATAAATATTTGTTGATTGCCTTTCCACAAGGCTACAGACTTTCTTTACTGCTGTATCCCCAGTAACTGGCACCAAACGTATTAAATAACTGAATGAATTAACAAATGAATGGAGCAAGGCAACAAACACATAAAAGTAAGCAAGAAAAATATCAGGTGGTGATAAGTGTCAGGCAGAAAATTAAAACGGGTGTGATAAGAGAATGATGTGGTGACTGCTTCAGATGGGTGTGCTAAGGAGATTACACCCAAGATCTATCTGAATGATGACCAGTGCCCAGCACTGTGATGTGAGGAGGAAGAACACTCCTGGACAAGGGAAAGGCAGTGCAAAAACCCTAAAGTGACAATGACTTTGTGTTGAAAGAACTCAAAAGAAGTCCATTTGGCTGTAGTAAGGGAGGCAAAAGGTAGAGGTGGTATGGGATGAGGTTGTGA
Source organism: Macaca thibetana thibetana (assembly GCF_024542745.1). Taxonomy (NCBI): domain Eukaryota; kingdom Metazoa; phylum Chordata; class Mammalia; order Primates; family Cercopithecidae; genus Macaca; species Macaca thibetana. The sequence goes on along the minus strand of NC_065592.1, from coordinate 61,801,274 downwards.
GGGTAACTGGAGACCAAGGGAAGGGGTTCGAGTTTTAGTCTGAGTACCACAGGAAGAATTTGGAGGATGTTAAGCAGGAAAGTGGCATGATCTGATTTGCATTTTGCAGATTCACATGGGCTAACTTGTGGCATGTGGATTGTAGAGGCGCATGTTTGGAAGTTGGGGGCTGGTAAGGGGCCATTGCAGTAGCCCCTACAACGCTATTGATCTTTACTGGGCATTAGATACATTGAGATGATAAATAAGGCAAGAACGCTTCTCTCCAGAAACTAAGAAACCCTCAAGTGCTGGTGTAGGATGAAGTAACTTAGGACCCCAGTTTGTATTGAACTCCAACTGGTAAAATACTTCTCTTTTAAGCTTTTAAAAGTAGATTGAAGAGGGGTTCAAAAATCCAATGTTATTAATTACCAGGAGCTTGTTAGAATGCAGACTCCCACATCCTCCCCTACCATTAGAAGCTCTTTCTGCAGTAGGGACCCATAATTTGGATTTAAACAAGCACCACAGGTGACTCTGAAGCCAGATTCAGGGATCACTTTGAAGAAGCACAGGTTTGCTTTGTCCGCTCTAGATTATCGCAGCAGCTTCCTAATTCTCTATTCGTCTTCTTTAGAGCAGGGGTTGGCAAATTACAGCCAGTGGCTTTAACATTTTTTAAAGGATTATTAAGAATGGCTTTTAAAGGGTTATTAAAAGAGCCAATGAAATTGAGCATGGAGCTGTTAGGTTAACTTGCTCAAAGTCTCACACTTAGTAAGTGGTAGAGCTGGGATGTGAAACCAGGCATGTAAAGGGTTATTAAAAGAATGACTTTTACATTTTTAGAAGGTTATTAAAAACAAACAAAAAATTATAATATACAACAAAAACTACAGGTGGCCCTCAAAGCCTAAAATATTTACTATCCGTCCCTTTACAGAGAAGTTTACTGCCTCCTGCTGTAGACTGTTCACCACGCTACCGCCAGAGCATCTTTCTAGCAAACCTGTCCATGCTGCTTTCATGCTTACAAATTCTTTGCATGGCTTCTCATCACTTGAGGATAAGGTCCAGATGCCTTGGCTTTTATCATTTGACATCCGCTTATCTCTCTAGCTTCATCTCTTACCATATCCTTGCCCTCATAGAACTGAGCTCTGCCCTTCAGCAGTACACAAATACTTGCTGTTCACAAATGTGCATGGGGCCTTCTGACACACTTTGTCTGGCTAACTCCTGCCCTTCCTTACAGGAAGCGTATCCCCAAAGCCAGGTCAGATGACCCCCTCCGTGAACCACATAGTGCCCTATGCATAATACTCTCTCAGCCTTACCATTGTGTATTAAAATTAGCTGTTAGTGTTTCTAGAGTTTGTTATTCATCCTCAAGGGCCTATATTTAAGAATGTGTCTTATTTTCTCCATAATTCTAAGAACATGATAGACACTCAACAAATAAAAACCTGAATGAATAAACAAAGGAATGAATAGTTGGAGGCCCGCGATTAGGAGGAAGGTTTTCTTATTTTCAGGAGGCTGTGGTCTGCATGGTTTTTCATAATCTGAATTTCCAGTCTCTAATATGCCATTGTGGCAGAGTTCCAGAGTGATACCTGCTCCTAACTAAACATTTCTGCCTTGCCTGTATGTTCTCCACCAAGGAAGTTTCAGGCAACCCTTAGATTCTGTGACACAACTGTGCAATTTGAAAAGCACTGCTGTAGTGTGTATAAGTCCAGAGAGTAATCTCCTGTCACATCCTATCTCCCATCACATCCAGGCCAGTAGAGAAATCATCAGGCTCATCATCACAGGTAACATTTATAGAGCACTTACAATGGGCTTCAGGTATTCATTTATCCTCACAAGAACCCTTTGAAGTTACTATCCCAATTTTACAGATATTGGAGTTGAAGCACGGAGATATTAGATTAACTTGCTCAAAGTCTCACACTTAAAAAGTAATGGAGCTGGGGCCAGGCACGGTGGCTCGCGCCTGTAATCCCAGCACTTTGGGAGTCTGAGGCAGGCAGATCACAAGGTCAAGAGATCGAGTCCATCCTGGCCTACCTGGTGAAACCCCGTCTCAACTAAAAATACAAAAATTAGCTGGGCATGGTGGTGCATGCCTGTAGTCCCAGCTACTTGGGAGGCTGAGACAGGAGAATCACTTAAACCCGGGAGGTGGAGGTTGCAGTGAGCCAATATTGCACCACTGCACTCCTGGGTGACACAGCGAGACTCCATCTCAAAAAAAAAAAAAAAAAAAAAGTAATGGAGCTTGGATTTGAATCCAAGGCAGTCTGGCTTTTGGAACTATTTCTTGTTATCGATTATAACTTTAGTTGAATACAGGGACTTGCCACTGTTTTATAAGAAGGCCACTGGGGTTGACTAGACCCAGCATAAATTAACATTCAATATTCCAGCCAAGTGGCTTCCAGCTCATGAGGCTTTTGTTTTTATTTTGGCATAACTGCTTTAAAGATAGCCTTTTCTTCTGATAGCTCTACCTTTATATATACACATGTATATGCAAATATGCACTAAATTAGGCACTCAATAAACATTACAATTGCTACATTTGTGTGTGTCTGTGACTGCGTATGTTTACAGTGTTGATGGCTCAGGCACATGTGTGGTTAGAGACCTAGACCACAGACAATATGAAGCTAAACTGTTCCTTGCTTTCAGTCATTCTATATAAACACCGAGCACACATTTGGAGATGAGACTCAGGCAAAAGCTAACTCCAATCTGCTTTTGGATAGAGCATAACACCCCTAGCCAAAGAATCTGGTAAATTATCCTTCTCTACATCTAATACCAGGAGGCTCATGTAATATGGACAAATATATGTTCAGTATTCCTACGTCTGAATCCAGTTCTAGAAACAATAGCTGGAAGGGCAGTGCTGACTTCCTTATAGAAAAGAAAAGCCAGATTCTGCAAAATTGGCACTGCAGGTTGGATTACCAAATTAGGAAAAATTACTGGATGAGGACTGATCTTCCCCCCAAGAAAGACCTAAATACTGCTAATAGCACCACACTGTCAGGGAAGGCCTTGCTTACCACTTAACACTATTGGACCAGAAGTAACCCAATATCACAGATTCCTCATAGCTCAGCTGATAAGCTTTTAGGTAAGACTTTCTTTTCTTTTCAAAAGGAATGCAAGTGAACATAAAGAATAATATGAAACTAGATGCTTGAAGAAAATACTTATTTCTTCCCATGGGTGGGAGGTCACTCCCAAGTGATACTTAACATGGAATCCTAGGGAAATGGCTAAGTCCAAGGAGTTTCAGCCTTTTAATCTCTAAACCTGTTCTGTTTTCCTTCTCTTCTGGGCCTAGGTGTTCCCAGCTTATCCTCCCCACCCCCTTCAGCCAGAGGAGCAACCTGATGACACATCAGTTAACACAAAGGGCAGCCCACGGTGGTAGGAGACAGTAAGGCTGGAATCAGAGCAACTTTGGCACAAATCTCAGTTCTGCCATTTAGTATTGTGAGTCTACTTTTATCTCTCTGAACCTTGGTTTTCTTATTAGTTAAATTAAAATGATACTAATACAATCAGGCACTTTTATTCTGCCCTTTGGACTAGCAGGAGTGCAAAGAACAGAAATAATGTCTGTAACATGCCTGACACACAATGGATACTCATTTGTCAGTACGCAAAATCATTGTCATTTAGACATGGGGCCATTGTATCACGCTGTCTTCCAGGACATCCCTAACTAAGAAGCTTCACTCTTATTTGAGGACCATCTAGGTAGTTGTTCAAAGAGTTGGGTTAGCAAGGTTTCTAGGAAAACCACATGATGGAGAATTATCTGCCTAAATCCAGGCATCATGAGGGGATGTTGATATTCTACTGACATTCTTTGCTATCATCTCTGAGCTGATAGGAAAGTGAAATCTATAGCCTATAAATGATTATATTTCCCAGAAAGCTTTGTACAGTGTTCCAAAGTGGTGTTGGATAGGAGATGAATTAAGGCATATTTGGAAGTCTTTAACTTGGGCAACACAGAGTTTCAGCAGATGGAAACTTCTCAGAATGGAAGTGAGGATCAGATGGGAAATTCCTCCAGGGTCAATTTCAGAAACATAGTTGTGAATAATCCTCTGTGTAGAAGTCATAAGCACATGAAATACAGTTTCCAAGTTTGCAGATAATATAAAAACTAGAAGCAGGGAAGATAGGGAAGGAAAAATAAGCCCGTTTCAGTTTGGTTTGGCTTGTTTCCCTTATAGAGCTAAAGGAAATGGAGATGACAAATGTTTTTCTCAGTTGAAAAGTATAAGAATAGCAAGCCAGAGAAAAAAGAACCATCCCAGTAAATACATAACCCTCAGCAAAAGAAAAGTATTGAGTGTCAACACAGTGGTCACAGAAATGACCATCATGAATCATGCAGGTGAAGAGCACTGGAGGATAGTAGACAACCAGTGGCAACCAGACAGCACTAGTGAGGCTTCGAGTCAGGCACAGTCTATTCCCTGAAATGCTAGGGGATCTCCAGAGATCCCCCTAGCAGTTAGTTTACTCTTCCTGGAAGAGTGGTCCTAGCACATGGCAGAGTTCCAGAAAAGTGGTTAACTGTTTGGTATAAATAAGGATGTCACTGAGATAAACCAGAAATGAAAATTTTTCCATGTTATATGCCAGAAGTCAGCAAACTTTTCTAGTAAAGGGCCAAATAGTAAACATTTTAGGATTTGCAGGCATCAGGAGTAAGGAATGACCTTTGACTATTCTTAAACTGACTATGTTCAGCTCTGCCATTATCGTGTGAGAGCAGCCGTAGATAATACTTCAATCCATATGGTAGTGTTCCAATACAACTTTATTTATAATGAAAGCAAGTGGTAATTGGCTGCAGTTTGAGGACCCCTATCCCAAGTGGATAGGAAATCCAGTCAGTCATTTCATGCAGAGGTTTGTAATTTGAAATGAGTTACCTAGCAAGCAGATAAAATACACATATTAGTAAATTCAAGACTCTGTGAACTTCTGAAAGAGAAGGAAGTTAAAGGGTCTGGCAAAAAGAAGAAGACCAGGGTTAAGAATGTGTGGTCAGGTGGCCTTTCCCATTCCAAAAATATTTTCTATACTTCCATCTGAGCAAATCATGAAGCTTCTGGCATTAAATAACTTTTAGTTGGCAATTGCATTAAAAACAGTAAAGGTTAAAAAAAGTTGCCCTAGCCAAATGGTGATATGAAACTCTTCATGAACCTCAAATCTGTTGCCCAAAATTTCTGTACAAAATAAAATTCCCCCTTGCAAGCCTCTGGGCTACTATAATTTTTGGTTTCAGAAAAATAATCTTGCTCATGGAGGAATTCTCACAGCATTCCTTTTGCCTACCATTTGAAAGTATCTAAAATCCAGAATATTTTTTAGTGATTGTCCATTTCCCAAAGTAACTACAAATCTTGACGTTAATTACACCCCCACTGAAAATGAGGCCAAACCATATGCCTGCCAACTAGGCCCCAATCGATTCCTGGATGCTGTCAGTTTAAGAACAATCAAAGGTCATTCCTTACTCCTGATCCCACCATGTACTAGCTGAGCAAATTGCTTCTGTGACCTTTTGCCTCCTCTCTAAAATGGAAAAATAACATAAATCTAGTAACATGGTAGTAAGAATTCAATAATATAAAGCTTATACATTTGCCTATAAATACTAGCACCCACTCCCACTTTGTGGTAGATTCCATTATCCTAATCTAAGGAATCCCTAAGCAGAAAAACACTCATTTTAGGATAAGGAAAAGACCTCACCATCTGGTCCTATAAATAGGAATTTGGGGCTAAGATTCTTTGTACAAACTTTGCTTACTTGCTCCTGAGTTCACTGTTTTCCGGCTCTAACTGTTTTGCTCTTGTTTGTATTCCTTTCTGAAATTGCAGAATTCTGGCTTTTTTTTCTTTCTAGTGTTCTAAAATTTCAGTATTTGGTTGATGGTGTTAATACAGTTATGGAAATAACGAGTTGTCCTTATTCAGAGATTCCTGAGTCAAGAATAGCATTAAGGTAGTTGCCAACCCAACGTGCCACGTGGCCTCAGTTCTCTGCTCCTCTTTTCTGCTCCCTGGTCCCATGCACAGCAAACCCCTTGCTCCCTTTCTATACACCCGATTTATGTTTTTTTCATTGAAATCTCTGTATTTCTCATTTCCCCATGTCTTCACAACATCTAGAATTTATGAGCCCTGGCATGAAGAGTGAATGGTAATGATCATGGCGATGTTAACTGTGACAAAATCATAATCATCTACATTTCTTTGGTTTTTCCTACATGCCAGGCACTTTTCTGTGTCCTTTAAATACATTAGCTTATACAGAATTCTCACAACAACCCTAGGTAGGTACTATCATTCTCATTTTATAAATGAGGAAACTGTCACTGAGAAGTTAAGTAAATTACTTGCCCAAGGCTACAGAGCTAAGTGGCAGAGCAGGGATTTGATCCCATCATTAATGGCTCCGGAGTCTGTTCTCTCAACCACCGTCCGCTATGCTATACTGTGGATATGATCATTTTCAACCCCGCTGCTTTGAAGGTAACCAAATGAGTATTCATTGTGTGTTTATTTAGTGTGCCAGCCCTATGCTGAATACTGAAGACAGAACTATGGATGAGATAATAATTTACAATCTCACTGAAGAAATGAGACAGTTGATTGAAAGACTTTGTAGTGGAGTTTTAACAACTAGATCAGGAAGTGGACAGATTCTTGTGTAGTATAGCAGCATGAGAAAATAGAACTAGAACTTGTTCTTAAGGGAGGGGGAAGAGGAGGAGCCCGTCTTTAGCCCCAAGCTAATGACAAGGAGAGTCAAAGAGGCCATCTTGACTAGAGTGACAAGTTTGTATTGGGATGTGGGGCAGATAAGTTTGAAAAGATGAGGAAGCTACTGCTCTACAGAGAAAGGATACATCCATAATTTCTAGCTTCCAGTCCTGTGTTGAGACCTAAAATAGGTTTAGGAAAGTGTACCAGTCAGAATAAGAGGCCTGAGGTGGCACAATAACATATCCCAGATAGTAGATGGACATTTCTCTACCCACAACCTAAATATTTTGTCTGACAACTAGAAATTCCAAGAAAGTTACTCAGGTTATGTGTACCATAAAAAAAAAATCGTTTATTAGCTTTATCTGGTGTTTAAACTGAGACCTTTTTACTTGGAAAACAGTAAGAATGAGTTTATATACTCTTCTATGAGATCTTCACAAGAACACTCTTGAGGTCAGTATTAACCTGAATTTATAGAAGAAACTTAAAGCCTCACACAATCGAATGACTTGCCCAAGACCACCACGTGACTCTAGACTGGAGTGCGAGTCTATTGGCTCCAATTTGGGAAGTCTTCCCCTCCACAAGGCAGCTCCTCATAGCTGGGCATGGAGATCAATTTGAGAAGTAGGTTCACACAAGACAGTGGTGTTTACAGTTCAGCCAAAGATCCAGAGGACCCAGCCTACTGGGTGGCTGATGCCAGCCTACTCACAGAACTTCTAGAGACTTTTCCTTTATACACCTGGAGTTGCCTTTATTTCAAATAAGAGCTCTTAAGCACAGAGGAGATGATTTAGTCTGAAAGAGATTATACTTGGTCAAAACGGCCTGTGAGCATGTTGTCCATATCTTATTCTCATGCATGACAAGGATTTTTACTTGTGTACAAAAACAATTTCTTGCACCCTCTCAGCTGGTCCTTAATTTGTAGGATGCTTGCGAAGGCGTATTGTCACATAGAAGCTTACAAATGAAGGCCCCCAGAAAAACAAAACTGCTTCTTCATTTTCTGGCTAAAAATAGGGTCAAATAAGTAAAGTAATAAGTTTTAGGCTAGAAAACTGAAAAGGAAGTGGGGTACAGGTCTGGGAGGAAGGCAGGGAGTATTGATATACCTATCATGACCAAATTACCACTTGCTGTGTAGATCTTAATTGTACCCATTCTATGTCCCCACATCCTCTGATTCCATAAATTCCAAAACAGCTCCAAAGGAATCCTATTGGTTTTGTTTGGAAAGCAGCCCTATGTTTCTCTGACTGCTCATTCTAAAGCAAGCCTATCAAATTTGGAAACTAAATATAAGCTGACAGAAATAAGCTACCAGCAAATTAAGCTAAATTAATAGAGTAGACTCCTGAAATATGAAGAAAATATTTTTTTCCAGGAATCTTTCTCTCTAGTTGCCAGGCTAGGTAAACTGAAGCAAGCCTCCGTCTCTGCAGCAAGCCCTTTCCTTTGCCTGGTGGTGCTTCCCAGGAGCCCTGCGTGGGACCCCCTTCCGGAACTACTGCTCTGCCTAGTGGCAGCCTTCAAGCCTTCATCTACCAATTTTATGGGTGTATTGTATGTATAATAATAGGAGTGAAATCCTCCCCTATCCCTGAAAGGACTTATGCCTTAGTGAATTATAAGAGAAAGGGAAATAACATCCAAATGGGCCATATGTACAAAGAACACACCGTGGGCAGCTTTCTAATTACAAGAAGAAAGCATGACTAAACAATTAAGTCTTATGGTGGTCCCAAATGAATTATAGGGTGGGGGGGAAAAGTGCTGGACCAAAAACAAGAAATTCTACTTCAAATCCTGACTCTGCCCCCAAATAACTATGTACCCTTGAGCTAGACAGTTCCATTTTATAAATATAAGTCACTTTTGTAAGTATACACAATAAGTGAGAAATTCAGGCTTTCTCCCACGTAGATTTTGTCTTAAGACAATATTTAAGACTGTTTTTATGAAAGTGAATACTACAGTGTCTCTATCTTTGTATACATTGTTTATGGAATAGTAGACTATGCAAATGTTAAATCTCATGATCTACACGTCACCCTTTCCATTGCCGCTACTCCTGTTCTAGTTCAAATCCTTAAAACTCTGTGCCCTCTGTGACGGATCACCTCCCTTACTTTCACCAGCCTTGTAGGAATTCTTTTCCAGGCTTCAGACATGGGCAGAAAGCATGGTGGCTTACTCAGTGCCTGGAGAAACCGGTGTAACTACAAAAACTAACCCCCACCTAAAAATAAATGGGCCAGGGTAGGAGAGGGTTACATCCTCTGCCTGAAATCAGACAGGTGCGGTAGTTGTATGCAAAAAAAAAAAAAAAAAAGATTCTAATATGGAGATCTAATAAGTTGCCTGGGGGAAACTGGCCAATATCATGTGTCCCTCTCACTCCTTCCTCACAATTTCCTCATCCTTCCTCCTCCCTCACAGTTAATTTGCCATTCAGAGTGTACAGCATTACCAAGAAAAGAGTTATCGGAAATACCAAAAGAGGATCTAGAAATTCATTATATACCCCAGTTTAACAATTCCCTCTGATGAGCATGAAAACGTACTTCAATTGGGTTTTAGAAGTTGGTAAACTGAAATAGAAGAAGGTGAAGAGATTTGCCAATGGCCATTACTTAAATCATAGTAGGACCAAAACAAAGTTCAAAAGAACTATCTTCTAGCCTCCTGCTGTGAGTGTCCAAGAACCCTTTTCTGCAGGGACAAGAGAGATGTTTCCAGTGTCAGGGAGCCAACTACCCTAATGGGTTTGGGAACTTAGCATATTTTAATTTCTACCTTTGCCATGTGGTAAAATTGAATAATGATCTACTGAGTTCCATCATTCTCAGTTCTATTGAAACTTGACTAAGCCTACTTTTATTATTATTTAGAATTTTTGTGAAAGCATAAACATTCCTGGGACATCATAAAGATTTAAATCATAAAGTTGATTTTTAATTTTCTAATCTAAAACAGCTTGAACACCTGAAGAGACTTAGCAATGATATTACATTATGTTGCGTCTTGTAAGATTCCTTCAGGAAACAGTCATACGATGATCTGAAATATTGTATGGTTTGCCGAAGATAAGTAAAGTGTATAGTCATCTTTCTCTTAATAGCTTCTTTGAAATAAACTAACATGTAATTGTTTGAGAAAAAAGCACCTAATGTTTGATGGATGAGTGAATGAATGGGTAGATAAGCTATAACACAATCTCTCAGGGAATGAATGGGTGGATGAGCTATATCACAAGCTCTCAGAGGCTTCCTTTCATCCCTCACAATGTTTCAGCTCTAGTTCAATGCCACAAAACTTGAGTGTCTCCAATAATAGTGGTGATGGTCTGGAATAGCACTAAATCAAGCACAAATCATCCAGAAACTTCCCTTTAACTAAGGTATCTATTTCATTCCCCATTTTACTAGAGCTGCCCATATATAACTCGATTGATTGATGGAAGCCTTACTTCTACTTCCTGCCTTTCCTCTGACAGTAAAGGAGGTAAGAATAAGCAATGCAGTAGGCCCAAGGCTAAAAGCCGAGCTGAGGAGATCTCATTCACTGCCAGACTGTCACCCACCTCAGAATAATTGACAGCTGATTAGAAGTGGTGTTGAATTGCAAATATCATAGAGCCTGGAGAGACCCGGCAAGGGAAATAGTGAGGAAAGAACTGTATAGTGGGAGAGTGTTGCTGGAGCAGATCTGACTTCCAGGCTTAATCTTACCACAGAGTCTTATGGGTTCTCCCGACCTTTCTGTTTCCCCACCCTCTCACTTTCTTGAAAAACAACCCCTATTAACTGCTTACCTCCTAGGGATGGATGCTAGCATAATATTGGGTGAACAGTTTTTTTGAAGCTTTTGAAACTAGGGAGGTTAAAAAATCACAAAGCTAGAAATGACTGGCTTCAGGATCCCCAAAACTGGCTATTGAGCCATTTCTTTGCTGTCAAATGAACTGTCAACCTAAAGCACCTGCCAGGTCTAGGCACCGGATCTCTGAGCTTCTCCACTGTTCCCCCAACCCTTCTAGATTCCCTCCTCCACATACACATTCCAGTTATCAGCCAGCCTCACTAAGTCACCAAGACATCAGGTTCAAGTAATCGTTAGTCATTAATTAAGCTGGCATGATGTTACATGTACTTTCTAGAAATGACATAAATCTAGAAGAGAAAAAGCAGACTTGGGTGGAGTGGGTTTGAAGCTCACTGTAGGCACTCACAGTTTGATTCTTTTAAGTCTTTTCAGATTAAAAAAAAAAAAGTCTAAAGTAGACTCTGATTATTCTGGAATTTTCTCTCCGTGACCTTGAAGGGCAAGTTTTGACTTTTTCTACTGGGAACCTACTCTACAGAGAGTCCCCTGTAGCAGTGGGGAAAATAAAAGCAATAAATAAGACCTGAAGAGGATCATATGAATCCAGGAGTTCAAGACAGCCTGGGCAACTTGGCAAGACCCTATCTCTACACAAAATTTAAAAATTAGCTGGGAATGGTAGTGCATGCCTGTGGTCTCAGCTACACAGGAGGCAGAGGTGGGAGGACTGCTTGAACCCAGGAGTTCAAGACTGCAGTGAGCTGTGTTTGTGCCTCTGCACTCCTGGGTGACAGAGCAAGACCGTGTCTCACAAAAAAAAAAAAAAAACAAAAAAAAAACCTAGGTTTTGTGCCTTATATATTTATAACTAAATAAAGACAATAGATGTATATATAACTACAGCGGGGCTGTGACACATAGAATTTCCTTCATTTATATGTGTAAGATCCTCTCATCAATATGCAATTCTTGGCTTTTTCTCTCCTACCTGCAAACCTGAACAGATGTCTGTCTGGTTGTTTGTTTTTTTTTGTTTGTTTGTTTGTTTGTTTTGAGACAGAGTCATGCTCTGTGTCCCAAGCTAGAGTACAGTGGGGCAAGTTCAGCTCACTACAACTTCTGCCCCCCATGTTCAAGTGATTCTCTCACCTCAGCCTCCCAAGTAACTGGGATTATAGGCATACACCCCCATGCCCAGATAATTTTTATTTTTTGTAGTTTTAGTAGAGACGGAGCTTTGCCATGTTGGCCAGGCTGGTCTTGTACTCTTGGCCTCAGGTAATTTGCCCGCCTCAGCCTCCCAAAGTGCTGGGATTACAGGCATGAGACACGGTGTCTGCCCAAGATATCTTTCTTCATCTCTGGAAGCCCTACATTCTTTCAATCATCCAACCAAGCTCCACTTCTCTTTGTAACTTTGCTTTTTCCTTAATGAGCCTTCCCCAAATCTATCTGTGCCATTTGTTCTAGCATCCCCCCTCCCCCTAGACATCTGTGTGTGTTATATGTATTTGGTGCACATTGTTGTCTGGTCCAGCTGGTAGCATTTAGATCAAGTAATCCACAGGCTGCAAAAGCAATGAGAAACCTCCTTATTTGAGATCACTACCACAGTCACATTAATCAAAGAGGCAAGAGAGCCCAGGTTCTTGATTGTCCTTGTAGCTGATTTGTCTCTGTTGTTAAAACAGGGCTCTGCATACATCCTGAGGTTCCTTCCTGCCTTACCAATATTGAATGCCAAAAAGGAGTCAACTGACTTGACCAGGTCTATATTTCTTTTCTGTTGCTCCAGGATTCTTCTACAGCCAGATGATTCCTTACAGATCTTGGCACCAGTGGAAGCAGATGTGGGTTTCTACACTTGCAATGCCACCAATGCCTTGGGATATGATTCTGTCTCCATTGCCGTCACATTAGCAGGTAACCCGAAAATCCCTGTTCTGTTCATTTCATAAACTTTTATTGAATGAGTGCCTACAGTGTGTCAAACGGGCCCAGAGATGCATAGATAAAGAAGACTGAGATTCCATCTTCAGGGAGTCTGTAATCTATAATTACACTGGCAGTGTAGTATGAGATGGAATGAAGTGCTATAACTGATAACCAAAGAGTATGCAAGGACAGTACATTCCTGCCAGGAGGTCTTAGAGTTGCAGTGAGTGGGATTTTGATAAGAGACAGGGATATTTCATGCAGAAGGAATAATGTGAGCAAAGGTGATGTGTGCAAATAAGTAGCATGTTGGAACATGAATTGTGAATTATGATCATTGAAGACTCTTTTGGATCCTGTCATCTCCTTGTTCCACCTGTTGCAAGAAAGACTACAACCCTTAAGTAATTGGAATTCTGTGGTCATGGCTTGAAGCAGGAGTGTTCCCCAGAACTTCTCTCTGATTCTGCTTTATTTCAACCTCTTGCTCTAACGCACTGCCAACACTTCCCCTTTATCCATTGAGGTTAGACAATACATTCTGCACATGGTGACTTAAGAACATTGCAATTCAGAGTACAATGTCTCCCAAAGTTGTGGTCTTGTAGCAAAAGACATGTAGGGCTTTTATAAAACCTCTTTGCATAGGACAAACCCATGCCTTTGAAACTGAAAGAGAACTTAGATACCAGCCGGACCAGGGCCCTTGTTTCTCAGAGGCCAGGCAACCCGAGGTCACACAGCTGCTCGGCTAGTGGCAGGGGAAAAAGGGAACTGGAGTCGCCTAACTCCCAGCTAATTGTTCTCCCTGCTTTCCCACTGATCTGAGAAAATAGGATCCTTCCTTTCTCAAATCTGGGCCATCCAGTCTTTGTGGCTGTGTCGCATGTGTTTGTATTTATTCTTTTCAATTGCTACTCTCATCAGATGATTCAGTAGATGCTAGAAAAGCCAACATCACCCCACACTGACTTCATCTGTCCCTGCCGGGATTATGTTGTCACACTGTACTCCAGTCACACATGCTACCCCCTTGCATATCTGTTTAGCAACAGTATGTATGCCCCCATGACTTCAGGCGGGTCTGGGAAGGGACCCTTAGCAGGCAGCTTTGCGGGGAAGATCAAAGTCAACAATGAAGAAGGCAAGTTAAGGAGCCCTGGGCCGGATTAAAGACTGATATTATTAATGCCTATTTTTTGTGAATAAAACATTTGCTTTTCTTCTAGTGTATTCCAGTTGCAATCTTTATTCCCCTCTGTATACAGACTCCAGATGCTCAGCACCAATCTTGTTAAATCTCTTCTGCTATCCACCCTCCAACCTGCTTTAGCAAGGGCACCGCTGACATCTTTCCAGTTGCTCGCAGATAGTGGCTCTTGCAGGATTAATTCTCTTGTTTATATTAATCTAGATACAGTTCAGCTCTATCACAGACTAAATACCCTTTGTTCACCCGAGTTTAATACGACTAATAGAAACCTGTCTGGAATTAAGCAAGGCAATTGTAACATCAGGCTTGCCTTCAGCTCTTTGAAGAGGGGTTATTGGAGGCTGCCAACAAGTTCAAAGCTGGGGAAGAGAGACAGCGGCCAAAGAGGCACCAAGGAAGGGGAGGAGAGGGGCTGCCTGGTGAAGTATGACTACAGACACAACACCCAGGGCATAGGGAGCTGCATCCTTACACCTTAGCTGCCAGGGTTTGTTTAGGTTTGCTAGAAAATCTATCAAGCAGTCCCTCTAAAAATAAAGGCTCAAAATGTGCATTGCCTTATGACTGCATTTGCACCCTTACCTGAGCTTATCATCCACACCTGTGCCAATATCTGCACTCACAGTGTTAGGTGGTTCACCAGCTCCTGTTGTGAGCACACCCTCTGCCACATATTGTGGAACCTACAGCAACAAATAAAACCTGCATTTCGTGCTCCCTGATGCTTACAGAGAAGTGAAGGCAAGCGATGGATAACTGGCTATCTAGAATTGGGAGATAATAACAATTTACTTCAAATGTATGCATGGAGATCCTGCTTAGTAGTTATAAGGTATAATCTGAACATAACTTAAATTGGAGGGGTGGGGGTGAATGAGTATCAGGCATTTCTAAGTTTGATTACCAGTTATACTGCTTATTAGCTATGTGATCTTGGACAAAGTATATAACCTCATTGAGTCTCTGTTCTCATCTGTAAAAATTAAACTAACATTATTTTACAGGGTTGTTGTGAGGTTAAGTAAGATTGCATGTGTGAAAAAGCACTTAACCCAATGCCAGGCACATCGTTCACACACAATAAATGTAAACCTCCTTTCTTTTTCTAGCTCTTCTAGAATGAAACAACCTGAAAACAGTTCTAAGATGTGCAAACCATTATCCCAACTCTGCTTCCATGTATCTTTCAGTGTGAGTCTTCACTGATATTTTTCAAGTATGAACTTAGAAACTGATTCAGTTCACTTGCTGTCACATCCTCATGGTGAATCTCTGCACTACTGTGTTGTTATGGAAACTGCAGGGGGGTTTTCCTGGACTTCAGTATAAATGTAGGCCAAAGCGGGAAAAAAAAAGACTTTGAGCCTCAAGATAATCACGTGTCCCCATGATTTTATAAGGAAAGTATGGACTTGTGTCTTGCCAGTGTGTCTGCATTGACCAGATGCAGGGAAATTTGTTCATGATTCACAAAAGCAGGTATAGCATGGCAGTTAAAATCACGGGCTCCAGAGCCTTGGGGTCTAGGTCTGTGTCCTGGCTCTGTCACTTCCTAAGTGTAACCTTGTGCAACGTCTTTATACTTACTGACTCAATTTCTTCATCTGGAAAATGACAGTACCTAATAACAGTACCTGACTCAGTTCTCATGGAGATTAAATGCAATCATTCATAAAAAATGTTTGTAATTGTGGCTGGCACATAGCAGCCACTCAATATTTGTTAGCTATTATTATTATTGAGAGAATAATACATACAACAAAGGCCAACTTATGTTTACAGTGGGAGAGACTCCTTTTCAGGGACCAGAATGCTCACAAATTCTTTGTATAGCAGCTCTCTCAATGTCTCAGTGTCAACTAGGGAAGCTAGGATAGCCATCTGGAAAGTACTTGGGGCACCTGGATTCAGAGCAAGGGAGGTGACTTGTGATGAATATTTCACACGGGCCACAGAGAGAGAGGCCTGGCGGGCTCTCCCCGGCCCACAGCAAGATGCCTGACATTAAGTTTGCCCCATCCCCTGGATCCAGTGTCTTGCCAATTCTGCCTCTCAGATTCATTTCAGTTCTATTTCTTATTCTGTACACAAGTTTTCTTTGAACATGTAAACACCATTTAGTTTTAGACATAGAATACAGCCAAACCTTTCTTGCTCTGCCATGTCTGGCCTGTAAAATACTGTCTTGTGCCTTTTGCTCCTCTCTCAAATCTTCCATTATGTGTTGATTTTATCTTTAAGTCTCAGGGATTTGGGAGTACCTTGCAAGCGTCTCTCAGCATGGAGATGGCCAGTGTTTCCCTCCCTACCTCCCTGGAACAGCCCAGGGAACTCACAGCCATTTAGACCGAATGGCACAAAATTCCTCTTTCTGAATGCACTTAACTGGATGCCTGTTTCACTGCTCCGGGTGTAGATGAAAGTAGCTTAGGAGGGGAGGATTGCAGGGAGGGGATGATATGTCACATACCTAACACTCTGAAGTGTTCATTTGTGTTCAGGAATAAACAGGGCTAGGTAAAGGAGAGTCTCTGATGTGTACAGACATAAACACAGAGATTGGAGAATCATCTTGGCCTGTTAAATTCAGCACTCAGCCATCTTGCTCAGAAATCTTCCAAATCTGAATGGCCTAGGCAAGGTTTTGAAGGAAAGGAAGTAGTTTCCTGGTAAATTGCTTCAGTCTGGATCCGTGGAGTTTAGCTGTACTTACCAATGCAGATAAGGGCCTCTCCAGGTATAGACCATTGGTGAGGTCATCGACAAGAGGGAAACGTTTTTGGTTGTTATTGATTTTATAAGATCACAAAAGAGATACTGTAAGGCCTGCCTGACATCATCAATGGGAAATGAGAATAAAATGAGGGCTGAGGGATGAGTGTATTTTTCATTGAAAGGAGAGAACACAGATGAGCTCATCTGACGTTTTCACAGGAAGGGAGAGACAGAAAATATTTCTCCTTTCCTGGCATGTTTTTTTGCTCTTTATGAGTTGAATAGCTGATACACATTGTGTCTAATAAAGAGATCACAGAAACCTCACTGGGAAAATAAAAATAAAAGGCAGTTTTTTGAAATTCTTCTTCCTCTGTCCCTCCCCATCATGATTTAGTAGTTACAATAAAAGACGAGCAATTGTGTAAGCTTATCATAATGTAAGTCACTTCAAATTGGCATTTCTGAATTTTTCACCCAGCTGCTCTGTTAACAAAGGAGGGTTTTGCTTCATAAAGAGTTAGACTCACAGAGGACCTTGTCACCAATGCAAAGGCTAACAAAGGAAGATTTACTCCCATGAACTAGATCAAAAGGAAAGGTGGTCCAGGTGCAGTGACTCATGCCTGTAAACCCAGCACTTTGGGAGGCTGAGGCGAGCAGATCACCTGAAGTCAGGAGTTTGAGACCAGCCTGGCCAACATGGCGAAACCCCATCTCTACTAAAAATATAAATATTAGCCGGGCATGGTGGCAAGCACCTGTAATCCCAGCTACTCGGAAGGCTGAGGCAGGAGAATCGCTTGAACCCAGAAGACAGAGGTTGCAGTGAGCCAAGACCATGCCACTGCACTCCAGCCTGGGCAACAAGAGGAAAACTCCATCTCAAAAAAAAAAAAAAAAAAAAGGAAAGGTGGACAGGTTTGACTGTGTTCTCTGGGCCACATGGTAATAGCCATTGACTGATCTAAGCTGACATCAAGGAGATTTCAAAATCTGTTAGAATACTGAATAGCTAAGGCCCTTAAGTTTTTCTCAGTAAGTACAAATGTAGAGAATGCCCATGAAAGACCTCAAACTTTTATAGAACTTAAAACTGATGAGAGTATAGCAGGAGAATCTCACTCAGCTCCCCAGTTGACTAGAGGAAATAAAAAAGAAAGTACAAGCGGTTCAAGTTGGCACATCTCAATCTCAAAAAAGCAATTCCAACATCTGTTCAATGGAACGCAGGAAGGATGGTGGTTGGACATGTGGTGGACACGAACATTCTTCGTTAGTGGTTTCTAGAGAGGCTGCAGCATCACATGGCTGTACTAAGTATGGGGTCCCTTGGCTAGGACTCTTGCGGTGGAACATGCAAAGAATTTGTGGCAGAACCACTTCCGGCCTTATTCTACGTAGAAACCATCAACATCAATTAAATAATTAGAAGAGGTAATGGTAGTAACCTGAGCAACCTGACCCACCTGATCCACCGACATTAGCAAAAAATATCTAAATATTGAAAGAGAATGGTAATAGAAACAAGGATATGAGAAGGATGCCATGCAGCCTGGGAATGTCTGGGAAAAGGCAGTCTAAGCCCTACCTACTTCCTCAAGTGCTAAGGGCCCTGTAATACTTATGCTGAAGGCATGCCAACTAAGCAGAGTTTCAAAGGCATAACAGTTCTAATTCCTTCTCATCTTTTATGCAAGGCAATTAATTAGTAGTCACATTGTTGACTCTAAACAAAAACAGGCAAAATTAGGTTAAAACTATTTTTTACCTTTATTGAGATATAATTTACATATCATAAAATTCTTTGTGAATGTGCAATTTAGAGATTTATTTAGCAAACTTATATAGTTATGTAACTATTACCAAAAAGTTCTTTACCTTTTTTTAACTTCTAGGTTCGGGGGGTGCATGTCCAGGTTTTTTACACAGGTAAACTCATGTCACAGGGATTTGTTATACAGATTATTTCATTGTGTTATAGCAGAGATAGTGCTGGTGATAGCCAGCATTTATTCAAACTTCCTGCTGTGCAAACCCATTGTTCTCACAGCTCTGCATGCATCCATTTACTTACTCCTCTCAGACACTGTAGAAGTAGAAAACTGAGGCACAGAGATTAAATAACTTGCCTAAGGGTACTCAGCTACACTATGCAGCGATGAGGTTGGGACACCTAACCTGTAGGCAGCCCCTTCTCCTGCTCCTGCCCAATGCAGGCATCACTAGCTCATCGTGTATTTTTGCTCTTCAGCCCTTATGAATGTAACTCAGGATCCGTGTCTGCACAGTACTCCAGGAAAACTCTATCAGTCATTACATTTGGCTTCAGGATCTCAAACCTATTTGCTGTTTGTGGGCCCTTTCTGAAGCTCTCATGTCATCTCCAAACCTGCCAAATCTGCCCAGCCTGTGGCCCTTGTGTCTGCTGTTGCCCCATTTCTAGTTATCTTCCACAAGTCTCTCTTCTCCCTGAGAATGAACACACATGCACACTTCCTAGCCTAAACTGCCTTAGCCAAACAGAGAATCTATGTCCTTGAAGTACAACTCATTGTTGATAGCTAAGACTAGGGGAAATTATTTTCAAGTATATTTGTGACTTACAATGTTAGAGGAATGGAAGGAAGACCCATTGGATTCACCCATTCAAAGAGTCAACAAATACTCATTAAGCCTGGGTTAAATGGCACTTACTAACTGTTACAAAAATACAAACCTATAAATATATGATGGCTAAAATATGATAGTTTATTTCTTGCTCACATAAAGTCTAAAAGAATTGCACAAGAGAGTTTTTGTATTTTGGGCCAAGAAGTGGCACACTTCACGTCTGTTCATGTTCCATCTGCTAGAACTCAGTTCCATGCTCACACCTAACCGCAAAAAGGCTAGAAAATTATCTAGCTGTGTGCACAGGAAGAAGAGGAAAAGGGTTTGGCTGATAGCAAGTCATTCTCTGCCATGGCTTCTAAAGTGGAAGGCAGCATGACATTTTAAACAAAGTTTCTATTAGCAGAGGCCTGGGATTCAGCCCTGAGTAAACAGTACTTACAATGCTTTCTACTCTTGGCTTCATTCAAAAAACAAACTTTCCATCTCCTCTGGCTTCTCTCTCAATCACCTTTATATTAGGCCAAAGATATTTTTCAAACACGTATGTTCAGATTTTTTCCCACTGAATTTTGATTTTACCCCAAATCACATAGGAGAGAGACCTGAACCAGAGCCCAGACTATGTGCAGGAATGGGTTTCCAGGGATTCCAGGGGTTACCTGTCTGTCCCTGCCTGTCTCTCCAGAGGTCCTCATCCTTCAGGATCAAGATGGTTCCTGGTTTGCTGAACACCTCTGTTTTTAAAGGCATCACAAGGCCATGCTCCTTCCTCAATGGCCTTCATATCCTTGGATGCTGACGTACAAGTTTTAGCCATATGTCAGGCTCGCCTTTTGTATAAGAGCTGCCCTCCTTTACTAATGAGGCTCTGTTTCCTCTGTTACATCACTTCTAACAGGAACTATAATCCAAAAGCTGTGCTGTGAGTACAGTGAGGTCTGAAGGAACCATGCAAAAATGATTCTCGTAACGCTTCTGTTTCTGTGTCTGACTATCTTGCAGGGGCTTCACTTCTCATATTGTGCCTGATTAATTGAAACGCTTGCCTTTATTTCTGTTTCCTTATTTTTTCTTAAATTTATACAGATATAAAACTGAGCGTAATCTCCTTCTGTTTGTATGGCTCTCATTCAGCTACAACACAAATACATTTACAGATTAAATGAAAGAATGTAAACCCTATCAATTTCTATACATTAACACTAATCTGTGAGCTGATGCTGACTTGCTAAAACTAAATGGCTGTTCACAAAGCATGCATAGGACTGACTGCTGAGGCGCGGCTCATGCTGCTGAGGGCTTAGTGATGATGATTTAGCTCTCAGCACCTTTTTCTGTTTTTCCTATTCTGAAAGCCCTTTTGGTACAGCGTGCTGTGGCTTTTGTTATCTTAACACAAATGTATAATTTATCATTTCACTCCTTCTCTGCATCTTTGTTCTATTCTCCTTAGTTAACTTCTATGGTTAAACTAGTACTAGTTAATATCAATGTGATTGTAATCATGTCCACAAACATAGGTATTGGCAATTACATGGCAGTCATCACACAGCAGTAATCAATTAGTAGGTGATCAACCAGGTCAGCTAAAGTAGGCTTATGCTGATTTTTTTAAGTTGGTCACTAAAATAGCAGCTCCAGCTTGAAAAAAATCTAATAGAGATCAAGTGGTATCTCAAAAGATATCTCTCACCAGGAATAAGAGGAACCAGTTAAAGAAAAACTAAAAGAGTACAACATATTGAATATCAAACCTGCCTGCATAGCACCTAGGAACTTGTTAAAAATAGAGATTACAGCTTCTACCTTGTCATCTGAGATTCAGATTTAGTAGTTCTGAAGCGGGACTCAAAATATATGCTAACATTTTTCTAATAGGTCTAAGAGGGTCAATTGATGAAGAAACATTATTTTCATTATAAATCTCTATTGATTATAAATAGCTGGATAACTTTGTGCTTTGTCTTAACAATGGATCATGAAAGTAATAAGAATGTATAAGAAGTAGCCTGTGTAACAACAGTGCTTCTGGCGAGAAAAAAAGGCCTTTACTTTCCAGCAAAAGCTCAATATAATTAATTAAGGGCTGGATTTAATTCAGTGACATTTGAATTTTATAGCTATACACTTGCAGCTATAAAAAAACACCTTTATTATTAAAATTCCTGTAGGAAAAATAACTTGGTAATTGTGACTCTAAAGCCCTCCGGTCCCTAACCTCATTTTCCCCATTGGCACAGTTGTTTTTATAACACAGTAGAGCAACTCTTGTCTTATAGCAGGACAGATTATATTTTAAACAAGTGCCCTGGGGATTCTGAGGCAGCCAGCCCACAGACAAAGACTTGGGATTACCTATCACAAGCACCAGACTTTAGGTCAAAGACCTGGGCTCCAGTTCAGCCCTATAACTTGCTATTCTGTTGCCTTGGACAAACCATGGGGCCTTTCTGAGTCTGAGTTCTTTGTGTATGTAAAAGATAGTACTGTTGTTTCTGCCTCTCAGGGTTGTTATGCAAAAAATCCAGGTAATGCACATAGCACACCATATAAATACATATTTTCATTTAACAGATATTTATAGAGAATCTACTAGGTGCCAGGCCTAGGTGATAGAAATAAAGAAGAGAACAAGACAGATGTGATCTCTGATGTTATCAAAATTACATAATGAACTAGCAGGGGCTGGGGGGAGATACACAAATATAGAAGATAAATTCTGCTAGTTCTAGTGCTTATGAAAAAAGTAAAGTTGCCTCCATCTAAAGTATACATCTCTTCACTCCCGTGCCACACACAGGGATGCATGCTTTCTATGGAGTGGTTAGAAAAGGCCTCACTGGGAGGTGTTATTTGCACAGAGATCTGAATGACCAGAAGAGAGCCATGCAGAAGTCTGTCGGTGGAAGATGTGAGGGACGGGGAATGGCCAGGTTGGAGGAAAGGAAGACCAGTGTGCTGGAGCACTGTGATTGATGGGGAGTGTGGGCTAAGTGAGGTAGGTGATGTAGACCACTGGGTCTTAATGTACAGCGGATGGCTGGTCACGAAAAGGAGCTTGAGGCCAGGCATGGTGGCTCACACCTGTAATCCCAGCACTTTGGGAGGCCAAAGCAGGTGGATCACCTGAGGTCAGGAATTTGAGACCAGCCTGACCAACATAGTGAAACCCCATCTCTATTAAAAATACAAAATTAGCTGGTTGTGGTGATGCATGCCTCTAATCCCAGCTACTCAGGAGACTGAAGCAGGAGAATTACTTGAACCCAGGAGGCAGAGGTTGCAGTGAACTGAGATCCCGCCATTGCACTCCAGCCTGGGCAACAACAGTGAGACTCGGTCTCAAAAACAAAAAAAGAAAAGAAAAAGAGCTTCAAATTTTGTTTTAATTGTACTGAAAAGGGACTGGAAAGTTTAAGCAGAAAAGTTGTATGGTTTGATTCATGTTTTAGCAAGATCACTCTGGCTGCCATAAAACTGTAGTAAAGGAAGAGTGAAAGCCAGAAGACCAGTTAGGCTGTATAGTAGTCCATCCAGAGATTATAGTAGCATTAGATCATAGCAACAGAGATGCTGGTAAGATGTAGGGTAGATTTGGAGTCAGAGCTGAGTAGCTCTAACTCTGAGTAGGGAGGAGAGGTCATTTATACCAGTGCTAATTCAATATCATTCCAACTGCTTCCTCCCACTGTGGCCATGCATTTACTATGCTCAACAATCATTATAGTACTAAATCACTCATCACATGATACATAATCTCAAATGTATGGAATATAAGTGGTATAAGGAAAAAGTCCCCTGAACAGTCAAAATAGAGCCTATGCATGCATTCCAAGGTGAGCTTCTCAGAACATTATTCAAGTTTCTGCCCTTGAACACAGTTTTGATGAGCTTAATTACCTATGCCTAGAAGGCAAATAAAATGGCAAAGAATAAAGAGGGATAGCTTCTATTATGAGGCTGTGGGACGGTACAAGCAGGAATACAGGATAAATAGATACCGGAGAAAACAAAAAATATAAAAAGCAAGTATAAGACTCCAAAGGGCATTTCTGAATTAAGGTTTTCTTCACATTTAATGAAAGCAGAGAAGAGTGAATGTAATTGTAGAATATCCTGCCTATAAAATGGTTAAAACAAAATTAAATCCACTTGCCAAAGGTTAAGCTTTGGTTATATGAATATGATCTCATGTGGACCCTATTTCCCCAAGGTGTTCGATGAATGAGTCTTTTCATTGTATTTTGTAGTCATGTGCACAAAGTGCTGTATTTTATTTCCAATTGATAAAGGCCTATGAAAACACAATGTACACAGGACTTCGACTTCTGGGAAGATGGCATATTTATACTATTCCCTATTCTTACTGCTAAGTACCACTAAAGGTCCTGTACATTATATATAAAACACACATAAGGAGATTGAAAAGTAAAGGGAAGAAAGCCACCTGACTAAAGACCTTGGAAATCAAACTGTAAATTTGTTGGGTTTTCTTTTTGCCTCATAAATCACAAACTTGGAGCTCAAGAAGCTGGCTACTGGTAAACACCAATGAGTACCAAAAAAAAAAAAAAAAAACACCAGCTAGAAGCCTAGAAGCCTTCTCTCTCTCTAACCAAAGGACCAGGAAAGGGGAATCATAGAAGACAGAAAACCTTTAGCAAATTCTACTCTAGGCTACCAGATGCCACCGAAAACACTGCGTCCACCACTACCCACACCAGCAAAGGCTGAGCAGGAAGCCTAGATTCCCCTGCAGCCAGCCTCAAATGAGGTGTCCCCCAACCCTCATGGAGGGGAGTATCAGAGATTTTCAGTCCTCATTCATTACACCTACCAGAGCGTAATGTGGAGACCACATGGGGAGCCTGGAGTTCCACCTTCACCCTGCAGTGCCCACATTCCCCTCCCCACTGGGATGGTGAAGAGGAGGTCCCTTGGAGAGTGAGGACTTGTACCACCTGCCCAAGGTGAGGAGGCTTCTCCCACAGCTGTGTAGTGGGGACTATGTGGGGATCCAGAACTCCCACTCCTGCCTAGCAGTAATGAGGAGCCCCCAACTTGAGTAACAGAAGAGGCCAAGTGGAGAACTTGGACTTAACCTGCACTGGATAGTAACAAGGAGGCATGTCCCTGCTCCCACACCTGAGTGATTTTATAGAAAGCAGCTAAAACTGAAGGTTTAAATAAGATCCAAAGTCTCATAACTAGAAAAATATACAGGTTTCAATTGAAACCTAGACATCATGAAAAAAACCACCTTCACCACCCTTATTCATTATAGTGCTAGAACTTCTACCCAGTGCTGTTATGTAAGAAAAGGAAATAAAAGGCATAGAGACTGGAAATAAAGAAATACAACTTGTCCCTATTTGCAGATGAAATGATTGTCTATATAGACAATCAAAAGAAAACCAAAATAATTAGGTTAATGTAACAAAATATAACAGGACTTGTATCTCAGAAACAACAAAACTCTGATGAAAGAAATTAAAGAAGATCTAAATTAAAGAAGATAAATAGACATACATACAATGTTCATGGATTGGAAAACACAACAAAGTCACGATGTCATTTCTTTCCTAATATACATGTTTAATTCTTATCATAATCTTACTAATATTTTATACATGTAGAGAAGATTATTCTAAAATGTATATGAAAAAGCAAAGGAACTAGAATAGCCAAGAAGCAGGAGAAATCAGCGAACCTAATTTCAGAATTAATTATATAACTACAATAAATAAGACTGTGTGGTACTGGTAGAGGGATAGACACATAAATCAGTGGAACAGAATAGAGAATAGAGAATAGAGACCTCAGAAACAGATCTACACAACTGTGTCCAACTAATTTTGACAAAAGTGCAAAAGCAATTCAATGTAGGAAAGATAACCTATTCAAGAAGTGGTGAGAGAGCAATTAGACATCCATAGTCAAAAAATAAATGGGCTTTGACCTCCTATCTAAATGTGACCTCTCACATCTTATCTAAAAATTAATTCAAAATGTATCACAGACTTAAACATAAAATATAAAACTATAAAACATTTAGAAAAAAATAGGAAAAATCATCAGGATCTAGATCTAAGTAAATAGTTCTTAAACTTGATATCAAAAACATAATCCCATTTTTGCTTTTGTTGCCTATGTTTTTAGGATCTTTTCCAAAAAATTGCTGCCCAGACTAATGTCATGAAGTGTTTCCTCTATGTTTTTTCCTAGTAGTTTTATCATTTTGAGTCTTACATTTAAATCTTTGATCCTTCATTTTTAATTTTTGTGTGGTAAGAACTAGGGGTCTAGCTTCAGTTTTCCCAGCACCATTTATTGAGGAGACTGTCCTTTCTTTGTTCTGTGTTCTTGGCAGTTTTGTTGAAAATGAGTTGGCTGTAAGTATGTGGATTCATTTCTGTGTTCTCTATTCTGTTCCATGGGTTTATGTGTCTATTTTTATGGCAATACCATGCTGTGTTGGTTACTGTAGCTTTATAGTATATTTTAAAATTAGGTAGTGAGTGTGATGCTTCCCCCTATGTATTCTTTTTATTATTATTATTTGAGATGGAGTCTCACTCTGGCACCAGGCTGGAATGCAGTGGCACAATCTCAGCTTACTGCAACCTCTGCCTCTTGGGTTCAAGTGATTCTCCTGCCTCAGCCTTTTTAATGTGCTGTTGAATTTGGTTTGCTAGTATATTGTTAAGAATTTGTATATACATGTTCTTCAGGGATCTTACCCTGTAGCTTCCTTTTTGTTGTTGTGTCCTTGTTGGTTACATCAAACTAAAAAGCTTCTGCACAGCAAAGAAAACAATCAACAGAATAAAAAGACAGTCTACAGAATGAGATAAAATATTTGCAACCTCTTTATCTGGCAAGGGATTAATATTCACAATATGTAAGGAACTCCAACAACTCAACAACAACAAAAAATTAATTTTCAAAACTGGACAAAAGATAAAAAAGAACAAGATCAAATTCTTTGTAGGAACATGGATGGAGCTGGAGGCCATTATCCTTAGCAAACTAATGCAGGAACAGAAAACCAAATACTGCATGTTGTCACCTATAACTGGGAGCTAAATGATGAGAACACATGGACACACAGAGGAAAACAACAGATGCTGGGGCCTGGTGGAGGGCAGGAGGAGGGAGAGGATCAGGAAAAATAACTATTGATTATCCTTAGCAAACTAATGCAGGAACAGAAAACCAAATACTGCATGTTGTCACCTATAACTGGGAGCTAAATGATGAGAACACATGGACACACAGAGGAAAACAACAGATGCTGGGGCCTGGTGGAGGGCAGGAGGAGGGAGAGGATCAGGAAAAATAACTATTGACTACTAGGTTTAATACCTGACTGACGAAATAATCTGTACAACAAACTCCCATGACACAAGGTTACCTATGTAACAACCCTACACGTGTGCCCTTGAACTTAATTAGTTAATTAATAAGGGCAAAAGACCTAAATAGACATTTCTCAAAAGAAGACATACAGATGGCCAACAGGCATATGAAAAATGCTCCACATCACTAATCTTCAGAGAAATGTAAACCAAAACCAAAATGAGATATCACCTTACCTCTATTAGAATGGATACTATCAAAAAGACCAAAAAAAAAAAAAAAAAAAAAAGCAAATACTGGTGCTGATGTGGAGAAGAGGGAATTCTTATACATTGTTAATGGGAATGTAAATTAGTATAGCCATTATAGAAAACAGTGTAGATGTTCCTCAAAAAATTAAAACTAGAACTTCCATATGATCCAGCAATCCTACTCCTGGGTATATATGCAAAGGAAATGAAAACAGTAATCAAAGCGATATCTGCACTCCAATATTTACTGCAGCACTATTCACAATATCTAAGATATAGAATCAGCTTAAGTGTCCATCAACAGATGAATACATAAAGGAAATGTGGTATATATGTACAGTGGAACACTTTTCCACCATAAAAAAGAATGAGGCCAGGTGTGGTGGCTCATGCCTGTAATCCCAGCACTTCGAAAGACTGAGGTGGGTGGATTGCTTGAGCCCAGGAGTTTGAAACTAGCCTGGGCAACATTGGGAAACCCTGTATCTACAAAAAAAAAACCAAAAAAACAAAAAAACAAAAAAAAAATTATATCCAGGTGTGGTGGCATACACCTGTACTTTCAGCTACCCAGGAGGCTGAGGTGCAAGGGTCACTTGAACTTGACAGGCAGAGGCTGCAGTGAGCCAAGATCACACCACTGCCCTCTAGCCTGGATGCCAAAGCAAGACCATCCCTGTCTCAAAAACAAAAAAAAAAAGAGGGGGGAAAAAAAAAAAAGAAATCCTGTTATTTGCAGCAACATGGATGAACCTGGAGATTATTATGTTAAGTGAAATAAGCCAGGCACAGAAAGACAAACTTTTCTTTTTATGTATCATGCTTTTCAAAATTTTTTCGTTGACACATAATAATTGTACATATTTTTGGGGAACAGTCTGATTCTTTTGGATACAGGTATACATTGTATAAAAATCAAATCAGGGCATTTAGCATATCCATCGCTTCTTACATTTATCATTTCTTTGTGGTCAGGACATTCAAAATCCTTTCTCCTAGATATTTTGAAATATACACATAGTCACCCTACTGTGTAATATAATACCAGAACTTATTCCTCCTATGTAACTATAATTTTGTGCCTCTTGACCAATATCTCCCTATCTTCCTCTCCCCACTCCCTTCCCCAGTCTCTGGTAACCACTGTGCTACTCTCTACTTCTATGAGATCAACTTCTTTAGATTCTACATATAAGTGAGATAATGCAGTATTTGTCTTCTGTATCATTTCTTTTTTGAGACAGAGTCTCACCCTGTCACCCAGGCTTGAGTGCAGTGGTGTGATCTCGGCTCATTACAACTTCTACCTCCCATGTTCAAGCGATTCTCATGCCTCAGCCTCCTGAGTAGCTGGGATTACAGTTGCATGCCACCACACCTGGTTAATTTTTGTATTTTTAGTAGAGATGGAGTTTCACCATGTTGGCCAAGCTAGTCTCAAACTCCTGGCCTCAAGTAATCCACCCACCTCAGCCTCCCAAAGTGCTGGGACTACAGGCATGAGCCACTGCACCCAGCGCTCTCTATTACTTCTTATAATTGCATGTGAATCTACAATTAATCTAAAATTAATTGAAAATTAATTTTTTAAAAAGGCCCTGTAAAACATGATGTCAAGGGTTATTAATTTAATGATTAGAATGCATAAATCATCTCAATTTGTATAACATGCTCTATCTTCAAACTCTTCAATCCTTGGTCTTTTACTGACAACACTATGGTAGGTAGGTAGGTAGGTAGGTAGATGCTTTTATACTGTGCACTTACAATTTTTCAAGAGAAAACATAGTTATTTGCAAAAGTCTGGATAGACCAGCCATGCATTGGTGGTTAGCCCCCATTTCAAAGGAATGCCCCAATTTCCACAGTCACCACCAAGTAACATCTCATATTCTTTCTTATCTATCTTCAGGAAAGCCACTAGTGAAAACGTCACGAATGACCGTGATCAACACGGAGAAGCCTGCAGTCACAGTCGATATAGGAAGCACCATCAAAACAGTGCAGGGAGTGAATGTGACAATTAACTGCCAGGTTGCAGGTGAGAAATCCATGTATTTGTTCACATGTTAATGGAGCCCTGTGCTAGATTGGGGATACAAAGACAAATTAGACACAAATTTTACTCTCAGGGATATAGTGCTAGTAGGAAAGCCAAAGCATGAACCTCAGTCCCTCTGAAAGTAGAAAGCGCTGTAGAAATTTAGAGGAGGAAAGATTAATTCTGACTGGGACAGGTAGGTAAAATTGATCTTTTTATGTGTGTGTTTTTCTTTAATCTTAGCCTTCCATACAGATAGAATGTGAACATGCAAAGAGGGGGGCAAGGAGTTTCAAGTGGACGAAGGAGAGTGATAAATTCATGGAAGTAGAAAATCCTCTAGGCTATAAGAGAACAGTGTGAGCTTTAGTCTGGGTGGAGCCCAGAGTGCAGAAATGCAGGTGGGAAGTGACATTAAAGAGCCACGCTTCCAAAAGCAAAGCATTGAAGAGAATAGATTGAAAAAGGGAAATACTAGGGCAGAAAGGCCAGGTAAGACCCATCACTGTCGTTTAGAGGAGAGGTCATGGAAGCCTGAACTCAGGGCAGTGGGAATGGGAAGGTAAGGACTGGATGGATATGAGAAAGACAGCAAGAGGTAAGGCCAATAGCAGCCTGGAGCTTGCTCGGATCAGAAGTGGGCAGGAGTTATTAAAGAAGATAGCCAGTGGAGTTCTGATAAAGGCATTGCCCTCAGGTGGGCTTTGCATACTCAGAGGCCAGCGGGGACCAGGAAGGCACAGGGAAGCAAGGAGTAGTAGACAATAGGGGGTGGTAATATGCTATGTATAAAAATATTTACCTTCAATTAAAAGACAGAAAACACCTACACATAGCAGAATGAGGCCCAGCTACTATTTTTCCCTTCCTGTAGACCACTCATTTGTGATGTGTACCCTAGGGGTTTCACTGCCACAACGGGATGAAGAAATGAATGGTTCTTGTGCCATTGGACAGCTAGCGTTCTGATTGCTGTCCTCATCAGATATACTCACAGTGGCATGGCCACGCCAAACCCACGTTCCCCGATCATACCCTATGGGCAGAGTAGACAGGCTGTGGCACCCCATGCTTTGGTGGTTTATTCATCTTAGATCTTCATCATCTGAAGGTTTACCTCACTTTGTTACTTATAAGACCAGAAAACCCATTTTAGAGTAAATAGGAGGAATATCTTAACCTAGGACTTACTGTTTCCAAATAATAGCCAAGTCTGATTTTCTCTGAAATATTCTGATAGCTTTAGGATATCTGAAATATGGCCAGACCTGGTGGCTCACACCTGTAATCCCAGCACTTTGGGAAGCTGAGGTGGGCAGATCACTTGAGCCCTGGAGTTGAAGACCAGCCTAGGCAACATGGCAAAACCTTGTCTCTACAAAAAATACAAAAATTAGCCAGGTGTGATGGCGCATGCCTGTAGTCTCAGCTACTAGGGAGGCTGAGATGGGAGGATCGTTTGAGCCCAGAGGTCAAGGCTGCAGTGAGCCATAGGCATGCCACAGCACTCCAGCCTGGGTGACAGAGCGAGAACCCTGTCTCAAAAAAAAATTAGGATATCTGAAATGTAAATCTATCTTTGTAAATGTGCATTAGCTTCGCCTTTGTAAACTGTCTCATGGCCTTTGTGATGCTTCCCTTCCAGCCTCATCAGTGAAATCTAGAACCAAGTCCCTTCAGTCCCTGTACTCCTAGATAGATAGTAAGACAAAACCCCTGACAGGGACTGGCATGAATGAGCTACCCCTCTCTGCAGGGATTAATGGTGGTGCCAGTAGGGCCCTTTCTGCAGAACCATCACCCCCCAACACACACCTGATCACTATGGACACATGCTTTGGTGAGGAAACACTGGTGATATGATGGATCATGTTGTGTATCTTCTTGAGAGGTGGAACTGGTAGGAGTAAAAGAATAGGGGAGGGGCCAGGTGCGGGGACTCACACATGTAATCACAGCACTTTGGCGGGCCGAGGTGGGTGGATCACCTGAGGTCAGGAGTTCAAGACCATCCTGGCCAACATGGTGAAACCCCATCTCTACCAAATACAAAAATTAGCCAGGTGTGGTGGCAAGTGCCTGTAATCCCAGCCACTCAGGAGGCTGAGGCAGGAGAGTCACTTGAACCTAGGAGCAGAGTTTGCAGTGAGCTGAGATCGAACCACTGCACTCCAGCCTGGGCAATAGAGCAAGACTCTGTCTCAAAAAAAAAAAAAAAATAGGGGAGGAAAGGGCAGCAAAACAAGGAAATGGGCATTTAAAGGAGATTGAGAGAACCAGAATCTGGTTGAGGAAGCATTTACATTGGGGAGCCTACGACATTAAAACAAGCTTTGGTCACTCTTCCGTGTCGCCTAGGGCCCTCTCTCTGGGACTTCATCCAGAGGCTCACTTGATAACCTTATAGTGAGAACCTAGGTGGTTATACCTAGTTTTCCCTGGCTGTGGCATTGCAGTCTTTATTTTTGTTTTTACCCATCAAACCATCTGTATTAATGCTGATTAACTAAAATAAATATTTGTATATTTGTCATTATTCCTTTTGTTAAACAAGATACTCATTCAAAGTAGGTGGGAAAGAGCCTGCTTTTAATTACACAGTAAGTTAGCTGGACAAGGAAATCATCTGTGAGCTTAGTCTCCAGTTAAAATACTGACAGCTATAATGCTAAATGCCAAATGGCAGAGGACTGCTTTTACTTTGCTGCTGTAAGTGGCTCTTATGGCTCTTTCCTTACTCTTGGACATCTCTATCCCATTCCTAGTCAGGCAGCTTAGTGACCTCCTGATTGGTTAGGTGGGATTCTCTGAGCACCAATAACACTGCCAGTAGCTAATACTCTAGCTTGAGAATTTGCCACCCAGACTCTGATAATAGACAGGGAAGTGGGACTCCATCAGGGCCTCCTTAAAGAAGTATTTTATGTCAAATTCATTCATGTTATTCATTTGGCAGTTTTTTATGGAATATTTAATCCAACTTAAATCAGATTTCTCCTAATCCAAGGAGCCACAGATAAACAAGATACAATTTTTAGGAAGCTCACAGTCTGGGAAGGAGAAAAGTTATGAAATATGTAATGATAATACAATGTGATATTCAGATACAGTTGTTGTTTTCTTATTATAAAATATTAAAGTACTAAAGAAATTTTAGAAAACACAGAAAAACTCAGGAGGCCAAAAAGGAAAGAAAAAAGCTGGTTCAAAGTCGTTCTCTCCAAACTCAACCACAGCTGACATTTTATTATATTTCCTTAATCATTCCCTTTTATCCTGCTTTATTTCCTCTCAGTAATAAACATTTGTCTGTATCATAAGCATAATTTTAATGGCTATATAATAGCCTATGTTAAGAATATTATGTAATTTACCTAGACCGACTCACATGTTTGAATTGTTAGCAATTTTTCATTAAACAACTTTTTGCATACATGTGCTTTCAGCTTATAAAGTACAGCCTCACACATTCTTCCCAGTCCTGAAGCATCAACAGCATGAGGCAATGAGTATGATAGGTTTTTTCTTGAAAAATGACCTAATTGACTGTATTACTCCCATGCTTGTTCTCTATTCCTTCTCTGAAGAGGTCAGAAAACTGAGTCGGTGATAAAGGATCAGGGGAAGAAGCAGTGTTTCAGTAAATAGGAACAGAATGTACAAAGGGCCTGAGGTAGAAAGAGCATGCTGCATTTAAAGAATTAAAACCTGGCTGGTGGTGTGGCTATAATATCAAGAGCAAAGAAGAAAGTAGCATATGAGGCTGAGGAGGTATGGGTAGGCAGGGGCTAGATCTTACATGTTCTCATAGATTATGGTACAGTTTAGGTTTTTCTCCTGAAAACAAAGGAAGCATTTGAAGGACTTACTTAGGAGATAAAATCAGCAGGACTAGGGATGCCAGATAGTTCAAGAGTCAGTGATGGGTGGTGTATTAGGATAGATTAGACTCTGGTATCAAGTAGATGCCCAAATGTATAATGACTCAAACACAATAGAAGTTTTATTTTTGCTTAGCTAAGTGCCCAAAGAGTACACCTGGTCATCTGGAGAGGATCTGTCCCCACAGTGTCATTCGGGGTCACAGGATGCTGGTCGCTCTGTCATCTGAAACACATGCCTTCCAAGGCCTCCCTAGGGGTTACCTCTATCCTATCAACCAGGAGAGGGGAAAACAGAATATGGGGGATGGTTGAGAAGGCTTTTAAGGGCGACACCTGGAAGGAGCACACATTAAGACTTTTCACATTCCTTTAGTCACATGGCCACGTGCAACTACAAAGGATGCTGGGGAAGGTAGACTCACTGGGTACTCAGGAAAAAGAGGGAAACTGGTTTTGTGAACAGCTATCATTGTCTGCCACAGTCAGTATGGAGAAAAGTGGAAGGCTGGAAACCTTCTTTCCAGACTGCCATGGTTCTTTAGAACAACTGACAAGGCTGACAGTTGAGTTACTGTATCCTTTCTCTTTTCTTTCCCTAAGCCACTCTACCTCCACACCTCCTAGGAAGCTTCTAGAATTTCCCATGTAAAGGTGTACCTTTGAGTGGACACCCCACCTTGAGACGTTGACACACCGCTGTGGTGCAGGCAGCCTTCCAAATATAGTAAGAGATCCAATTAACAAGAATACCCTGTCTGGGATTTTTTTAAAAAGAATATTATAGCATCACCCTACCTGGCAGCTCCGTGGACATCAAAGGCACTGAACCTTGTAATCATATCAACTTACCACCCATTATGTCTAAGTTCTTTTACTGATCCTTTCAAGCAGCAGGGAGAGCATGGTGCTGTTGAAAAGATATACCACAGGGGAAAATGTAAACATGGGTTCTTTTCCTCCCCGAGTTTAAGATCCAAATAATACCAGGGAGGTTAGCATGTGGAGCCTATCCAAGTAGCTGGTCCACAACAACATAGCTCTTGGATTTTGTTCTGTGGTAGAGCACATTTTCTGTCATTTTCAGGTGTTCCTTTTTGTGGCATTTGCTGTCACACCACAGCAGGCTAGAAAAGATCATCTCCCACAACCTGACCAAGCTTCTCAACAAGAAAGAGCTAACAAAGCCAGAACACATGGATTCTGGAACCTCTCTCCTGACAACAGCTTGGTTTTACAAACACAGCAGAAACATTAATTCTGAAAGTAGAAAGGAATTAAGCATTTGACAGTTCAGAAATAGTATAGCAGCAGTTCAGATTTTCTCTCAAGAGTCAGGCTAGTATAATGACAGGCAGTGTACACTTGTTAAGATGGGGACTGTTGGCACTAAAGGTATCTCAGTTTGAATCCCTACCCTGGCACTGGTGGATTACTGATTGGCTGTAGGGTACGGAATTTGGGGGAACAGGAACTCTGCCCCCATGTAATCGTTCAGGCATCCAAACAAATGTGACCTTAGGCAGATTTCTTAATCTCTATGAGACCCTTTTTCTCATAAAATGGAGTTACTAAATAGTACCTGCTTCACAGGATCATTGTGAAAAATAAGTGATTGTGTTTATAAAATGTTTGGCTTACAGCAAATATTCAGTCAATGTTATTTCTCCCTTTAACACACTCAGGATACGTTTGCATAGCTCAGTACACTCCAATGTTGAGGCATTCTGAATGTCAGTATTAAGCATACGTATCACTACCTTTTCAAGGGACTCTGGAACATTCAAGGGCTGGTGAAGTTTTCTAAAGCATCATTGTCAGCTCTTGAGAGAAAAAGAAAAATAAAACTTTATAACACCTCAATTATTGTTTTCTCTTTCCTCATTATACATGTGTAATGTCAGAGCCAGTTATGGAAGGACTGGCTATCACTCCAAGGTGTCTTTGTAATATTCTCTGCCTAAGGCCCACAATCTGAGGCAGGAAGTCCTCAAAATGTGGCACCAGCAACAGTACCTACATCGGCAAACTCATAATGCAGATCTGTGCGTGAATGAATCTGAGAGATGTCTGCCAGTAGACTGAAGAATGATTCCCACTTAATTTCTCTTCCCTTGGGACTGCTGTCAAATCCACAGTTCCAGGTTTACAGAAACTGGAGGTTTCTTCCTCCACCCTGCTATTCTGAACATTTCCACTTCTCCCATGAAGCCCCCTACTGTCACCAGAGGAATTCTGCCCTTTTGGTTTATATCCAGTCCTGTCCTCTCAAACAAGCACAATTTTAGAACGGCATGAGACAGACAAACATAAAGGGAATGGAAGAAGCTTGCAAGCAATTCCTGGGGGAGTGAGAAATAGCTCCCAGGTCTCTCTCCATCCCTGGGTTCTCTCCCTTCTCCCTCTGTTCCACCCCCCCCCTCCTCCCCTCTGTCACTCTCACTCTCATTTTCTCTCCCCCTGAGTCTCTGTGTTTGCTGCCCACAGCCCTCCTCAAAGGAAGATGCAGGCAGTAAGTGCTGCATGGAGCAATGTGAGGGAAAGAGGATGAATATTGGTAGAAAACGGTTTGCAGGGCTGGCATGGTGGCTCGTGCCTGTAATCCCAACACTTTTGGAGGCCAAGGCAGGTGGATCATCTGAGGTCAGGAGTTCGAGACCAGCCTGGCCAACATGGCGAAACCGTGTCTCCACTAAAAATATAAAAATTAGCCAGGCGTGATGGTGCACACCTGTAATTCCAGCTAACTCCGGAGGCTGAGGCAGGAGAGTCGCTGGAACCCAGGAGGCAGAGGCCGCAGTGAGCCAAGATCATGCCACTGTACTCCAGCCTAGGTGACAAAGCAAGACTCTATCTCAATAAAAAAATAAAATAAAATAAAATTGTTTGCAGGACCTCATTTTTCCTTGTTCTTTCAGGAGAAAAATAACTAAAAGTGCTTTTCTTTAACTTACTTCTGAGGCTTTCTCCTGAATGCTGTGGATCTTTTTTTTTTTTTTTTTTTTTTTTTTAATGGGAAAAAACTAAGCTCAGGGCCCAAAGTCCAAGCTGGCATGGACAGGCATCATGATGCTCTTGCTCTCCCTAGTGGTGCTGTAATGAAAAATCAGCTGTTTCACCCCTCACCTGTATCTTTTCTCCAGGTATCTTTAGAGATGATGCCAACCTGGCCCCTCTTATGCACTTGAGCATCAAGAATCCTACTGCTAGAGCCAGATTCATGTGTGCCTCTCTCTGATGTAACAAGGCTGTGGTATCCAAGTCTCCACCTGCTTTCGTAGCCCTGCCTCTCTTTCTCTAGCCACTTTCAAGGACACGTAACAGATACACAGGCAACTCCTTGAACACTCTGCATCCTCAACAGAAGGCTAGCCATTAAGGGCAAACTGCCCTTACCCCAAAGGCAAAAACCAGCCCCAGCTCAGGGAAAACACTAGATCACTAGACTAAGGTCTGGCTCCTTGGCCATTTCTGGCTTTGACCCCCATTTCCCAGGACTTGATACTTCTTTTTTTTTTTTTTTTTTTTCCCCTGAGACAGAGTCTTGTTCTGTCCTCCAGGCTGGAGTGCAGTGGTGTGATCTTGGCTCACTGCAACCTCTGCCTCCCAAGTTCAAGTGATTCTCCGGCCTCAGCCTCCTGTGTAGCTGGGATTACAGTTGTCCACCACCACGCCCAGCTAATTTTTGTATTTTTAGTAGAGACGGGGTTTCACCATGTTGGTCAGGCTGGTCTCAAATTCCTGATCTTGTGATCCATCTGCCTCAGTCTCCCAAAGTGCTGGGATTACAGGCGTGAGCCACCGTGCCCCGCCAGGACTTTACACTTTAAGCATGCCCTGGATACATGCCAGTAAGTTCTATAAGTAAACTGTGTGAGCTGGGTCAGCAGGCTGAGGTGTGCTTTCCGCTCCCTAGAGACCTGTGAATCTGTGCCACACACTTTCAGTCTCTCAACACACTCAGAGCCTGGCCTCCTATAGCATCCTCCTAAAACAGCATGTAGGAAGGCTCATCCTAAACCCCCAGGGCCTGTTTTCCACAATGTCAACCACAAGGAAACTTCCTGAGGAATTCACAGGTTCCCTCAGAGCACAGAGCCTGGCTTCCAAAGACAGAACTCATCCCAAGTCAGCAGATGATGTCCCCATCTCTCTCACTTGGATTGTGGAAAGAGTTGAGCACTTTCCTTTTGTCCTTTTCCTGTTGTTCTACCGATACTACCATTTCATGTTCTCTTGCTCTGAGAAGATATGTAGGCTTCCAAAAATGCAAGCATGTTTTCTACATAGAGTGTGAACTCCAGTAACAATCTAGCAGCTTCCATTCATCTAGTTCATACATATATTTTAACGTCGTATAGCTTTTCACTTTTTATTAAAATATATCTATACAGAAAAGTACACGTATCATAAAGGTACCAAGTGAACACTCCCCACCAGACCAGCCTCAGGTCAAGACACAGAGCATCGCCAGTGGCCAAGCCCCTTGTCCCGTTTCTCAGTCACAACCCCTCCCCGTTCATTCCATTGACTGACTAACAGCGTAGATTAATGTTACCGGGTTTTGGTTTTTTACTTACAGAAAGGAAATTATACAGTATGTTCTCTTGTGTCTGGCATCTCTTACTCAACATTATGTTCGTTTCATGTAGTTTCATTTTCACTGGTGTATACGTTTGGTTCTCATGTTTTTCAAATACGTTTTCTCCAAAGAATTTGGGTACTCTCCTTCCACCTTGGCAAGCCCCCCCGCCAGTTGTCTGTTTCCTGGCCTCCCTCTTCCTGCTTCATCACTGTAGGTTTAAAAGGCAAAAGTTACGGAGACAACTGATATTTTTATCTTGTATCAGCATTTATTCTGATTCTTTGGTCAGCCTGAAGTCTATATCCTCATCCTACCAGGCTCTGGGCATTATTTAGTTTGGCTAAAGCATGGTAGAAGATGCCGCTGTATAGCAGCCCCAGGGAAGAGGGATTCAAGAGGCTATAAATGCTGTAAATGCCTCTGGGCTCATCTGAATGTGTTTGACTGATGAGTTTGTTTTTTGTTTTTTGTTTTTTTCCTTCTTCCTAGGAGTGCCTGAAGCTGAAGTCACTTGGTTCAGGAATAAAAGCAAACTGGGCTCCCCCCACCATCTGCACGAAGGCTCCTTGCTGCTCACGAACGTGTCGTCCTCCGATCAGGGCCTGTACTCCTGTAGGGCGGCCAATCTTCATGGAGAGCTGACTGAGAGCACCCAGCTGCTGATCCTAGGTAAACACTTCAAAGCTGGTTGCCTCTGCTGCACCCTGTTGGGGGAGACTATCGAACCCACCCTCTACCTCCTTTGTGCCCTAATCCAATTAAGGACATAAAAGGTAAAATCGGTATCCCTTGGTTTCTTCCCAATGTAGGGCCTTTTGATAGAACACAGACTTTGAGCCCAAACAAAAGCTTGAACCCTGGCTCTACCATTTACTAACTGTCTGGCACTGGGCAAGTTACCTCACTCTGCTAAGCCTTAGATACTGGTCTCTATGTGGAGACTCCAGACACGAGGACTGCAAGGGGAGAACAGGTATCTCAAACAGAGATAACTGAATTAAAACAATTATCCTTAACTCTTCCTGCATTAAGGATTTCTTTGAGAATCAGATAAAAACTATGGATTCCTCCTTCGAGAAAAATTCATACATGTAAAATGTTTCATATAATTCCAGAAGCTTATGGTCTGGTCTACCTAAAGTCTCCACATGCACCCCTAAACATAAGAACCCCTGATTAAAGAGTCTGGCATGGCTCCTGGTATAAAATGGGTGTTAAAAATAACAATTGCTGGGACACCATCCACAATCTGATTATTGCCCAGTTCTGGACTCAGCCATGTTGCAAGCCAGAACCATTTTTGCCCCCTGGACTAGGGATACCCTGCTGTTCTTCCCCACTGAGTCTGGGTGCTAGGGAGATAAAATTTTTTAAAAAATGAAAAACTTATTTTTGGCTTTCTCAAAAAACAGAGCAATTATTAAAGCACTTAGGCTCTAATTATGCGCTTTCTCACCTACAGAAAGCTGTCATTCTAAGGAAAAAAAGGAAAGATGAAAGAAATAATAATTCATGCCACACATATATGCATACACATACATTACAGACTTCCTCAGGGAAAAATATTTAAACTTTACACTTCTGTTTTCACACCCAGAGTTGAAGATATACCAACCCATAGGTCCTTGTAGACCCTGCCCACTCAGATTTCAGAGAGGCCCAAACAGGTTTTCATCTCACTGGTGGCTGCATAAACCACCAACCATCTTAGGAAGCCACAGAAAATTGGCTCAGAGAAAGATGTCATTTGTTTTGCACTGGGTTTCATCCAACTGAGCTGCTAGTCTGGAGCCCAGAGCCCAGGGAATATTGCCCCATGCTGAGTTATGGTGCTTACCAGTAAGATTTTTCTCCCTAATAATCCTTCCTTGTTGCCTCTGCTAACAGAGATGAAAGTCTAAGATGTAAGGCTGCTACTGTGACTTTGCCAATGAAGTGTGCATGTTCTGTAGGCAGGTGCTTACTGCATTCCAACTGTAATACAGTATAACAGTGAATATGGTGTTTGAAGAGCAAAACATCTTCCCCATTTCATCATACTTAATGGGGAAAAAAAAATCACTGTCAAGACTCTTAAGTTTAAGGCTTTTCTTGATCACAGTTATTGGTTTATTAATGAAAGTTTGTTAGCTTTTAATAGGTACTTTATGAACATCAAAGCAATGTCTCTTTTAATCCACAAAAATGTAGCTTAATTTTTAAAGGGGGAATTTTGTGGATGAAGCTGAGATTTCACCCAAGTTCTGTGACTTAACCTGTACCATGAGGACTTGAAGTGTAGTAAGGCAGACTTTCATCCATGTATCCAAATAGTCCATTGGACAGTTATTCATTAAGTGTTGCCATTTAATGTTGCTGACATTAAGTTCCATGTCACCTGGACACTGGTAAAGTTTTAGGAGAAATATAAGTGGTGGCCTCTACCCGTGGAGAATTTACAGTTTTCCTGGGAAGAGCAAATGGACATGCACTGGAGAGGAAAATTACTGTCAAAGCTGTCAGGACATTAGGAGGGGCCAACATTTGGTCCAAAAAGAGCTGATTGTTTTGAAGATGGAAAGTAGCCCCCACTTTTTGCTCTTACTAAATAAGCAAAGGTTTCATGAGTTTCAAGAAGAAATATTGAGGAGGAGAGAAGGATACTTTGAGTAAACTTCCACCATCAGTTCCTAAAATCATGGTATTCCAGAGTAGACAGAGATCTTGGAAAGGAACCTCATTTTGTAGATGAGAAAACAAGGCTCTGAGGATTTAAATGATCTAATTATTGAATGACACAGCCATGGCTCAAACTGAGGGTTCCTGAACCCAGGCATGATGTTTTTCTCTATGCCATATGAAAAGGGTTCTTTTTAAGCTATATTTTATGTATCTCTATATATATCTCTCTATATATAGAGAGAGATATATATATATGTAATCTCAAGTTCATTGTTTTTTCTATAGAATGGTCTTTGTCAGTCAAAGGCAGAAAGACTGAAGGTATGTTTTTCAAGTAGACTCAGGCACCATCATGTCTTATTAATTCACCAGCCCTAACAAGTGCCTTACAAGGTGCCAGGCACGTAGTAGGGCCCTTGCAGAATGCTGTTGAAATGACCATCCATTTCAAGAGCAGTACTCCTGGGCTTCTGCTTCCATTCCAACAAGCACTCTGGAGAAAAAGGTGGGAGCTGGCCTTGGGAGTGTAAACTGCAGTTCTTCAGGAGATGCAGGAAGAGGGGCAAAGGGATCTGCTGCTTTTCCAAGAGAATCTGGCATCATCCCACCGCTAAGTTCAGCGGGTGCTTGCCTCTTTATATGTCCAGCAGAAATGATAAGCCAGTATATATTTCCCGTTTTAGTCACTTTTAGCATTGATTAACTGGGACCTCTGATGACCTCAGCACTGATTCCTTGTACGATTCTGAGTGTTGAAGCATAGCATAACAACATTCTCCCCTCTGCTTTATCTAGGTCCTGCTTAGGCATTAAAATCTAAACCACAAAGCAAATTAACTTACCGACTTCACAACTTCATCTTTTGCTTCATAGAAAAAGGTCCTTTTAAGTAAGAAATTCCTGTGGTGTTTCTTTATCTGTGCAGAAAATAACAAAGTGCCTCACTCTAAAGACTGTTACTAGGGCTAAATGAAAAATGGACTGAAATATATTTAGCACAGAACTTGGCATAGTAAATGCTAAAATTTGCTTTTTAAAAAAAGTGTCTTTATGATATAGTTTATCTACAAATGTATAGGTACCCAGTAGTCTAAAGTGAGAAACCCCTGAACTTTGTATGCCTGCTTCTTCTTACTGACCTTATTATTTCAGGCATCAAATACCTGTATTAAGTTTGAAATTCAGACTCACCTTGATAGGGATTCCTCTATAGGAAAAATGATGTTAAAAGGCAACAACAGTAATGTCTATCTTACATACACGCACACATGTGCACATACATGCATACCCACCTCTTCCTCTTCCCTTGACACAGCCTTGTGCTTTAACCTGCCTGATCCACCCTCTGCCTTCTCACAGATCCCCCTCAAGTCCCCACACAGTTGGAAGACATCAGGGCCTTGCTCGCAGCCACTGGACCGAACCTTCCTTCAGTGCTGACGTCTCCTCTGGGAACACAGCTGGTCCTGGATCCTGGGAATTCTGTTCTCCTTGGTGAGTCTAACCCTTGGAAACATTGGGCAGAAATCCAGGACTGGACAGGATTTATGGATGGGTGACTGCTTGCAGGTGGGAGGGAGGCAGCAGTGGGGGGTGGCCAACAGGAAATCACTAAATTGCCTACAGAATCCAGACTCACCAGTGGAAACTTGGCTGACTTTCCATATGAGGTGAATGCAGTTGTTAGTCTGGACTCTATGGCTTGTCTAGATTCCAGTATGGCTCCTTTCTGAATCCTCTTGGGTTGATGCCATCTCTTGAAACTTTGAGAGAACTACAGCAGTAAAGAACAGCTCCTATATCTCCTCTCCTCTTGCTAACCATTCCCCAGTACTCCTCCATTATCCCCTCCCACCTAAACTAGAGCAATAATCAACTTTCGAGGAGGAAGTCAAATATCAGCACCCTCCCAAAGGAAGACTATACTATTTAGACCAGCTTTCCGTAGATACAGCCTAAAGCCAACCCAGATAGACTCCTTAAGGCAAGTGCTGAATTAATTTCACCAAGTACAACCTCCCTGTCATCTAGTGTTGGAAACCTTCACCAAGTTATTTCCCACATGGGTAGTGCCCTCTGATAGCAAGGAGTTGTACGAGGGCATTCAAGTCCTGGACCCCCACACCAGAATCATGGAGATGCCAGAAAAAGCTTCACACATGACCTCTGGAGAGGGACAAGGTGGAAGAGAAGAATTCTTCTGCCTTCAAAAGGCCTGAGTGGGGAAAAACAGACCCACACACGTGCAGAGACAGGGAATATATGAGAAGTTTCTGTACCTTTCTCTTGTGCTGTGAAACTAAGATCTAAAACTCCTCTTTAAAATAAAACAAAGAGCCAAGGCCTACAAAGTGGTGAAAATCTTCATATTAACTCTATGTGATCCCAAATGTTGACAATAATAGCTAGAATTATTCCTGTGGCTCAAAATGTAAAGCTTCTACATTCTTTTATCTAGCAAGGAACAGGAGGCCAGTGAGTTCCCAGTCATACTGTGATGACTTATCAACATGGCCACAGGGGCCTGTTACCTTTAGGATGAGAGCACAGAAAGATGACCTTCAATTTTCGTTTTCATCTGAAACTCGCAAAGAATCTTCATAGCTTATCAGCATATGGAAAAATCTGATTTCTCTGTTTTTGACTTGAGTAAAAATAAGACAGGGAAAGTAACAAGTAGCCCTATTCTGTTGCCCATGATTTATACAAGTTTGGCACTGAGTTTTTCTGTATCATGTTGATCAGAATTAACAGAAGTTTCAAAATTGCATATTGCCTCTGGCTTACAAATAGTAAACTTATTCTAAATGAAATGCGGATTGTGAACTTCTTTATTTTAGACTCATCACTGTGAGAAGCTCTCATAACTGTTCATCACAGCCCGGTCACAAGCAGGGTGTGCAGCAATTGTTTCTTTTCAACTTCAATAACTCTTTTGGATCACTCAGGTGCCATTTAGCATGCTGGAAAAGTTAACCTGTTCATATTTTTACATGATAGCTTTACTTTCATTCTCCCTTCTTTTGGAATAACATTTTGTTTTATTTTAGCCATGGGCAATAAGAATTTATTGTACTTTATGTTGCCACAATCCATTGCTAGTTTATGGTGCTTTGTTACCTTAGCCTGGTATTTAAATCCAGCAGTTAAGAGACACCTTAAAATCCCAGTCCACATCCAGACTGCTCCATTTGAATGAGACAGTGAGTCAGTATTCATAAAGTCCCTGAATGTAACTGCCTGAACCAAATGGAGTTGAATGGTGAATGTCAGTGTCATGCCAGCGCTATAGGACTAGGAGATTCACGTGGAATTGTGGAGATAAATGAGACAATGATGTCAAGTATCAGGACTCTGAGAAGTAGGTTGACACAGACAGAGCCTCATTATGATGATTTGGAGCTGAGCACTGCAGAATAGGTGGGATTCAAATAGGCAGAAAGGAAGAGAAATACGCACTCAAGGTGAGGAAGATTCTATGAGCCCCAAGATGAAAAATGTGCGAGATATGTATCAGATGTCTGTTCAGAAACAGCTGTAAAACACCACTGCTTTACGACTGATGACAGACAGCTAAACTAAGATCGAAACTAGGCCATAAAAATGAACAAGCCTCAGCCACAGTTTGTCCATTCAGATTTGGCTCAGACCCTCACCCCAACAATCCTAATGCCCTCCATCCATCCTGAACTTCCCCCTCAGCCTGCTCTGTTAGTCCAGTTGCTTCCATCTGGACAGGCCCTGACTCCTATAGGGTGGCCCTTTCAGACCACAGTGTGTGCTCTGGGTATGAGAAATAAGCCAGAGAGACTGGAGAGAAGGTTTTGTGTAGGGTTGCTGAGAAATTAACATCAAATTGTGGAGGCCTTGAATATAAAATGAAGGAAGTAGATGTACTACATGGGGAATGGGAACAAATCTTTAGGGGGTTTTTAAAAAGGAGAATGACATACTAAAAGTAATGTATGAGAAGAATTAATCTAAT
The DNA here is from genome assembly GCF_024542745.1 of Macaca thibetana thibetana. Classification (NCBI taxonomy): domain Eukaryota; kingdom Metazoa; phylum Chordata; class Mammalia; order Primates; family Cercopithecidae; genus Macaca; species Macaca thibetana. The sequence continues at coordinate 61,757,397 of NC_065592.1, read as the reverse complement.
ATTCTTTAGGAATCATCGATAGTGGGAGAAATGTAATTTTTAAAAAGCCCTATTTTGAGGATAACAGATATTCTAGACCAAGGTGGAAATACATGGCAAAGATACTGTTAATCACTCCTCCCACAGCCAAGACATCCCTAATCAATCATGACATTCTTTTTCACTCAGCCCAGGCACTGCCTTGGAATTCATTTTAACGTTCTTACCAAGCCTGGTGGTAGTTGATATATACAGGATGAAAGCCATTCACCTGCCCTATTGTAGCCAGTGAGTGGTGAGATACCACTGCATGTTTCCTCTATGTATGAGGTCAGCTGGCTGTAACAGTCTTACAGATCTTCATGGTTCTGTGGCACAGGAACAGTAACTCATAGACCCTGATTTTCATGTTTCCCAGCAGTAAGGGTAGAAGGGAGAGTTGGAGTTTTTTAAGCCATGTATCAGAGCTCATTCTTCTTCATTAAGTCTGGAGTGTTGAGATCCTCACTAGGTGAGACTATTCCAGAACTGGCTATTTTAGTTATCAAACAGCCTGGCATTAATTTCACCTCAAGCCACTGCTACAACTCTCCAAAAGGAATGCTGCCTCAGCAACACATGCACAGGCCCACCTGGGCCTCACTTTTCCATAACTATAAAAACGAAAACTTGAGACTAGCAAGTGCTTGTTGCTCTCACACTCTTGACCATATGGCTTAGACATAGAAATGCCCAGTAGAGGCTCGGCCATGCCGAGTGGACGCAACCTAACTGGACCCATTGTCCTAGGCAAAACAGGTGCTAATTTTTTTATCCTTGTTTGCAACTATTCTTTTTGCAGGGAGGCCAAAACTGTGCCGATTGCTCTGGAGGGCAAGGCTGGTGGTCATGCCATCGCTTTTTGGTGGTCCAGACCCAAGCAGTACCCCACAGGGCTCCAATTATAGAGCAGCAGCATTTCAGGCCTCCCTGCAGCACCAAAACCTTTTTGCAGACTTCTGCTAAATATTTTTTTTGGCCACTAAGACCTAAAACTAATATTTCTCACAGTATCATTTATAGGGCATTAGCACTGATATTTTTTGAAAAGTAACTTTTATTGGAGTTTTTATTATGAGAGTAATACATCTTCATTTTAGAACAATGAATTAGAGAGAAGCAGAAGGAAGACAATGAAAATTATCTACAGTTACCTAACTCAGAGATAATTCATTCAAATACCTTCTTCATAGACATTAATATACATATTATACATATCTTTTGCCTAAAATGAAATATACTCTATATATTGATAGTAACTTTTTTCACTTAATGGTATGTAACAGCTTTCCATGTCTCCAAATAGTCTTCTACAATTTCATTTTTAATGGCTGCATTGGTAGGAGGTACTATATCTTATTCAACACATTCTCTAATGTTTTAGGTTCTTTACAATATTTTGCTATTATATCAAAATAGATATAAATATTTTTATTTCTAAGTCCTTGTGTGCACCCCTATTTACTTAGGATCAATTCCTAGAAGTGAAATTGTTGTATCAAAAGCATTGAATATTTTAGATTTTTGTTGTATGTTGTCAAATTGCCCTCCAACAAAGTTTTACCGATTTTATATGCCCACCAGCACTGTATGAGAGTTCCCATTTCCCCAAAATGTTGCCAAGACTACATATGACCAAGAATTTTTACATTTACTATTTTAATTGGTGAATATACAATAGTATAAAATACAATATGAAAAATGGTATAAATGCATATATAATTTTGTTTTTATTATGTTTATCATTTATATTCATTTATGAATTGCCTATTCAAGTCCTTTGATAGTTTTTTGATATTTCTCTTTGTTTTTTTTTTTTTTTACCTTTTAAGTTCAGAAGTGCATGTGCAGGTTTGTTACACAGGTAAACTGTGTCATGGGGGCTTGTTATGCAGATTATTTCATCACCCAGGTATAAAGCCTAGTACCCATTAGTTATTTTTCCTGATCCTCTCCCTGATCCCACCCTCCACTCTCTGACAGGCCCCAGTGTGTGGTTTGTTCCTCTCTATGTGTCCCTGTGCTCTCATTTGGCTCCCACTTAATAAGTGAGAACATGAGGTATGTGGTTTTCTGTTCCTGCATTAGTTTGCTAAGGATAATAGTCTCCATCTGTATCCATGTCCTTGCAAAGGACATGATCTCATTCTTTCTTATGGCTGCACAGTATTCCATGGTGTATATGTACCACATTTTCTTTATACAGTCTATCATTGATGGACATTTAGGTTGATTTCATGTCTTAGTCATTGTGAATTGTGCTGCAGTGAACATATGTGTGCATGTGTCTTTATAATAGAATGATTTATATTCCTTTGGGATACCCAATAATGGGATTGCTGGGTTAAATGATATTTCTGTCTTTAGGTCTTTGAGGAATTGCCACACTGTCTTCCACAATGGTTGAACTAATTTACACTCCCAGCAACAGTGCATAAGCATTTCATTTTCTCTACAACCTTGCCAGCATCTGTTGTGTTTTGACTTTTTAATAATAGCCATTCTAACTGGTGTGAGATGGTATCTCATTGTGGTTTTGATTTGCATTTCTCTAATAATCAGTGATGTTGAGCTTTTCTTCATATGATTGTTGGACACCTGTATGTCTTATTTTGAAAAGTGTCTGTTCACGTCTTTGCCCACTTTTTAATGGGTTTTTGTTTGTTTGTTTTTTGTAAATTTAAGTTCCTTATAGATGCTGGATGTTAAGACATTTGTCAGATGTACACTTTGCAAAAATTTTCTCCCATTCTGTAGGCTGTGTTTCTTCTGCTGATAGTTTCTTCTGCTGATAGTTTCTTCTGCTGTGCAGAAGCTCTTTGATTAGATCCTGTTTGCTAGTTTTTGCTTCTGTTGCAATTGCTTTTGGTGTCTTCAACATGAAACCTTTGCCCATGCCTATGACCTGAATGGCAATGCCAAGGTTGTCTTCTAGGGTTTTTATAGTTTTGGGTTTCACATTTAAGTCTTCAATCCATCTTGAGTTAATTTTTGTATATGGAGTAAGGAAGGGACTCAGTTTTAATCTTCTGTATATGGCTAGCCAGTTATCCCAGCACCATTTATTAAATAGGGAATCCTTCCCCTATTTCTTGTTTTTGTCAGGTTTATCAAAGATCAGATGGTTGTAGGTATGTGGCCTTATTTCTGGGTTCTCTATTCTGTTTCATTGGCCTATGTGTCTGTTTTTGTACCAGCACCATGTTTTTTGGTTACCGTAGCCCTGCAGTATACTTAGAAGTTGGGTAGCGTGATGCCTCTAGCTTTGTTCTTTTTGCTTAGGATTGCTTTGACTATTCAGGCTTTTTTTGGGTTCCATATGAATTTTTAAACAGTTTTTTCTAGTTCTGTGAAAAATGTCATTGATAGTTTAATAGGAATAACATTGACTCTATAAGTTGCTTTAAACAGTATGACCATTTTAACAATGTTGATTCTTCTTATTGATGAGCATGGAATGTTTTTCTATTTGTTTGTGTCATTTCTGATTTCTTTGAGCAGTGTTTTGCAGTTCTCTTTGTGGAGATCTTTCACCTCCTTTATTATTCATTTATAAGATACAAGTACATCTTTATATATTTGACCCATATTTGACAATTTGATAGTTGATATTCAATATATAATACATATTTAAAGTTTAAAATATGATGTTTTGATATAGGTATACACCTGTGAAATCATCACCACAATCAATATAATAAGCATATTTATCAGCCCCCAAAGTTACTTCATACCCTTTGTAATTGTTCCCTCATACCCCTACCCCCACCACCACTGCTCCCACCCTAGGTGACCACTGATCTGATTTATGTCAGGGTAAACTAGATTGCATTTTATAGAATGTTACAGAAAAGGAATAATGCCTTTGTGATATTTGATTTCTTTCACTCAGAAAAATTACTTTGAGATTCATCCATATTGTAACATGGATCTATAGGGTATTTCTATTGCTAATTAGTATTTCATTGTATATACTACAGTTTGTTTAATAATTCACCTGTTCGGAGACGGAATCATTATTTTCAGTTTCTAGTTATTACAAATCTGCTGTGAAATTCATGTATATTCATCTTTGTATGCACACATGGTTTCATTTATCTTGGTTGAACACCTAGGAGTGAAATGACTTGTTCGTATCATAGGTATATATTTAACATTTTAAGAAACAGTCAAACTGTTTTCCAAAGTAGTTGTACTACTTTACATTCCCACCAGCAGTGTAAGAAAGTTCTCAGTTCTCCTTGTCCTCACCAAAACTTACTGTAGTTGGTCTTCTGCATTTTGGACATTCTACTGTGTGTGTAGTGGTTTCTCATTGTGGTTTTAATTTGTATTCCCTTAATAACTAGTAGTGTCAAACATCTATTCATGCGCTTATTTGCCATCCTGATTTCTTCTTCGGTAAAAATGTCTGCTCAATTTTTTGGCCCTTTATTTAAAAATTGAGTTGTTTACTTATATCAGATTTTCAGTGTTTTAATATATTTTGAATACAAGTCTTTTAATGAGATATGTGATTTCCAAATACTTTGTCCCAGTCAGCAGCTGTATTTTCATTCTCTTAACAGTGTCTTTCAAAGAATAGAAGATACTAGTTTTGATGAGGTTCAACTTATTCTTTTTTTAATTTTTAAAAATAATTTCAACTTTTACTTTAGCTTCAGGAGGTGCATGTGCAGGTTTGTTACGTGGGTATATTGCAGGATGCTGAGATTTGAGGTATGATTGATCCCATCACCCAGATACTGAACATAGTACCCAATAGTTTTTCAGCTCTTGCCCTGTTCCTTCCTCTCTCATTAGTAGTCCCCAGGGTCTACTGTTGCAATTTTTATGTCTATAAGTACCCAATGTTTAGCTCCCACTTCTAAGTGAGAACATGTGGTATTTGGTTTTCTGTGCCTGCATTAATGTGCTTAGGATAATGACTTTCAGCTGCATCCATGTTGCTGCAAAGGACATGATTTCATTCTCTTTATGGCTGCATAGTATCCTATGGTATATATGTACCACATTTTATTTATCCAATCCACTGTGGATGGGCACCTAGGTTGATTCCATGTCTGTGAATAGTGATGCAATGAACACACAAATGCATGTGTCTTTTTGGTAGAACGATTTATTTTCTTTTGAATACATACTCAGTAATGGGACTGCTGGATTGAATGATAGTTGTGTTTTAAGTTCTTTGAGAAATATCCAAACTCCTATCCACAGTGGCTAAACTAATTTACAGTTCCACCATCAGTATAAAAGCATTTCCTTTTCTCTGCAGCATCACCATCATCTGTTGTTTTTTGATGCTTTAATCGTAGCCATTTTGACTGGTCTGAAATGGTATCTCATTGTCTTCTTTTGAGAAATGTCTGTTCCTGTCTTTTGCCCATTTTTAATGGGGTTACTTCTTTTTTGCCTGCTCAATTTAAGTTCCTTATGGATTCTGAATATTAGACCTCTATTGGATATATAGTTTTTGAATATTTTCTTTCATTCTGTAGGTCGTCTGTTTACTCTGTTGGTAATTGCTTTTGCTGTGCAGAAGCTCTTTAGTTTGATTAGGTCCAACTTGTCAATTTTTTGTTTGGTTTCAATTAGTTTTGAAAACTATTTTGGTTACTGTAGCCCTGTAGTATAATTTGAAGTCAAGTAGCATGTTGCCTCCATCTTTGTTCTTTTTATTTCGGATTACTTTGGGTATTCAGGCTCTTTTTTCGTTGCATATTAATTTTAGAATAGTTTTTTCTAATTCTGTGAAAAATGATGTTGATAGTTTGATAATAATAGCATTAAATCTGTAGATTGCCTTGGGCAGTATGGCCATATTAATGATATTGATTCTTCTAATCCATAAGCACGGAATGCTTTTCCATTTATGGAGGTCATCTATGATTTCTTTTAGCATTGTGTTTTATAGTTCTCCTTGTGGAGATCTTTAACCTTCTTGGTCAGATGTATTCCTAGATATTTTATTTTTGTGTATTTTTGTGTTGCTATTGTAAATGGCCTTGCATTCTTGACTGGGCCCTCAGCTTGAAGGTCATTGGTATATAGAAATGTTACGGATATTGTTCATTGATTTTATATCCTGAAACTTTACTGAAGTCATTTATCAATTCCAGGAGCCTTTTGGCAGTCTTTAGGGTTTTCTAGATGTATAGTCATATAGTCAGTGAAGAGAGATAGTTTGATTTGTTTTCTTATTTGGATGCCTTTTATTTCTTTCTCTTACCTAATGGCTCTGGCTAAGACTTTCCATCTATTCTTTTAGGGCTCATTCTTCTAGTATTGTATTTAAAAAATCTTTGCCTACTCCTGTCTCAAAGATGTCCTCATATTTTCTTCTAGAAGTTTCATAATTCTAACTTTTAAGTTAGGTATATGACTTATTTTTAGTTAGTTTTGTATATGACATGAGCTATATATTGAAGTTTGTTTTTATACATATGGACATCCAACTGATCCACTACAATTGGCTGAAAATACTGTCCTTTCTCCACTGAGTTGCCTTTGCATCCTTCTGGAAAATCAATTGTTCTTATATATGTGGGTATATTTCTAGATTCTCTATTCTATTTCATTGATATGTTTGTCTCTTATACCACATTCTACTTAATGCCCTATAAATCACAAGGTCTGGCTTGTGGAAACAGATAGTGTTCCCTACCCTGTGTGAGCCTCAGACACTGGTACTTCTCATTCTTTTAAGTGGTTCTTCCCCGACTTCACACACACGCCACCAATGTGCATTCTGCTGCATACTCAAGGAGATCCTCTGCAGATTTACAAAAACCACTTGTTTTTGTAAATACAGTTTTACTGTAACACAGCCACACCCATTCATTTACCCAGTTGTTGTCTGTGGCTGCTTTCGTATTACAACAGCAAAGTTGAGTACGTGTGACAGGCACTGCACAGCCCAAAAACCTAAATTATTTCCTATCTGTCCCTTTACAGAAAATGTTTGCCAACCCCTGATCTGGTCCCTCTACCTTATTATTGGAAAGGACACCAAGGTCTTATGGGGGTCTTGACATATTCCCTGTTTCTGAGGATCATATCCTTCCCACCGTATCACCACGTCCTTCATCCTGTCACTGGCTTAGGCTTTCTCCATAAGGTCAAAGACCCTAAAAGATGCACTGTATTAGCCTGTTTTCATGCTGCCGTTTTCTTCCCAAGACTGGGAAGAAGAAGAGGTTTAATGGACTTACAGTTCCACATGGCTGGGGAGGCCTCACAATCATGGCAGAAGGCAAGGAGGAGCAAGTCACGTCTTACATGGATGGCGGCAGGCAAAGAGAGAGCTTATGCAGGGAAAACTGTCATGTTTAAAACCATCAGATCTCATGAGACCAATTCATTATCACGAGAATAGCATGGGAAAGACCTGCCCCCATGATTCAATCACCTCCCAGCAGATTTCTCCCATGACACATGGGAATTGCAGGAGGTATAATTCAAATGAGATTTGGGTGGGGACACAGCCAAACCATATTACACACACACACACACACAGACACCAAAAAGAAAAAAAAAAAAAAAAAAAAAAAAAAAAACCTAGAGGAGTAGAAATTGTCCTCAGGAAGGTAGGGAAAGAGAGAAAAGCTCTAAAGAGCCTGGAGTTTCCTCAGAATTACATAGCCTCAGGTGGCTCCAGTTTAAAAAAAAAAAAAAAAAAAAGGCAACCAGGCTGGGCATGGTGATTCACACCTGTAATCCCAATGTTTTGGGAGGCTGACATGGGAGGATTGCTTGAGGTCAGGAGTTTAAGACCAGCCTGGGCAACACAGCAAGACCTTATCTCTACAAAAAATTTTTTTAAAATTTAACTAGGCATAGTGTTGCAGGCCTGTAGTTCTAGCTACTTGGGAGGCTGAGGTGTAGTCCTAACTACTTGGGAGGCTGAGGTGGGAGGATCACGTAAGCCCAGGAGGTGGAGGCTGCAAGTGAGCTATAATCACACTGCTGCACTCCAGCCTCGGCAACAAGTGAGATCCTGTCTCTTAAAAAAAAATATATATATATATATATATATATGTAATTACATGTGACTTAATAAAAGCAGTGCCTTTTTCCAACATCTTATTTAGGTGCTGTTCAAGTATCTTTCAGCATACATTTGGCCCGCCCCCTCTTTTTAGCAACACACTCTCCTTAGTGAGCAAGCTCCCATGCCTCCTTCAGAGGAACTCCTCACAAATCTCCACTGGAGGCTCATGTCAGCCCCACAGAGAGCAAACAGCACCAGCCTTTTCTCATGCCTTGTGATGTACCAAGAGGAGGGAGATTTGGTCAGTCATTCCAACCTGAGTGTACAGAAAGAAGCCTTTCCATGAAAGAATTCACTGTGACTGGCCCTTCTCCGTGGTGGGAAGCTCGAGGGGGCACAGCCAACACACACAGTAGCACCAACATGCTCACCAGGGCGGCAGGCCCATCACAGGCAGAGCCTGCACGGGTGGCAGCTCCACTTCTTAGAGCCCTTCCAGCCCTGCAAAGCCTGGCTGTGAGGCCACAGCCAACACATTGCAGTTGGGCAGTGTTGTTCTGACCACCCAAGACAGACAACTTACGCATTTTTTCCTCTGCTTATTCCTCTGCTGAGAATTGCAGAACCCAGCTGGCATGAGATGCAGTTCAGACATCCCTGCTAAGAGCGGCAAGGCTCTTATTGACCCTAAATCTCATGCAAAAAGTTGAAGGAATTACTTCTTTCTCCAATACTGAGGTTAAGACTAGGACACTCCTACAAATAATATCACGCTGGTATGAAAACTATGGTTGGAATACAGGACCCAGGTCTGGAGTCTAAAGGCAGAACTCACAGTGTTCACATGTAACCCTCTCAAAGTAGGAGGGTATATGAGAAAGCAGTTGAATGAATATTAATATCCAAAGTTGAAATTGGTGATAAAGGGCCTAGGAAAGCACTGTCTGAAAGTAAATGGACCCATTTACTTGTTCAAGAAGTATTTACCAAGTGACTACTCTCTGCCAAACACTGTACTGTGAGCTAAGGACACACGGTAAATAAGATAAATACAAACCTAGTCTGCATTCATTTATTCAAAAAAACAGTATTGAGCATCTATTTACTATACCAGGCACTGTTCTAGGTACTGAGGACACAGTAATAAGCCAAACAAATCAATGTTCCTAGTCCTGTGCAGTGTGATTCCAGTGGGGGCACTTAGAGTCTGATGGGAAAGTAGTTCAAGTAAGAAGAGCATGATGGAAGCGGGAAGAGCTGGGGGCTTTTCAGGTCTCAGCTTGGCCAAAGTTGCTTTGAGAAACCAATGTTTGAGCAAGACTGGAAGACTGGATAGAGGTTACCCAGGTGAAGAGAGGGGATGTGCGCTTCAGACAGAGGAACCGGCAGAGGTTATAAAGAATGAAAATAGAAAACCTTTCAAGAACCTTCCTGGTCAGAGGTAAGGGGGAGTGGCCTGAGACAAGGCTGAAGAGGGAGGTGGAGCAAATTGCTGGCACTCTGTAAGCCATAGTAAGACGTTTACACTTTGCCCTAAGTACAATGGGAAGTCTCAAACGGCTGAAAAACAAGAGAGAGAGATTGTGTGATTTGTGTTTTTAAAAGCTTATTCTGACTGGTGTGTAGAGGATGGTTTTTTAGGGAAAGAGGATAGATAGAGTCCCCTGTTTAGGAAATTGTTGCAGTGTTCCAGGTAGCCATAGATTACTGTGGCATAAAGTACAGAGGTAGAAAAAATGGACAGAAGTAGATGAATTCAGGGATCTGTAAGAGGTAACTTCAATAGGACTTGGTAAATAGATTAACATGAGAAGGGAAACATCAGCCATAGAATGAACAGAGTCTCAAAGACATCAAATTTTGGGAGTTTTTCTCACTGAAACTCTCATGTACCTCCTAGTGGTACATGACAGATCTAACATCCCAGATCACTCAATCCAGGATGTTAGAATAAATTGAGAGCTACATAGGTGTGCAATGCAGAACGTGTAGTTATAAGGAGGAGAATACCCCAAACCTTCTGTTTGCTAAGTCCTGCTCATTTCCTTTACATCTTCCTGCTCAGGCTTTGTTAAATGCTAGGTACTGAGCCTTTCTCCCAGTTTTTGAACAGCTCAGAAGCGTTAGGACAGACAGAAAAGTTGATCATCATTGTAAGAAAAGCTCTATAGGTTGCACAGGAAATCAAAAGGAACAGGAGGGGAGACTGCTTTCTTTGGTGAAAGGGGAATTGGGGTGGGGATAGGGGGCATTTAACAGAGGAACTGCTCAAGCTCAGCCTCAAGGGATGAGGCAAAGTATTCCATGCACTGATACAATTCAGCACCATCAAAGGCAGCAGAGACAAAACGGACAAAAGTCCCTCCTCTCTTAGAACTGATGTTATAGTAGGAGAAATAGAAAATAAATGTATAAAGAAGCAAATGGCATCATATGGTAGAAGGTAATAAGTGCTGTAAAGAAAAATAAAGCAGGATAAGAGGGAGAGGTGGTGCCTATGTGGGAAGGAGGTTCCTATTTAAAATTAAACAGGCCAGAGAGGGCTCACTGAGAAAGCAGTTCTTGAGCAAAGACGTGAATGTGTGCTCTTGAGCCTTCACATGTCTGGAGAGAGAGGAGAGGAGAAGAGCATCCCAGGCACAGGAAGAGTCAGTGCAGAGTTCCGCCTGCATGAAACATGCATGCCTCGTGTGTTCCAGGAACAACAAAAAGGCCAGTGTGGCCACAGTGGGGTAACAGAGGGAGTACACAGAAGGAGAGAAGATCAGAGAGGCAACTAGGCAGAGGGCAAGTTGTGTAAGGCCTTGTAAATGGTCATGTTAAAGCAACAGTGAGAGAAAAATCTATAAATGCCCACATTTATAAACAGATGCAATATTGCATTGAGCATCATGGGCTTTTCCAGCATTAGACAAGGTCAGGCAGAATTGATTTATTTTATTGGAAACCATGTGGCCAACTGAATGCTACAGAGCTGACTCTAGTAAAACAGAGGCTTATCAGGCTGGCTCTGGTACAAACCAATATTGCTGATTTAATTTGGCTCACATGTGCTGGGCACCTGCTCTGTCTGCCTGGCCCTGAGCTTCTGCAGGCACGTGCCTGGCCATTTCCTTCATCTAGTAAGAGGGGGTCCCAATTGCACAATAGAGTCAGTTGGGAAGTTTAGAAAAAAAAATTCCAACAGAGACCAATTAATTCAAGATCTCAGGGTGGGACAAGGCATCAGAACTTTTTAAAAATGATTCTCAGGGATAGAGTAGATTTTAAAAGTTACTTCTCCATCTTGTACAGCCCATGTATAATAGAAATTGGCATGGGAATATGGTGTGCTTAATCATTTAGAATATTTTAATCTGACATTCAAGGCTCTTTGCTATTCAGACCTAGCCTTTACATCCATCCTTCCATCCTATTTCTCTCTCAGGTAATTCCTTCGTTCCAGTCAAACCTCTCCCTCACACTTGCCATGGCCTTGAGCCTCATGTAACTTCCATGCCTGAAATACCCTCCCCCACCCCACCATATCTATCTAAATCCTAAAGATTTTCAAGGCACAGATCAAGCCCTCCATGCAGCCTCTTGGAGCACCCTAGCCAGGAATGATCACTCTCTGCTGACTTCCTAAAGCACCCACCCTAGACCAGGGTTGGGCAAACATTTTCTGTAAAGTGCCAGATAGGAAATAGTTTAGGCATTGTTGGCTATAAAGTCCCTGTTGCAGGTATTCAACTCTGCAGTTGTAGAGTGAAAGCAGCCATAGACAGTAAGTAAATGAATGGGTATGTCTGTGTTCTAATAAAACTTTATTTACAGAAACAGGACTGGATTTTGCACTCGGGTCATTCCCTTTGATAATATCAGCCTATCTCAGATAAATGAAGCAAGAAAAAGGAAAGGGAGTTTGCCAACTAATGAATCAAAACTAATGAAAACAGCATGAACTTTGAAATCAGAGCTGAACTATGGTCAAACCACATAACCTCAACGAGTCTGCCTTTCTCATCAACCTCAGCTCTAAGTCACCAATGTGATACTTAGCCTACCCCACTTTATATTATTGGAAATATTTCTTATTTCTGTCATGTCTCCCAGCTAGATCTAGGTCCTAGGAATAGAAGAGGCTGCATAAGTATTTTTAAGTAATTTCAAACAGGACTAGGTAGCAGGGTCTTGACTTGGAAGGCCTCTTGAGTTGTTTTCATCTCTCATTTCTATTCTAATTGTAGCTTTATCATCTGTCCCACATACCTCCACCCTTCACCCCACCCTGCACATTTCCTACAGCCTGGATTTTTCTTGTACAGCCTGGATCGGGTACTTCCTGGATCCAATTATGTGGTAATGCACACAATGACAGTTAGTGAATGCCCTGGGCCACATCTGTTGGGAAGCCATTTTTTATATAATTGTTTGGAAGACTAAGGCCATCACTACTTCCTCTCTTAGTTGTGGGAACAGCAAGTTCTGACGGTCAAAGGTTAGGTAAAAATTAATCCACACTGGGGACCCACCCAACAGGTGGCAAGGAAGGTGATGCCAAGGAAGGAGAGGGATGCCGGGAAGGGGAGGACTGGCCCCCTTAGGAGTGGGAAAGGAAGACAGAGAGAAAGGGAAGGACTCATGTCAAAGAGACACAAGTCAGCATCTGTTTCCTCATTTATACTGGAAGGCTGAGGTTTTATGTCACAAGGAAAATGCTTCTGATTTCCTAAAGCTTTGCCCACAAAGAGAATATGCTTTGCTATTAAGAAGAAAGGTCAATATTTTCTGGTTATTTATGGCTCTTGTTTATATACTTTTGTATTTTTTTAAATAAAATCCAAAGTGTAGTATAGAGCCCCCATAGGGACTGCAGAAAGCTCTATAGCACATACAGTGTAAAACTAAATCGGCATTTCAGAGCGCATTTACGGGGAAGCCACAGGAAGGAATACAGCAGTTTTTTGGACTGAAGTGCACATCCATAAATATAAAAAGACACCAGAGCATAAGTGACACTTAAAATAGTTGGACGTGGAAAGCAAGGCAGTAAATCTCACTGCCTCGCCACTGTTCTGAGCCATCGTGAGCACCAGGCATGGGCTTATTTAAAGACTCTAGATAGGAAATGAGGACATTGAGAAAATGCACTCACACTTGCTCCTGCCCTTTCCTGGCAGCAGGACACAATTCCCAGACCCATGTGCCCTCCCTACCATGTCCAACAGGAATGATGTGAATGAGTTTCATGTTCCTGAAATAGACAGGTATTAAAAGTCCATCAGTGGGAAAACAAGGAACTCTACTCTTTCCCAAATAAATCCTTCCTCAGCCCTGAAATGGCCGTTGAGAATATCCACTCTTGCTCTGTGCCCCTTTGTGTTTGGTGGTGCTATAATGGCAGTTTTACAGCACTATCAGAGCCCAGAGGCCGGCTATAGAAGAGAGGGCAGGATGATGGCCTAAGGCCTTGATGTGATCTGTGAAGGCGGAGGCAGACCCTCCTGCCTTGGTTCCAAGCCAACTTTGTAGGATAGAGAAGACAGGGCACCTCAGTCAGAAAAGCTTTTTCCAAATCCTCAGCATCTGACTCCTTATTTATAAATAAATGTTCTTGGCCCTGCCCCCTTCTTGAAATAGAGAGATCGGGAAAGTTAAGATTTCCCTTAGGGACCAGATCCTGGAAGCAGAAATAAAGAAAGTAAATTCTAGCCTCAGTCAACTTACCGTTTTATTAACTTACTTATTATATGCTGTTCTTACTTCCTTTCTGTATTTGCTAATTAATTTAACTTACCTTTTAGTTGAGTTCCCTTTGACAAAACCAGCCAATCTCAGGTAAATTAAGCAAGAAAAAGGAAAGAGTATCTGCCCACCAAGCTCACGGAACTAATTATAGTAAAGGTTAAATGAGATGCTATATGCAATGTGCCCAGTTTAGTGCTGGTTACAAAGTAGATGCTAATAATTGTTCATTTTTTCACCTGTTCTCTTCCTTGTTGAAAATCTAAGTTCATTCTCTTTCTCACTGTGCTCTACCACAAGTTCTTCCATAAATTATAGGATCACAACTTGATTGCCATTGAGAGTGTAAACTACTGACCAAAAAATCATTCAGGAGACAGGTACCATATGGGAGGGTTCATTCTATGCCAAGCTCTGGATGGGAGCAGAGATGTGGCCCCTGACATCAAGGGACTTCATATCTAGTTAGAAAAGATCAACACAGAAGCCATGGTGAGAAAGCAGTATCAGCAGGTGAGAAAGGGGAATAAAGAGAGTGCTGAATACCTGCTCTATGAATTTATGATAGAGGAGGAAGGTTGTAGTGCTCCCCTGGCAATTCTGTTTCCATCTAGCTGTTAGCAGTGGCAAATCCATACAGGTCGGCAGCAACTCAATTCTTGCCTCCTTGGAGGAATGAATTCACTCCAGGAGCATAAGGCAGAGTCAGAGACTGAGGCAAACTTTAGAGCAGAAGTGAAAGTTTCTTAAAAATTTTCAGAGCAGGAACAAAAGGAAATAAAGTACATGTGGAAGAGGGCCAAGCCGGCAACTTGAGCGATCCAAGTGCTCTGTTCAGGGTTGGCTTGGGGTTTTATGCATTAGAATGATCCCAGGGTTTGTGTCCCTTCTCTTCTGATTCTTCCGTTGGGGTGGGCTGCCGGCATGAGCAGTGGCCTGTCAGCACGTGGGAGGGGCCGCGTGTACAGTGTGTTTACTGAAGTTGTGGGCGTGCTCCCTTGGGGCGTTTTTCCCTTATCAGTCAAACGTTCCTAGAGGAAGGTCATGTACCAGTTAAACTCCACCATTTTGCCTCTTAGTGTACATGCTTGAGCTGACCCAGCTCCCAAATTCTTATCAGGAAGCTGCTGATCACCAGCTTCAGGTGTTTTCTACTAGGAGACTGCCTTTCCCTAGCACTGGATGCAACCAATTATTATTTTAGAGAGACGGTTTAACAACTGCCTGACCATCACCTAAATGGTTGCCTGACATTCCTGAAGGGGTGCCCTCTTCTGCCTTGCTCATGTCTGCCTAACTACCTACTCCAACACATCCATCTAACCCTGTGCTCTCTATTGGGGTCCTTTACATGCACCTTAGAGCTTGCATAGCACTGTAGTTGGGAGCAGGCTCCGGAGCCAGAATGCCTGGCTCTGCCACTTGCTAATAGTTGCATGACCTTGAGCAAATTATGGAAGTACTCTCTGCCTTTGATTGTTAAAATAGAGGTAATAACTGCATATACCTCCAGGGTTTATGAAAGGAAAAAAATGAGGCAGTATATGTAAAGCACTTAGAATGGTGCCTTCCCACATAGTAAATGCTCAGTTAACATTAGTCATTCTTATTTTGGTAGTACTTGATCTTGCCCCTGGCCACTTGAAGTGGAAAAATCAAGAAAGTTAAGAATGCCCTCAGAAGCCAGGTCCTGGAAGTAGGAATAAAGGAGGAGGATTCAGGCCCCAGTAAACCTATCTTTTCATTAACATTCATTTTATGCAGTTCTTATTTCCTTTCTGTATTTGTTAGTTAATTTAACTTTTTAGTTAAGTTCCCTTTGATAATATTAGCCTATCTCAGATAAATTAAACAAGAGAAAGGAAAGGACTTTTGCCTACTAATGAACCAAAACTAATGAAAAGAGAATGAACTTTGGAATCAGAGTTGAACTATGATCAAACCACATAATCTTAATGAGCCTGCCTTTCTTCAACAGTACAGTGGGTTGATAAACTGCCCCTCGGGACTGATTTGAGCATCAAATTAGATTAAATATATAAAAACAGTTTGTAAACTGTCAAGTACTCTATAAAACCTCGTTGTTGCCTTATTTCTAGGGCTAGAAGCAAAGATGGCTGCTAAGGTAGGATTTCTGGGACCCCATGGAGAAGGCAGACATTCAGGGAAGATTCTGGACCACTTGTGAAGCCTGCCTTTCTAGCCAGGAGCAGTTTCCTTGCTTGTTCTTTGCTACACACTGAAATATAGATGGTATTATTTCTTTAAGGAGCCTGGGGGTTTGGGAGATGCTGGCTATCCTGGAGAGTGCTGTTCATAAAATGCAATGACCTCATGGCATCTGAGTAGACCTCATGGGGAAATGGGACCTAAACAACAGACTGGGATTAGACAGGCCAAGACAGGAACATAGGTGGGAATTAGACATCTCACCATGTGTGACTGTCCAACAGGTTCTTTGTGCCTGCTGCCCAGGTAGAGCCAATTTATCAAGACAGGGGAATTGCAATAGAGGAAGAGTTTAATTCACACACAGCTA
Source organism: Macaca thibetana thibetana (assembly GCF_024542745.1). Taxonomy (NCBI): domain Eukaryota; kingdom Metazoa; phylum Chordata; class Mammalia; order Primates; family Cercopithecidae; genus Macaca; species Macaca thibetana. The sequence goes on along the minus strand of NC_065592.1, from coordinate 61,741,123 downwards.
GCTGAATGGGAGACCAGCATTTTAGTACTCAAATCAGTTCCCCCAAAATTTGGAGGCTAGGGTTTTTCAAGGATAGTTTGGTGGGTTAGGGAATAGGTACAGCTGATTGATTAGGGATGCAATCATAGGGTTGTGGGAAATGGTTCTTGTGCATGCTCAGTCCACTTCTGGGTGGGGCCACAGGACCAGTTAACAGGCCTAGGTGGAGTCATCGATCATCAGAAATGCTGGTAATCATTTACATCTTCACCTTAGAAGAATTCAGGCTCCTCTCATCCTCCTAACCTTGTGGTCTTTCATTAACTTTACAAAGGCAGTTTAGATTCAGGAAGGGCTATTATCATTTAAACTATAAACTACATGTCTCCCAAAGTTATCTTGGCCCAAGCCCAAGACTGATTAATGGCAGTTTGGAGGCTAAAGGCAAGATACGGATTGGTTAGATCAGATCTCTATCACTGTCTTAATTTTCTCACTGTTATAATTTTTGCAAAAGCAATTTCACATGAGAGGGAGGAACACCAAGCAAAGAGATAAGTTCCTGTTCTAAGTCCAGTACTTAGCCTGTGGAGTCTAGACACTTGTATTCACTCTGTGTGTGTGTGTGCGCGCGTGTGCATGCATGTGCGCACGCACGCACGCGCACATGCAAATAGTTGATTATAATAGAATCAAAATTCATGCAGGATTTGTCTCCAAGATCTTGTCTACCACTGTTGGTGGGGGGTGTGGGATTGTAATCTTTCACCTTTTCATGTGCTACATCCTGCTATGTTTTTGGAAAAGTTGAGTCAGCTAATATTGTGGAAATAAAGTGACTCTCATCTGTTATAATTAGCTACAGTTTTTCCTTTCACAAAGCAATAGAATTACTATGCAACTTCTACCTTTTTGTCTTCTAGACAAGAGTTTTGAAATCATCCCTAACACACACACACACACACAACCCTTAACTTCCTCTCCTTATTGCCCAGTGGTATTGGCATTGATATTATCAGTATAACCGTAGGTTCCCTGAAAAAAACAGCTAATTTGATTGTACTTTGTTCTTGAAAGGAGAAAAAGAGAAAGGCATGCTTTTCTTTGGGGTACCAGTTTGTATATGATTTTCTTAATTTGAAAAGTGTACCTTACAGATACACAAGAAACTTGGAACACTGATTGCCTGTGAGAAGAGGAACCAGGTAGTTGAGGGAGATGGGTGTGAGGAAGACTTTTCATAGCATTTCCTCTGGGTATCTTTTAAACTCTGAATCAAGTTTATTTCTTGACTATTCAAGAATAGATGAATAGAATGGATGCCAGAGATGTCAATAGCAGAGGCAAGGTACAAAGGAGGGAGGAGAGAGGGCAGAGAGAAAAAGCTAGAGAAAATGAAAGAAAGAGAGTGAATAGCGGGGCTCTAGAAATTAATAAATCTCTGACTCTTGGAAACTTGGGAGGGGGGAAGAACATGGAAAGTGTCAGTCAACTCTCAAACAATTGTTCAGTGACATGGACCATATTATGACTATCGTCAACCCATAGGAATCATTAAATCTGTTCTCAAAATGCAATCTAATATTCTGCAAAGGAATGTAAAATTATTGACAAAGGTTACAATTGTAAATTATTTTTGATCAGGTTGAATTACCCCTCCCCACCTTCCAGGGTAAGTCTCAGGGTCAGGTCTTTGGATATACTCATGCCACTGATGCCTCTTTGAGTGGGAATCTAAAGTGAATTAGGATTGGGAACCTACTTCACTTCCACAGATATTCTTTTGCACTTCTACTCTGTGCCAAGAATTCTGATATCTTGACCATCACAGAGCTTACAGATTCGGGTTTTCCATTCCACAGAGCCTCAGAAACACAAGGCTAACAGCTTGGAAAACAACTTCCCTTTGCTGGTAGAAAGAAGGCCAGGGAAAATGAGCCAGAATCATATCTTGGCACCAATAAAATCCCAGTAAGGAACACATCGGTGTAGTTGGGCTTGGGGTTTTTGTGTAACTGTTTTCATGAGCATTCTGGGAGAAACATTTTGCCAGGACATCCTGTGCTAGGGTTATAGGTAACATTCCTGAAAATAGAAAAGGATTCTTGCTCTTTTTGAAAAACTGTATAGTTTACAAAGGATTTTGTTGACCATCTGCTGCTCTCTACCCATGAGAACCTATCAAAGCAAATCTTACAAAATAGATCAGGCCAGAAGTAGGGTAGGCCAAAGGAGAAAATGATGATAACAATAATTGTATTCCTGTTCTAGAAACATAACCTAGTAACATGTCTATATCTGTTTAAGAGTTCGAACTCTTTTATCCTTCACCTGTAATACTTTATCTCTGAAAGGATGTAGAAAGACCAGTTTAGCTCATAAAACATCATTCTATCAGGAATCTTTTTATGTGAAAATCCATTATGATTATGGAATTCTTCATTTCTCTGTTGGCAGTGCCTGCTCAAAAATAATGAGCTCGCTGTACATTTTGTTGCCAAGGAGATAAGACCAAAAATTCATTCAACGCCCTCTCTGGAACCTGGCAGGGACCATTGTGTGTAATGTGTGACTCTTTGAAGTGGTATCAAGAGAGAGAAACCAGCACAAGCCTGTGCGTCTGATGTCCTGCCAGCTTCCTGAGCCCAGAAAAAGAATTTAGGCACAGAAGAAAATGACCATGGCATTCTTACATGCACAGTAAAAACTGACCTCCTCTTAATTCTTCTCCTTGTAATCCTGTTGTTCTCTACATTAATGAACTTTCCTGGCATCTCAGATTCTCACTGAAAGGCATGTTCAGAAACTGGTTCATGACAGTTCATAAAACAAATATCAGGGAGATAGGACCACGAGATTTTAACGAAGAGCTTCTGCTAAGCACACTGAAATGATGCCAAAAATGGTATAACTGCCAAGAGAAAAATATTATAAAAAGTTAAATTGGAGGAAAAGTGAAGGAAAACAATGCTTTTTGTTGAGCAATCATTACAACTTTTTTTTCAGGATCTAAACATCTTTTATACAAAACTTGATTATGAAATGGTTTTTGGTTCATTAATATATAAGTATTGCTTATTCAAATGATAATAATTGGCTAACTAAACTTAATTTTAAAGAACTTTTAGTTTTTTAGTTTTATGGTTGACATAGCAATGATAAACTGGTTGTTGCCAAATGATAAATTTTTTTTTGTTGTTGTTTTTTTTTTTTTGGAGATGGAGTCTCACTCTGTCGCCCAGGCTAGAGTGCAGTGGCACAATCTCAGCTCACTGCAACCTCCATCTCCCAGGTTCAAGTGATTCTTGTGCCTCAGCCTCCTGGGTAGCTGGGGTGCAACATTGTAACCCTGGCTAATTTTTATATTTTTAGTAGACACAGGTATTCAACATATTGGCCAAGCTGGTCTCGAACTACTGGCCTCAAGCAATCCCTCTGCCTCCACCTCCCAAAGTGCTGGGATTACAGATGTGAGCCAGTGTGCCTGGCCCAAGAAGGAATTTTTTTTTTAATTTGAGAAGAAATCAGCATTCAAATAAAACAAAGTTATTGCATTACAGACTTTGAGTTGTCTGTAGTATTTAATGGATAGACAAGACACTTATTTTCAGAGCAAAAGCTGGTTGGAGAAAGGAGGAAAATTTTTCAAAAGTCGTGGAACATGTTCAAAGAACTGTAGAACAACCCCATTTTCTGAGCCATCGGCGATTTCACCTTGGATGCTCAAGTTTATCACTTTCCCGGTCCTCCAAATTCTGAGGTCTCAGTGGATAGAGCAGGATTTTTTCCTCTCTTTTCACATGTTCTACTTCTTGGTTTGAGATGCGAGTTTTTCTTCTTTGATATACTTTTGTTTTGAAATAACTTCAGTTTTACAAAAGAGTTGAAAGTGAAATACAAAGAACTTTTTCTACATCATCCATTCGAGAGTAAGTTGCTGACATAATACCTCATCGCCCAGTGCATATTCCTTCAAGGTTTCTCAGTTATCCCAATAATGTCTTTAGTAGCAAAAGAATCCCTCCCCAAATCACACATTGCATTTAGTTGTCATGTCCCTTCTGTTTCTTCAAATGGAAATAGTTCCTCGGGCTTCCCTCAGTTTTTAGGACCTTAACGCTTCTGAAGATGATAGGCCTATTATTTTGAAACACGTCCCTCAGTTTGGATGTGCCTGATGTTTCCACATGATTAGATGAGTCTTTGTTATGAGACTTTGGCAAGAACATCAGAAGTGATGCTGGGCTCTTCTCATCACACCCAGTCACATGATTATGATTTCCATTATACCACGACTGCTGATGTTAATGCCAGTCACTTGATTAAAGTGCTATCTTCTGAACTTTTCCATTGTAGAAGTTAAGTTCCAAAGTTTTCCTTTGGAATTGATATGTCTTTTGTGAGGAGGCACCTTGGGACTGTGGCAAACATCTCATTCCTCATCGAACTTACCTGCATGAACTTGTGGCTTCCTGTCTTATCCAGTAGGCTATAATCTATGCTATGCTAACTTCTTTCATTTTAAAGTAAAACATTCCCAGATGCAGCCAATGTGACTTTAAGATGACTCATATCTTTTGACATGTTCATATCATTCTTTAAGAACTTCATTACTTTCTGGCACAAGAAGATATTCTAAGTTCATCTTGAACTTTCCCTGCTCCAGCCCTGGAGAATACTATTTAGATACCAAGATCTCAACATCAAGTATGTTCATTGCTACTGATGTGTCACTGGTCTCAATATCCAGAAGTTAAAAAAAAATGCATATATCTGTGCATGTATTGCCATACACACACACACACACACACACTAATACAATCATTTCTATATTTATCTATACATTGAGTCATGAGTCCTCCCTTGTATGTCCAACTCTTACCCAACACCACAGGATTTATTCTTTTTTCTTCTTCCATATTTGTAATTCTCTGGCACCCACTATCCTTAACATACTTTCTTATTTGATCAAGTTCTCTGTATAAACAGCCTCCTACCATTGCTCCCCTCACCCCCACACAGATGCTGTCCTCACCTCACTCAGGTTCTACATCCCTCCTCAGGTCACCACTGCGCCCCCGGTGTAGATGCCCTTTTCACTCTGCTCAGCCTCAGTGTCCCATCCTGGACTACCACAGCTCCCCATCCCCCTATGAACATTGTCTTCTTTAGCCTTGCCTAATGGGTTTTGACTGAATCATTTAAGAAAAGAAGGCAAAAGGATGAGGAATTGCTGAGAATTTCTGAACAAAAACCCGATGGCTTCCAGGCTTAGAAGCTAGAGGGTGAAATGGGTAGAGAACAAGAGGAGTAGGTGCTGGGCAATGCCCAGCCTCTGTGCTCCACGGTGCAGGAAGGATCTGCTTGGCCAGATTCCTGATTATTGCCTTCCTGGCCAGGCACTTGCTTACATCAAATCTTGCCTATCTGCCAGGCTGGGACATGCTCTCAGATCTTATCTTTGTGACTTTGAATAAGAGAATGCTGTCACTGGAACCTCTTCCACTCTGGCTTTCTAGTTCAGGGGTATTTAACCTGGGGTCCACAAGCTTTGGGAACTCCATAAGCCCTCTAGTATATGTGCAAATACGCTTTTCACTGGTGAAAGAATCCAGAGCTTTATTCAGTTTCTTAAATAGATGCATTACCCCGCAACATTAACTACTTGCTGTACATCAAAAGGTTGACAACAAATTTAGTCTTACCAATAATTAAAGAAAAGCAAATAAAAAGAAATCCTATTTGCCATAAATAGATTGGTAAAGATGAAAAATGTTTATGAAATCTGTATTAATTTGATTGCAGCTGTAAGAAATTACCATAGTTGGCTTAAAACAACACAAATTTGTTCTGTTCTAGTTCTAGAGGTCAGAAGTCCAAAACAGATCTTACTGGGCTAAAATCAAGATTGACCAAGCTGTTTCCTTCTGGAGGCTCTGGGGGGAAGTGTATTTGTCTTTTCCAGCTCCTCAAAGCCACCTGCATCCCTTGGCTGTGGCCCTTCTCCCATCTGCAAGGACAGCAGCATAGCATCTTCACACTTCTCTCTGACTCACTATCTTCCCCATTATAAGGCCCCTTTTGATGACATGAGGTCTACTTGCATAATCAAGGATAATCCCCCATCTCAGTATCCTTTCTTAACCACATTTGCAAAGTCCTTTTTGTCATGTAGCATATTCATAGGTTTGAGGGATTAGGAGGTGGATTTCTTTAGGGGGGCAGTAGTTATTCTGTCTACCAAAATATCAAAGAATTAAATAACATATACTATTATGCGTTGTTGTCCAAAACATAAATTAGTATAACATTTCTGAAGGGCAATTTAGCAATGTATATCAGTATTTTCAAATGATACCTATTGAGCTATCAGTGCTACTTCAGTCATGTAACCTAGGGAAGTATTTGGTCACAGAGATGTATGTACTAGGAAATTCACCACAGCATAGTTTATATTAGTGAAAAATTAGAAACATGTAATTATCTATGGAGAGTTGATTAAAGATTCTTTTTTTTGCTTCATAATGGTGCTGATTTTATTTTTATTTTTTTATTTCAATAGCTTTTGGGGTACAAGTGGCTTTTTGTTACAGGGATGAATGAATTATATAGTGGTGAATTCTGAGATTTTAGTGCACCCGTCACCCATTTAAAGAATGAGGTAGACCTATTTTCATTGACAAGAAAATTGTCCAAGATTTATTAATCTGCCTAATGATGTATGTGCATATGTGTGATTGGAATGAGTGACATTCAGATCAATTACCTCTGAGAAGTGGGACTTGAGGGATTTTTGCATTTTTAGATTTTTGTGAGCTTTTAGTCTATAATGAATGTACACTGGCATTTTTTAAAGTAACAAGTTGAATCTTTTAATTAGAAAAGAAGGTATTGAATTCATCTTCCTTCTCTTGTGAAAATGGCTGTTTTCTTTGGGGGTAAAAATATATCTTGCACAGGCAGTTAGTGGCTTTACTAGACCATTTGTTCTCAGCATACAGAAACTCTAATGATCTCATACCCTTAACCAGGGGTTAGTCCTGAAGCCAAGTCTAGACCACCACCCCTTTATAAATAAGATTTTAGTGGGGCACAGCCATACCCATTTGTTTACATATTATTTATGGCTGATCTCAAGTTACAGTGGCAGAATTGAGTAGTTGTGACAGAGACCATATGGTTACAATACCGTAGACCAAAGTCTACAATATTCACTATCTGGTCCTTAAAAAAAAAAAAAAAAAGTTTGCCAACTCCTGCTCTGGCCTTCTTACCAACAATGACAAACATCTTTGACTACTTTGTAATAATTTTTTGACAAGAGTGAAGAGTCAGATAGCAATATGTAAACACCTTATTGTAAACACTGTTCATTCCCAATTCCCACCCCCACCATCATATTCCAAAAACATATGTTAAGGGGGAAAAACCTCATTACTGTAGGAAAAGGTTGGTTTTCCTTCTCTATATTCTGGGGTTTCTCAGCTTTGGTCTTTAGAAAGATCTAAGAGCAAACTCTAATGAAAGGCTAATTGTACATTTTAAAACAGAATATAGGTGCCCAGTAATGGTACTGGATAACAGGCATAATTTCTGTCCCATAGTAAGCGTACTTGCTCTGTCCAAGCCTGGATTTAGGCTTTCAAATCTGCTGTCCTTGGAATGCCTTTGAGAAGCTCTGTGGAAACTTTCGTTCTCACTTCCATTCGTTATATAGAGATCACATACACATCCCTCGTTATACAGAGATCATATACACATCCCTCTTTTAATATGCATTTCCCATTCTAGACCTGCCACTTTCATGCAATGTGAGTGCTATGGAAAATAGGGAAGCCCAAAAAGAACTGATTCAATCAAGTTATCCATTCCCAGCAGAACAGCATGTGCTCTGCCTCATCCAAGTCTAAATTGGCCTGAATCCCAGGTTGCCTAAGGAGACTGCATTGGTTTTAGGGCTCCTAAATCCAAATGCATCTCGGAAAGGTCAGAATTGGACCCAGGGATCTGAACCAGGCCACTTCTTCCTTAAGCCATCAGAGAGTCCACTAAATGCTCCACAGGAATCTCTGGAGTATATAAATCCAAGGCAAATTGAGAACCACACCCAAAGAAGATTAGGAGCCAAAACAAATCAATACTAGAAATGTAGGTTGCAAGACAAATAGCAGGCATTTGGTCAACTGTCTGCCCTTCAGGTGCCCATCACAATGATGCTGTGACATTTCCAGTAAGGGCTGTGGATGGATTTCTGATGTTTCTTTATAGGACCTATCTATTTATGGGTCCTTGCAAAACCATTTGCTCTTTGGGTTTGGCTGCCAAAGGCCAGACATCACCTGCCAGAGCATATTCTTATCCCAGGAGAGAGCCAGCCAGACCCTTTCAGACACCTCTGTCCTTACTCCTGTTCTTCCTCCCTTGCCATGGCTCTCATCCCTACTTCAGCTCACCACTTAACTCTCCCCTTTCTTCCTTCCCTCACATTGTTTGTTATTTTCTTTCCTTTGTTGAGAAGTTTCTGGAGCCTCAAGACCCAGGAGACTTATGTGGGAATAATAAATCCAGGAAAGGTCTTCGCATTCCCCCGGTAGCTCCGCCCCCACTGCTCACCGTGGAATTCCTAGTCAGCAGTGGCTCCTTCCTGTGGCTTGCCGCTGAACCCTGTGCTGTGCCCAGTGAGGCCGCCTGGGATACCTGCTAGGAATATTAGCCATTCTTCATATCCACTGCTGTGCTGTGGCTTTGGTTCAGCGGAAGAGAAATGAAATGGGATGTAGACAGGGCTGTGAGTGAAGGTTCTTTTTTTGTGTTGGGGTGGGGGGCGTTATTTCTTTTGCAAAGGCTCTCACCCAAAATCAGAGCCAAACTTAGCCTGAGTTCCTAAGGCATGCTGGCTCAGAGCTGCTGCTGGCTTTTGTTTTTCCTCCAAGCTGATCTGTATATTTTCTAGCTTGCCTTTCCATTGGCTGGAGTGAGGGGCTGAGAACAGCTATATCACTCAAGAGAAGAGAATATTCTTAGAGTCCACGGGTTTTCCTCTGAAACCGCTGTTTTCTTCTCAGAGCAATAGCACCTTGATTATGGAGCGCTTCCCTGAAAGTCCTAAAATAATGTCCTATTTCAGACCAAATGTGAAACATCATTTCATTCCTTACAGAATCTAATCTTGGTGAGCGTAATGGATAAGTATATACAGAGAGGGGAATTTCTGACCTAGGACTCTCCTCAAAAGTATGGTATGACCCAAGTATGATCCACATTCTAGAGTTCATTAAAAGGCCATCTCATCTGTGGACTGAAATTACTTCCTCAGCTCCAGGCAGCGTGCATCCAGGCCTTCCCAGGGTCATCCTGGTCTTCCCTCCTGCAGGCCAGGTGGCACCTGCCAGCAGCCTGAGGGTAGAGTCAACCAGGGACTTATAAACCCAGAAAGGTGAAACTTCTTAAAAAATGCTAATGTGTTCTTAAAAGGTATATTTTATGCCAAGAGCCTACTGGCAGAGAAGGACATATGGGAACTCTGTGTATTATCCATGTGAGATAGGTTCAATTCCGATCAACACTCCTGTGAATTTTTAATATTGGACTGATTTCCTAGAGCCTGCCTGCCTGCCTGCTGCCCCCTAGAGGTGGCCCAATCCTGGAGAAGCATGTTGTTTAACACGGCCAAACTCTTATCTTACAGTACAATCACATTTTCATAGTTGTGTGTGCATATGTATCAGAAGCAGGCATCTCATCTTCTTCACCTGTAAGAGGATAACCAAGTCCTAGGGTATTAGTGAGGGTAGTAGCCACAGAGTAACCCAATCATTTTGGAAAAGGCAAGGCCTTAATCAAGTCATAAATCTGGATGGAGCTACTTTTCATGCTGAGAAAGATATAAAGTTCTTCTACCAGATGCCCAGGCTCATGGGAGACATTAGCATACCCCCTGCCAATGGAAACCCAAAGCTTTACACTAGGGGTGAAGAGACATTTGAGGAATGGAAAATCGGCTTGGATAGTTTTATTTTTCCAGGAACGTCTTTAAGTTAGTTTTCTTTGGGCAAATGTACATGGGAATCATCTTGGCCCAGTTATTTGACCAGCTCATTGGGAGGTCCCAGAAATCGGAGTGAAAATTAAAGTTGCTTGTCTTCTCCCACAGCCTTCTAGAGTCCAGCTGACAAATGGGAATGAGTAACTGCGTTTTTCCAATATGAATTAATCATTCCTCTCGGCCGGCTGCTTGGTGCCAGCTCCCACTCGTTCTAAGCTCTGTAGCGACCATCTCTGCCACCCAAGAGAATGCCAAACCAGAAATGGAAGGAGCCAGAAAAGGCACAGAAATGACTTCCCTACTTTTGCTCCATCACCCCATGGCCTTAGAGTGAGGCCCGTACATACCATATACCATAAGCAAAATGGAGATCCCTCTATAAAATTTACAGGACTGAGTGTTTTCCAGTTTTGGAAAATTAAATTAAGGAAAGGACTCCCAGACTGACTACACCAAGTGCCAAGTTTCATCCCGACACACATCATTTTTATAGTAAGTTTAACTCTGTGAAAAATAGAGGATTGTAATGAAAATGCTGACAGGCCTAGAGCCAGTTCATGAAGTAATAATGCCACATCTTTCATACTTTTACACAGCATGTCCTAATCAGCCACAGCTTTCTTTTCCTTTAGAAAGCAGTTAAATAAGTGAAAATTCCCAGAGTACTACTTTTTCTCCTCCTCTTTTAGATTGTATATTCTTATTTTCAGACCATTCTTCGTCATGAACTGGGTTCAGTCCATTTACAGCTTTTACTCTGTGCAATCAGTTTATCAAGCTCAGGTGCTTTCTTCTGAGCTGTTTTGCCGGAGAGTGGAGAGAGGAGAAAAAACGTGCACTCAGAACTCTTTTGCTTCTGCTCATTAAGGCTAAGAATGCATCAAAATGATCTTTGGCTGTGTGGCTCACTCAAAGTGACTGGCAGCTAATGAATGCCTGAGCTGGTTTGATCTATCCTACAAGGAAGCCCACAAATTAAGCCATTTGCCAAAAATCTTGGTGATTTTCAGACCTTTGAATCAACAAAAATCCACTATATAATGACCCTTGTATTGTGAATTCAGAGCTTCTTTAGAGACAAGTGCCACAAAGGCAACCTTATGCTGTGAATTTTAAAGTTAGCATCTTCTGCTGGGGGTGCAAGGAAGTGAAGCCAAGGCTGCCAGGGCTCCCAGTTTTCTACCCCAATTTCCTTCTCACCTGTCCAACTCAGGCTGTTTCCCTGAGTAAGGCTGTTTCCCTGAGTCAGGCTGTTTAGTCACAGAAGCCAATGTAAAATCAAGAGACAAACATGCAGAAAGTCAGTGAAGTCAATTGGACAAAAGCAAGGATGTCAACTGGTGGCACATTATAGGTTACATCTGGACCGATGCCCTGTCCTTGCTGGAGGCCATTGATTCTGTCATAGTTGGAGCAAATAATGAGGGGAACTCCCTGGTCTTTAGTGCTTCCTTTTCCCTATTTCTTATCTATACTTGGGGATGTTAGACCCATTCAGAGAGATGTCTTTTCTGGCGTTTAAGATTTAAAAAAAAAAAATCAATCACATTTTTAAAAGGGGGCAACTTCATGTATAATTTAGTTTTCTTATTGGGTACATCTGTCCCATTCTAAACTTTTCTTTCCAGATATTTTTTTAAAACTAGATGAAACTAGGGAGAGGAAACCTTACACATATGTGAATCACACCTGGCTTTGGCTCAGTTTAGAACCACTTTAGGCCTGGGAATGGGGCCTAAAGACAATATTTTCTTTCACTGGTTAAGAAGGGTTGATAGAGAGAGGCCTTCTGCTGCCAGAACTCTCGTTAGCTAAGCAGCCTTCCCACGTGCTGCATCCTCCTCAGCCACCTCACTAACCCAAGCGCTTTAATAGCTGAGGCCTGGGGAGGAGAGAGCACTGTCACTGCCTGCTGATGGCCTCTTCCCTGGGGTGGAAATGCTCCGCATATATGTAGCTGGGAGGGAAACAGAAAAGACAGATGCTCGCCCCCTGCCTTAAACACTGTGAACTTCTTCGCTGAAGGAAAAGGGAGGGGTGGGAATGATTTATTATTTGGCCTCTCGGAGGCGTGGAATACATTATTAGCACGTGTTTTTGGTGTCCTTGTAAATGGCACGCAGAGATTGCTTGCCTTAAAAAAACAAAACAAAACAAAAATGACGGGCACTTCATTTATTTTAACAAATGAGAAATGTCCGTGACAGAAAGGAACCTGTTACAAGCCAGGTTTTCTCATTAGCAGTGAAATATGGATAATTATTCAGTGGGAACATACACAGTGGGGATTCATGTTAAATTCCTTATTTTGCCTGTCGCTGCTGGCAATCCAAAGAGAGCACTGTATACACACAGAGACATACCCATAAATACGTACATAAAAGCACAGGGGCCTGTACTGCATGTGCTGAGAATACCAATTCTGAACACAAAGTTTTTATAAAATAAGCTATGTATTCAGTTAAAGGCCTTGAAAAAACAGATTGACAGAAAAGGCAGATGGCTGACAATTTTGTTCATTTACCTTGGTTATAATTAGTTTATTTTGATCTTTTCCTTTACTGTTGAAAGTGGACTTTCCTAAAAGGGTTTTCAATTCAAGATGAACAGTCATGCTTATTAGAAGTACATTCCCTGTGGTCAGTGTCCCGATGCGAAAGGAACTACAGTCACCTCTACAGCAGAGGGACATTGCCTGAGGAATGAGAGGGTATGTTAGGATTGCTGTAGTTAGGATATACATTCAGCAGCTTTTAACAAAGACCCCCAGCAACAGTAGCTTAAAGAAGGCAGAAGTATATTCCAGTTTCAAGTAACGGTCCAGAGGAAGATGTTCCAGGCCTGGTCTGACACCATATCCTCTAGAGACCAAGGCAAAATGTCTTTAATCTCCTCTTGCTCTGACATCTCTGGGGTGTTGCCCTTATCCACCTAGGCCAGGATGGCTTGCTGTATGTACATGTTCTCAACAGCAGGATAGAGGAAGGGGCAAGAGGAACAAATCCTTTTAAAGATAGGTTTCAGGACGTGTGCACAGCCCTCTCCCTCTCTACTGAATGTAACCACATGCTGCACACTTTCTTGCAAGGGAAAGTTGGAAAAATCTCTATTCCAAGAAACTATGTACCTCAAGTTCAGAGGTTCTTTTCCTATAAGAGGAGGACAGATATGAAGGGACTAGCAGATTCGGCCACCCACAGCAACCAATCTAAAGTTGTCAGAAGCAAAGGTGTTGAGTACAAATGAAAGTCATCTCCGAGTGCAACAGAGCTGCATGAATAAAAGTGAACCTACCAGCAGGAATTTTTAAGTTTGACAGATTATAAAATATTTGGGGAAATATTTTTAAATAGGCTGGTACACCAATTGTTTTAAACTTGTTAAAACTTTCTAGAAAAGGTATAGAGCTGAATAGGCAAAGTATGTAAAAGCAATTGTGTAAACACAGAGTCATTCCTGATGATTTAAACAGTGCAAACGTGTTTTTCTTTTCATTATGGGTAATTTCACATACATACAAAATAAACCTAATGGTATATAGAGAACCCCCATGCCCTCATCACCACCTTCTGCCATTCTTATTTCATTTGTACTTTCACCCATGCCCCACTCCATCCCTACTCAATTATTCTTTTAGGTAAAATGTATATACATTGAAATACATACATCTTTTTTTTTTTTTTTTAGACGGAGTCTTGCTCTGTCGCCCAGGTGGAGTGCAGTGGTGTGATCTCGGCTTACTGCAACTTCTGCTTCCCAGGTTCAAGCAATTCTCTGCCTCAGCCTCCTGAGTAACTGGGACTACAGGCGCCTGCCACCATGCCAGGCTAATTGTATTTTTAGTAGAGATGGGGTTTCACCATCTTGGCCAGGCTGGTCTAGAACTCCTGACCTCGTGATCCACCCACCTCTGTCCCCCAAAGTGCTGGGATTACAGGCATGAGCCACTGCGCCTGGCCATAGGGTTTTCTATGGTAAACGATTATATCATTGGTGAACAGCAACAGTTTTACTTCCTCTTTACCAATTTGGATGTCCTTTCTTTCTTTCTGTTGTCTAATTGCTCTGGCTAGGACTTCAAGTACTATGTTGAAGAGAAGTGGTAAAAGTGGGCATCCTTATCTTGTTCTGGTTCTCAGGGAAATCTTTTCCCCATTCAGTATAGTGTTGGTTGTGGATTTGTTATAGATGGCTTTTATTACCTTAAGGTACATCCCTTCTATGCCAATTTTGCTGAGCGTTCTAATCATAAAGCAATGCTGGATTTTGTCAGGTGCTTTTTCTGCATCAATTGAAATGATCATGTGATTTTTTATTTATGTGGTGTATCACATTTATTGACTTGCGGATATTAAACCATCCCTGCATCCCTGGTATGAAACCCAATTGATCAAGGTGGATTATCTTTTTGATATGCTGTTGGATTTGGTTAGCTAGTATTTTGTTGAGGATTTTTACATTGGTGTTCATCAGGGATACTGGTCTGTAGTTTTCTTTATGTCCTTTCCTGGTTTTGGTATTAGGATGATACTGGCTTAATAGAATGATTTAGGGAGGACTCCCTCTTTCTCTATTTTTTGGAATAGTTTCAGTAAGATTGGTACTAACTCTTCTTTGGATGTCTGATAGAATTCAGCTGTGGATCCATCTGGTCCTGGACTTTTTTTGTTGGCAGTTTTTTTTATTACCATTCCAATCTCAGTGCTTGTTGTTGGTCTGTTCAGAGTTTCTATTTTTTCCTGGTTTAATCTAGGAGGGTTGTATATTTCCAGGAATTTATCCATCTCCTCTAGGTTTTCTAGTTTGTGCATGTAAAGGTGTTCATAGTAGCCTTGAATGATCTTTTGTATCAGCTGTAACATCTCCCATTTTGTTTCTAATTGAGCTTACTTGAATCTTCTCTCTTCTTGGTTAACTCACTAATGGTCTATCAGTTTTGTTTGATCTTTTTAAAGAACCAGGTTTTTGTTTCATTTATCTATTTTTTTGTATCAATTTCATTTATTTCTGTTCTCATCTTTATTATTTCCTTTCTTCTTCTGGGTTTGAGTTTGGTTTGTTCTTGTTTCTCAGATTCCTTGAGGTGTAACCTTAAAGATCGTCTATTTCTGGTCTTTCAGACTCTTTGATGTAGACATTCAAGGCTGGGAACTTTCCTCTTAGCACCACCTTTGCTGTATCACAGAGGTTTTGATAGATTGTGTCACTATCATTATTCAATTCAAATAATTTTTTAATTTCTGTCTTGATTTCATTGTTGATACAACAGTCATTCAGAAGCAGGTTATTTAATTTCCATGTATTTGCATGGTTTTGAAGGTTCCTTTTGGAGTTGATTTCCAATTCCACTGTGGTCTGAGAGAGTACTTGATATCATTTTGATTTTCTTAAATTTACTGAGACTTGTTTTATGGCCTATAATATAGACTATCTTGGAGAATGTTCCATGTGCTGATGAACACAGTGTATATTCTACAGTTGTTGGGTAGAATATTCTACAAATATCTGTTAAATCCGTTTGTTCTAGGTTAGAGTTTAAGTTTATTGTTTCTTTGTTGACTGTCTTGATGACCTATCTAGTACTCTCAGTGGATTATTGAAGTCTCCACAATTATTGTGTTGCCGTCTATCTCATTTCTTAGGTCTGGTAATGATTGTTTTATAAATTTGGGAGCTCTGGTATTACGTGCATAGTTAGGCTTGTGATATTTTCCTGTTAGACTAGTCCTTTTGTAATTATATATGTCTCTCTTGGTCTTTTTAACTGCTGTTGCTTTAAAGTCTGTTTTGTCTGGTATAAGAATAACTACTCCTGCTTGTTTTTGGTGTTCATTTGCATGGAATATCTTTTTCTACCCTTTTACCTTAAGTTTATGTCAGTCCTTATGTGTTAGGTGAGTCCCTTAAAGACAGCAGGTGCTTGGTTGGTGAATTCTTACTCATTCCTCCATTCTCCATCTTTTAAGTGGAGCATTTAAGCCATTTATATTCAACATTAGTATTGAGAGGTGTGGTACTATTCTATTCATTGTGCTAGTTGTTGCCTAAATACGTGTGTGTGTGTGCGTGTGTGTGTGTGTATTATTGCTTTATAGGTCCTATGAGATTTATGCTTTACGAAGTTCTATTCTGGTGTATTTTGAGGATTTGTTTCAAGATTCAGAGCACCTTTTAGCAGTTCTTGTAGTGCTGACTTGGTAGCGGCAAATTCTCTCAGCATGTTTGTCTGAAAAAGACTATCTTTCCTTCATGTATGATGCTTAGTTTTGCTAGATACAAAATTCTTGGCTGATAATAGTTTTGTTTAAGGAAGCTAAAGATAGGACCACAATCACTTCTAGCTTGTAGGGTTTCTGCTGAGAAATCTGCTGTTAATCAGGTAGGTTTTCCTGTATAGATTATCTGTTACTTTTGGCTTGTAGCTCTTTAGATTATTTCCTTTGTCTTGACTTCAGATAATCAGCTGACTATGTGCCTAGATGATGATCTTTTTGCAATGAATTTCCTGGATGTTCTTTGAGCTTCTTCTATTTGGATGTCTAGATGTCTAGCAAGGTCAGGGAAGTTTTCCTTGATTATTCCCTCAAATATGTTTTCCAAACATTTAGATATCTCTTCTTCCTTGGGAACATCAATTATTCTTAGGTTTTATCTTTTAACATAATGCCAAACTTCTTGACATCTTTATTCATTCATTTTAATCTTGTTTTCTTTGTCTTTGTCAGATTGGGTTAATTCAAAAAACCTGTCTTCAAGTTCTGAAGTTCTTTCTTCTACTTGTTTTATTCTGTTGAGACTTTCCTGTGTATTTTGCATTTCTCTGTGTCCTTCATTTCCAGAAGTTATTATTGTTTTTAATTTATGCTATCTATTTCTCTGGAGATTTTTCCATCCATATCCTGTATCATTTTTTGGATTTCTCGAAGTTGGTATTCCCCTTCTCTGGTGCCTTCCTGAGTAACTTAATTATTAACGTTCTGAATTCTTTTTCTGGCAATTCAGAGATTTCTTCTGGATTTGCAGCCATTCCTGGTGAGCTAGTATGATCTTTTGGGAGTGTTTTGTCATAATACCAGGATTGTTTTTCTGGTTCCTTTTCATTTGGGTAGACTATGTCAGAGGGAAGATCTGGGGCTCAAGGGCTGCTGTTCAGATTCTTTTGTCCCACATGGTGCTCCCTTGATGTGGTGCTCTCCCACTTCCCCTAGGGATGTGGCTTTCTAAGAGCTGAACTGCAGTGATAGTTATTTCTCTTCTGGGTCTAGCCATTCAGTGGAGCTACTGGGCTTCTGGCTGGTACTGAGGAGAGTATGTAAAGAGTCTTGTGATGTGATTTGTCTTCAGGTCTCTCAGCCCTGAATACCAGCACCTGCTCTGGTGGCAGTAGCAGGGGAGTGAAGTGGATTCTGTGAGAGTCCTTGGTTGTAGTTTTGTTTAGTATGCTGGTTTTATGTTCGTTGGCCTCCAGTCAGCAGGTGGCACTTTCAAGAGAGCATCAATCAGCTATGGTAGTATAGGGAGTATATAAGCTTGCCCTAGGGTCACCTGGATAAATATTGGGGTCTCTCAGGGCAGTGGGCAGGACCACAGATCTTCCAAGAGATTATATCCGTTGTCTTCAGCTACCAGGGCGGGTAGAGAAAGACCATCAGGTGGGGCAGGGTTAGACGTGTCTGAGCTGAGACTCTCCTTGGGCAGGGCTTGCTGGGACTGCTGTAGCGGATAGGGTGTAGTTCTCAGGCCAATGAAGTTACATTCCCAGGGGGATTATGGCTGCCTCTGCCATGTCATACAAGTTGCCAGGAAAATGGGGAAAGCTGGCAGTGACAGGCTTCACCCAGCTCCCATGCAGCCCGAAAGGCCAGTCTCACTCCCACCAACAGCACCAAGTTTATTTGCAGGCATCTGGTGAGTCGGGCTGAGAACTTGGCCCAGGCTACAAGCCTCCCAGCTGAGAAAGCAAGCAGCACTTTTAGGTTTCACACCTCCCCAACTGCCGTGGCTTCTGTGCTCATATCTGCATTCCCTGTTAACCCCACTCCCCAAGATTCTGTCCAGGAAACTTCACATCCAGTCAAAATTGTACAAAGTTCATTTGGAAATTTCCTTCTCCCTGTGGTCTTTCCCCAGTTCCACTGGCAGCCCTCTCCAAGGACCCCTGTAAGACAAAGTCAGAAATGGCTTCCCCAGGAACTGAGAGCCAACAGGGGTCTTCTCACTACTTCTTCTAACCCTACATTTTTCTCAGCTCTCTAAATTAATCTCAGCTCCAGGTAAGGCCAAATCCTTCTTCTGTGATCTAGGCTCCCCAGTGAGGATGTGCATTTGGGGGCAGATTTTCACCCTCTCACACTTTGGGCACTCCCAGTTTTCTGGCTGTCTCATGGCACCTGCAGTGGCAAGCAGTTTCCTTGAAAGGGTCTGTGGATTCTCTGGCCTTTCCCGGTATGTTCCTGTGGTAGTTCTTGGAGCAAAAATTCACAATGTGAGTCTTCACATGCTGCTCTGTACATCTGAGTGGAAGCTGCAAGTTAGTTCTGTCTCCTATCTGCCATTTTTTTCCCTCAGGATTATTAGAATTTAGAAGCTTGGAGGAGAGGCCACAAGGAGCTTGGACTCAGAGCTCTGCATGGAAGGGGAGGTGACAGTTGCTGCTGGGATCTCTGAGAGGGCACAATAAGGCAACTTCTGAAGTGTGGGATAAAGCAAATTGCAAACTAGGACCAACTACTGACAATGGAACCAGCTGCACTGCCAGGTTGAAAACCCTAAATTACCTTATATATGACATTTTTTCCATGAGCCCCTTCATTGGCTTAGTTCCATTTCACTATATGTCAACCCAAGCAATGTAGATTTAAATCGGTCCACTTTGCCCTGGCAGTTGGCTTTGGGGGAGAGAGAAGAAGAGGGGTGAGAATGAGTTTGAGATGATGTTAAGAAATCTGGGAACCTAAAAGCACCTTAAAGGTTATTTCATTGGAACATAAATGAACCTTTAAAATCATCAAATATTCTCACTTACAAATTAGAAAACTGAGGCCAGAGAACCCTATTGAAATCCAGAGTTTTCCTTCAGAGTCATGAATCTATGTAACTAACTTTCACAGTAACAAAACCACTATTTTCAAAAAAATTTTCCACAAAACTGATCTTAGCCCTGATAAGTTTCAGAGGCTTTACAGTTACACCCTCAAGATACTTTGGGTTCAGTTACAGACCACTGCAATAAAGCAAATACTGCAATAAAGTGAGTCACACAATATTTTTTGTTTCCCAGTGCATATAAAAGTTATGTTTACACTACATTGTAATCCACTAAGTATGCAACACCAATACATTTAAAACACATACATGCCTTAATTTAAAAATACTTTATTGCTAAAAAATGCTAACAATTAGCCTTAAGCAAGTCTAATCTTTTGCTCATGGAGGGTCTTGCCTTCATGTTGATGGCTGCTGAATATTGGAATGATTCTGGCAGTTTTTAAAACTTCATTTAAACAATGAAGTTTGCTGCATCGATTGATTCATCTCATGAAAGAGTCCTCTGTAGCATGTGATGCTGTTTGATAACATTTCACTCAGTTGAACTTTTTTCAAAATTGGTATCAATCCTCTCAAACCCTGCCACTGCTTTATTAAGTTTATATAATATTCTAAATCCTTTGTCATCATTTCAACATTGTTCACAGCAACTTCACCAAGAGTAGATTCCATCTCAAGAAACTACTTTCTTTGCTCATCCATTCAAGTTTTATTATGACATTGCAGCAATTCAGTCACATCTTCAGGCTTTACTTCTCATTCTAGTTCTCTTGTTATTTCTACCACATCTGCAGTGACTTCCTCAACACTGAAGTTTTGAACCCCTCAAAGTCATCCATGGGGGTCGGAATCAGCCTCTTCCAAGTTCCTGTTCATGTTGGTATTTTGACCTCCTCCCATGAATCATGAATGTCCTCAATGGCATCTGGAATAAATCCTTTCCAGAACATTTTCTATTTACTTTTCCCAGATGCATTTGAGAAATTACTATCCATGGCAGCTATAGCATTATGAAATTTGTTTCTTAAAGAGTAAGACTTAAAAGTTGAAATTACTCCTTGATCCATGGACTGCAGAATGGATGTTATGTTTGCAGAAATGAAAATAAGAATCTCCTTGTACATCTCCATCAGAGGTCTTGAGTAGATAGGTGTGTTGTCAATAACCAGTAATATTTTGAAAGAAGTCTTCTTCTCTGAGCAGTAGCTAACAAAAGAGTGATCTTAAAATCTTCTTTAAACCATGCTATAAATAGATGTGCTGTCATCCAAGCTTTGTTGTTCCATTTATAGAGCACAGGCAGACTAGATGGAGCGTAATTCTTAAGGGACCTAGGATTGTTAGAACTAGAGATGACCATTGGCTTCACCTTAAAGTCACCAGCTGCATTATCCCCTAACAAGAGAGTCAGCCTGACCTTTGAAGTTCTGAAGTCAAGTATTGACTTCTCTCTAACTATCAAAGTCCTAGATGTCTTCTTCTTCCAATAGAAGATTGTTTCATCTACACTGAAAATCTCTTGTGTTTAACGTAGCCACCTTCATCAGTGATCTCAGCTAGATTTTCTGGATAACTTGCTGCAGCTTCTACGTCAGCACTTGCTGCTTTAACTTGTACTTTTATGTAAGAGAGACTGTTTCTTTCCTAAAACCTTATGAACCAACCTCTGCTAGCTTCCAACTTTTCCTCTGCAGCTTCCTCACATCTCTCAGCCTTCATAGAATTGAAGAGAGCTAGGGCTTGCTCTGGATTAGGCACTAGCTTAAGGGAATGTTGTAGCTGGTTTGATCTTCTAACCAGACCACTAAAACTTTCTTCATATCAGCAACAAGACTATTTTACTTCTTATCAATTTTTTGTGTTCACTGGTGTAGCTCTAATAATGTTCTTCAAGAGCTTTTTCTTTGCATTCATAACTTGGCTGTTTGGCACAAGAGACCTGTCTTGGCTTTTGACATACCTTCCCCACTAGACTTAATCATTTCTAGTTTCTGATTTAAAGTGAAAGATGTACAACTTTTTCTTTGTCTTGAACACTTAGATGCCACTGTAGGGTTATTAATTAGCCTAAGTTTAATATTGCTGCATCTTGGGGGATAGGAAGGCGGCCCCAGGAGAGGGAGCAAGATGGGCAAATAGCCATGCAGTTGAGCAGTCAGAATACAGACATTTATCAATTAAGTTCATCTTTTTATATAAGCATGGTTCATGGCACCCCAAAACAACTACAATAGTAACATCAAAGATCACTGATAACCATAACAGATCATAATGAAAAGTTTTGAAAATCTGACACAGAAACATAAAGTATGCACATGCTGTTAGAAAATCACACCAATAGATTTGCTCAGCACAGGGTTGCCACAAACCTTCCATTTGTAACAAATGCAGGATCTATGAAGCGCAATAAAGCAAAGCACAATAAAATGAGGTTTGCCTATACTATGAAGGCAGCCTCTCAAAGACCTCTTAGTTGCTGCTTCTCCTGGGTCTTGAGTTCCAAGAACTCCACATCCATGGCAGGCCTGCCCTTGGAAACATCTCTACCCTATTCTCATCTGCACGAGGAACAGCAGGCTGGGAGGCCCTGGGAACATGACCAAGACCCAAGGCTCAGATGGGCCAAGAGAGATTTCCTGGCTACTCACTATGGCCTCTGATTCCAAGAAGGAGGGAGGAATTTGGATGTAATTTTTCTGCAAATATTCCTCTTATTTAGCTGACTAAGGTTTCTGGCTCCCAGATAAGTAACTTCTTCAGCCATAGAGACCAACCTAGGGGCTGCTACCACTCCTTTTTCTGCCTAAATACTCTCTCAGAAAATCCTAAGGCAGTTGGGAAAATGAGGACTAGGAGAAAATATGAAAGATTCCTTGGCCAAATGTCTTCTGTGTGCTTAGGAATAGTAAGGTTCATATTTATCAACTTAAATCTCCTCAGCCTCACCAGGGCTGACCAAACAGGATTCATGGAGCCAGCATCTTGATAGCATATGGCCTTTTTTTTTTTTCCTTCAAAGTAGATGTGATAGGGAGACATGCATTTGCCTATTTCAGTCAGGCTAAAAAGCTTTATTTGTTTTAGCTGCACTTTTAAAAGTATATTTACCTTCATACACATATAGTTTTCCTGGCTTTTATTGGAAAATGAAACCAGCATTTTACTCCAGGCTATATTTGGGGTTGGAGAGTATAGGTGTTGTGATCCCAGGAGATCCCCAGTGGACTGATTTCTCTCCCCAAGGTCATTTCTACCCTCATTTCAGAACAGGAGTGTGGTGACACCACTATGGACCTTGTGGCATGTAGATGCCTAGATGCCACCAGGAGCTTGTGCTTGTGGTGAGCCTCATTCTCCTAAGTACCTTGAGTAAGGTGATACAAGGCCAGGCAAAGTGACTCACACCTGTAATTCCAGCACTTTGGGAAGCTGAGAAGGGAGGATCACTTGAGGCCAGGAGTTCAAAACCAGTCTGGGCAACATAGCAAGACTCCATCTCTACTAAAAAAAATTATTAATTAGCTGTGCATGGTGGCATATGCCTGTAGTCCTAGCTATTTGGGAGGCTGAGGTGGGAGGATCACTTGAGCCCAGGAGTTCAAGATTGCAGTGAGCTATGATTGCACCATTGCACTCCAACCTGAGCAACAAAATGAGATCCTGCCTCAAAAAAAAGAAAAAAAAAAAAAGAGGATACAGGTCAGGCAAGAGCTGGGTCAGTACACAAGTAGCAGCTCTGTCCTATTCCAGGCCTTCAATCCACTGGCCAAGTTGAAAAGCTGGAAGATACCTCTCCCTAAATGTATCAGTTAGCTATCACCTCACACATACACATGCTGCATTTTAAAAAGCCCAAACTTGGTGACTTAAAACAACAAGCAATTGTTCTTACTGATCTTACTTAGTTCAGCTGATCTAAGCTGGGTTTGGCTGGAGTGACTTGACTGTTCTCCGCATTTCTCTTGTCTTCCTCTTGGGATCATCAGGCCAGTCCGGGCATGACTTTCTAATATAATGGCAAAGGCACAACAGCACAAGCAAAAGCTCCCAAGATCTCTTGAGGTCTAGGTTTGGAACTGTTACATTAGCATCTCTGCCTCAGTTTTTTATTGTGGTAAGAGATACATAAAATTTACCATTTCAACTCTTTAAGTGCACAGCCTGATGCCATTGCATACATCTACCTTGTTGTACAGCTATCACCACTGCCTCCAGAATTTTTTCATCAACTAAAACTCTGCACTCCCCCTCCCTCCCTTCTCCCAGCCTCTGGTAGCCACTGTTCCACTTTCTGTTTCTATGAATTTGGCTGTTCTAGGTACCTCATATAAATGGAATCATACAGTATCTGTCCTTTTATATCTGACTTCCTTCACTTAGTATAATGTTTTCAAGGCTCATCCATGTTGTAGTGTATGTCAGAATGTCATTCCTTAAGGCTGTATAATATTCCATCATATATATATACCACATTTTGTTTATCTACCCATCTATTGTTGGATATTTGGGTTGTTTAAATCTTTTGGGTATTATGAATAATGCTGCTATGAACATAGGTGTACAAATATCTTTTAAAGTTCCTGTTTTCAATTCTTTTGAATATATACCCTAAAGTGGAATTGCTGGAGCATACGATAATGCTATATTTAATTTTTTAGGGACCACCATACTGTTTCCCACAACAGCTGCTCCATGTTATATTCCCACTAGCAATGCACAAGGTTTCCAATTTTTTCACATATTTGTAAACATTTATATTTTGGGTTTCTTTTAATAATAGCCATCCTGGTGGGTATGCAGTGGTAACTCATGGTGGGTTTAATTTGCATTTTCCTAATGATTTGAGCATCTTTTCATGTGTTTATTGGCCATTTGTGTATCTCTTTTGGAGAAATGTCTGCTCAAGTCCTTTGCTTATCTGGGCATTTGCCCAAACTGGGTGGTTTGTTAGTTATCAAATTTTAAGAGTTTTTTTATATAGTCTGCATATTAATTTCTTATCAGATCTGTGCTTTGCAAATATTTTCTCTCATTCTGTGAGTTGCTTTTTCACTCACTTGATAGTGTCTTATGATGTGTAAGAGATTTAAATTTTGATGAAATCTACTTTATTTTTTTGTTTGTTGCCTATATTTTAGTGTCATATCTAAGAAACCATTGCCAAACCCAGTGTCATTAAAGTTTTCCCTGTGATTTTTTGTAAAAGTTTTGTACTTTCCACTCTGAGGTTTAGGTCTTTCATCCACTTTGAGTTAATTTTTATATTTAGTGTAAGTCATTTGTTAACATATGGATATCCAGTTTCCCAGAACCATTTGTTGGCAAGACTATCCTTTCCCCATTGAATGGTCTTTGACCATATATTTAAAAGTCTGTTTCCAGTCTCTATTCTGTTCTTTTGGTCTCTATGTCTGTCTTTATGCCAGTACAGTACTGTTTTGATTACTATCACTTTGTATTAAGTTTTGAAATCAGGAACTATGAATCCTCTTTGTTCTTCTTTGGTTATTCTGGGTGTTTCGATATTCCATATAAACTTTAGCATGAGATTCTCTATTTGCAAAATATATCATTGGGATTTTGGTAGGGATTGCATTGAATTGGTAGATTACTATGGGTAGTATTGACATCCTAACAGTATTAAGTCTCCTAATCCATAAACATGAGATGTCCTTCCATGAATTTATATCTTCTTTAATTTCTTTCAGCCGTATTTTGTAGCTTTCAGTGTTCAAGATTTTTGTCTCTCAGTCCATTTTGTGCTGCTACAACAGAATGCCTGAGACTAGGTAATTTATAATGAACAGAAATTTATTGGCTCACAGTCTTCCTTTGCATCCTCCAACAGGGAGGAAAGCTTTGTTTTCACATGGCAAAAGGTGGAAGAGCAAAGAAACAAATAAGGGCTGAACTCACCCTTTTATAATGGCATTAATCCAACCCATGAGGAGAGAGCCCTCATGGCCTGATCACCTCTTAATACTGTTACAATGGAAATTAAATTTCAACATGAGTTTTGGAGGAGACCAGCATCCGAACCATAGTAGCCTCCTTGCTTAAGTTTATTCCTAAGTATTTTCTTCTTTTTGATGCTGTTGTGAGTGGACTTGTTACAATAACAATGAACAATCAGAAAAGAAAAACATCTGTCTAACTCACATGGCCAAAGCCAGAAGGGGGAAGTATAACCGCTCTCTCATGGGAGGGCACTGTCAAGTTGCATGGTAGAGTCAGCGGATACATGAAGGAGTGAAGAATTGGATCATATAATACTACATCCCATACTGAGCTTCCAGGGGTCCATTTTTAGGTTTATCTTTTTAGAACCCTCCCTTCCAAATAGTCTGCTCCTACCCTCTCACTACTACCTCACTACCTCAGGAAAAACAAAAATGAAGGGGAAAAAAGTAAGTGAGCAAAGAAACAAAGGAGGTGGCAAGGTGCCCAGCTGAACAAGTAGCAAGTATGGGGGAAAGAACGCAGTCCAGGAGTCAGGTAGAAGGCCTGCTGCACAGTCTCAGGAAGGTCTCCTAACCTCTCTAGGCCTCAGTTTCTTCCTCTGGTGGTGAACTAGATGATTTCTAGGGATTCCCCATCTTGTGTAAATCTTAACAGTTCTATCCCTGGATTCACAAACAAGAAATATTAGACCAAGTGTGGTGGCTCACATCTGTAATCCTTGCACTTTGGGAGGCTGAGGCGAGCAGATCACTTGAGGCCAGGAGTTCAAGATCAGCCTGGCCAACATGGTGAAACCTCGTCTCTACTTAAAAATATGTGTGTGTGTGAGAGAGAAAGAAATTATCTGGGCATGGGGGTGCACACCTGTAATCCTAGCTACTTGGGAGGCGGAGGTTGCTGTGAGCTGAGATTGCACCACCACACTCCAGCTTGGGTGACAGAGCAAGACGCTGTCAAAAAAGAAATGAAACATTAGAAAATCCCTTCTCTCTGTAGATGCATAGGCACCCACCCACACATCCACAGAGGGTAGCCACCTGTCTTAGTCCAGTCAGGCTGATGTAACAGACATATCATAAAAACTAGTGGCTTATAAACAAAAGAAAATTGTTTTTTACAGTTCTAGAGTCTGGCAAGTCCCAGATAAGTGCAGCAGCAGATTAATTGAGGGCTTGCTGTCTGCTTCATAGATGGCAGCTTCTCAATGTGTCCCACATGGTGGAAGGGCCAAGGCAGCTCTCCAGGGCCTCTTTTATGAGGACACTAATCTCATTCATGAGGAAAGGGCCCATGTGATGGAATCACATCCCAAAGTCCCCACCCTCTGAAACCATCACCTTGGTGATTAGAATTCAACATGAATCTAGGGGGTACACAAACCCTCAGACCATAGCACCATCTTTGTGCCTCATATCTCATCATTTCCTGCCTTGCATCTACAGTTTTGAGTGTGTTTTCTAAAAATCTTATACCAGCTTGGGATCTCCCTGGAAGAGGGAAGATAGTCTTAATTATCTTATCTTAACTCTCCCCAGAGCAGTAGGTACCAAACAGATATTTTTTCTAAGTGAACTGAGGGGAAAAAAACTTCAGATTCTTTAATTTTCGATGGCTTTAATGAGTTTTACATATCCAAATAAATTCTCTGTAAGTTGCTGGGGCACAAGAGCGAACACAGCAAATACCCTGTCCTTCCAGGAATTTCTCTCACAACTGCAACCTGTTTATCTTACTGATTCTACACTACAAAGTCTTAGGTAAACATGATGATATCTGAGTTTATTATATCAAAATATGTTTGATGGCTCTGTAGAGATGTATAATATTGTACATGTCCAGCGCAGGCTTTGCAAAAGCCTTCAGAAGACAAAGCCTTATGCAGAAAAAAAGATCCAGGTTTGAAATTGTGTTCCTAGTCTCTGATGAAAACAATTTTGACTGGAAAAATCACATAACAAGTAAAATGAGGGAATATGATACTTTTACCAATTCAAGTTTGTTTCTTAACTATTACTATATAGTACAGTATTTTTTTCCCAACATATTGTATTTGAAGAAGGAATCTGTCAGAAAAAAAAAATCACTCTAAGAACTACTTATCTTGAAAACACTGTTCAAGGAATGAAGATTAACTGTATCATTATTTTAAAGTTAGTATAGGGACATAAACAGAAATAGGTACTTTTGTTATCCAATAATTTTACTTAATTGAATGAATTATAGTCACCCTCCTAGAAATTCAGAGAATAAAAACATCTCCTGTTCACTCAGGAATGGCAAATATAATAAAAATGCCATGGACAAGGCCACATTTTGTGTACAGTTTCTAAAGCCACAAAGACAGTAAACCAGTGCACCAGGAATGTGTTCCTTATGGCTTTACTAAGGCTTTCTTCTTTTCCTCTCCTCCTAGGCTGCCCCATCACAGGTCACCCTGTCCCTAATATCACCTGGTTTCATGGTGGTCAGCCAATTGTCACTGCCACAGGACTGACACATCACATCTTGGCAGCTGGACAGATCCTTCAAGTTGCAAACCTTAGCGGTGGGTCTCAAGGGGAATTCAGCTGCCTTGCTCAGAATGAGGCAGGGGTACTCATGCAGAAGGCATCTTTAGTGATCCAAGGTAAGAAACCCTGCAGGCTTTGCAAACTGGACTAATTTCTTGAAGAAGAAAGCCCGTTTGGGAATCTAACTATCTAGTAAAACAAAGTGATTTCTGATCTTCAGTGGTACCCAGGGCATGAAAACCGAAGCTGCGCCATGTTTCCATATGGTGAGACCCTACTTCTGTCAACATGGCTCTTCAGAACAGCCGTCATGCCCCTCCCAGCAGAACCTGGAAAAGCCAATGTTGCCTTCAGAAATAGGCCCTTCTGCTTATAATGTTGCTGTTGCTCAGGACCATGGAAACACCACTATATATCAAAGTCAGATGTGATTCCTTTATGCTGATTTAACTAGTACAGATCTCACACACACGAAGAGTAGCCTGTTTGGTTACTGCCTCCTGCCTAGAGAGACAGGCCTGGTGCCTGCTGATCATCCTGAAGAGTCTTCAGCTTTAGTCATAAGCTGAGGGCTTTCCAGGCACCTTTCCTTTGGCCCTGGCAAAGAACAGACTGTGAAGCCCACATGGCTCATGCATTAACCTTCCAGGAAAACAGGCATGTCAGAAAGCCTTTGGGCGGGGCCTGGCCTTCACTGCACCAAGAAAGAGTTGTAAATGAGGCCAAATCAGTGGGAAAGAGGGGAAAGTGGCCTTTTTATAGAAACTGTGTGAGGCTTTGGAGTTTTCCGCAGGCTAGTTCAACCTGTGGCCTGTGTGTGATATATTCCAAAATGAAGGATGCAATGGGAAGGGACAGAGTTGTGTGCCAAAATGGCACAAAAAGATGGAGAAAGGGAAATCTTTCTAAGCAGATAAGTTTTCTTCCTAAATATCTTCCTTCACCATTTGGCTTTTCAGACAGGAAAACAAATGTTCCATTTTCTCGCCAGCCAGCCAGTATCTGCTGAAAACCAGAAGCCAGGGCCTATTTGCAAGACTTGTAATACACAACTTTGCAAATAAGCACTCAAAATCTGCCACCTCATATTTATTTTTAACAGCTTTCCTATCAGTGAGTCCCAGACCCCCAAAGCAACTGGCTTTCTTACTGACATCATTGTCTCATGTAAATAAGCACTCTCTGTATAGGCTTTTTTGGGTAACATTTGCAAAGTCCAGCTCGAATCTGTACTGTGATGGTTAAGTATTTACTATATTTATATATCTATCTTTGTAGAAAACAAAATCACTTTCTGGTGAACCAATGAGGAAAGAAAAGGACTGTAGCAAATATCTTTAAAAATAAGATGACCTATGGCATTAATTAAGTACCCTTCGTATGTCAGGCACTGAGCTACTTTATTTCCTGTCCCCACAGTAACTGGGTAAGGTGAGGGTCACTGTACTCATTTCATGGCTGAGGCTCCTAGAGACCACGTGACTTCCCCAAATAGTTCGGGAATGGTGCCCATCGAGGAGCGGGGCCTCATTTATAATAGCTCCTCTCCTTCAGGCCACAAATCCACCCCTTCCACCCTCTCCCTGCCCTGCTCAGAAGGAATTCAGAGTGTGGGCAATTAAGCTATATTCTTTTCTACTCTGCTCCTCCTCCCATGACAGATTACTGGTGGTCTGTGGACAGACTGGCAACCTGCTCAGCCTCCTGTGGTAACCGGGGGGTTCAGCAGCCCCGCTTGAGGTGCCTGCTGAACAGCACGGAGGTCAACCCTGCCCACTGCGCAGGGAAGGTTCGCCCTGCAGTGCAGCCCATTGCGTGCAACCGGAGAGACTGCCCTTCTCGGTGAGTGCGGCGGACACTGGCTCAGACCTCCCCACCCTAGGATGGGCCCTCACTTTTAGCAAGGTCGATGGCGAGCCCTTGAGTAGCACTGTGCAGGGAGAGATGCCAGCCAAGGAGCTGTTCTTCCCTCTAGGCACAGGCTTGTCAGGCCTCTCCACCCTGCTGAAAATATCCTCAGACTACACCACCTCTCTCAGCTCTGTTTATTCCTCACCCCGCTAATGGTCAACCAGGTTTCCCAAGTGCCTGACAGGGTCTGTTCAGGGAGCAAGAGCATCCCAGGCCCTGGCAAGCCATAGACTCCCCCACCCATCATACAGTAATCAACTGACTCTGAGTTGTTTGGAGAAAGCAATGTCTTTTCAATTGAAGGGCTGAGGAAACAATGATTACTGGGCTCCACCCGCCCTCCAAGTCTAACCTTAAACACCCGTGCTAATCAGTACTCCAGTTTAGTTGGGGAAATCTTATCTTCCTCTTTTCTACAAAGGCTTGCATCTCACTAAAGTTGAAATAAATCTTTGTTTCCGATAGTAGCCTCACGCTCAGCATTTGGGTTCCTTGTGTGGCCCAGCATGACACCCAAGCCTCTGCCATCTTCCTCATGCTTCAAGAGGCTATGAGTCCCCCTGTGCACCCCATCCTCTGTCCTCAGCAGTAGTTAAGTGGATAATAGATGGGCTTGGAGTTAGCACTGGTGTGGTGCTCAGAGCCTGGGGGGACTTGGCTCTGCCCTCAACCCTCAAATGCCCCTTTACTACCTATCTGTAGGACTTTCATACAATACTTAGGCAACTGCTTTCTGTTTTGCCAGCTGAGTCATAAGGAGCAGCTGAAACCAGGAGAGACTCAATGAAATCTGAAACATGCTCATTAATATCAGCAGTTTGACTTGCTGACGGGAAGGTTTCCACAGGAATGATTAATGTCCTTTTATACCCTTCCTGAACTGTAACATACCCCGGCCCTTTCCATTCTCAAACCCCCCAGCCCAGCTCCTGAAAAATTGCTGAAACGTATATTTGGAAATAAAAGTTGATTGAAATGCAGGCCTGACATTCACCAGGGACATAAGAGGCTGGAAAACTGCCCTTGCCAAGCTATGCAAAATGAAGAAGAGATCTCTGACGTGCCAGGAACTTTTTGACTTGATTTGGTGATGGTCAGAGTCAATCAGCTTAATTTACTTCTGCAAATGAAATAATAATGGCTGTGTTTTCTTGGATTTCAATGCCCCCAGGAGTTTTTAAACACCTCTTGCCTGCTTCCTAAGTGGCTCTGCTCCTGTGCGTTGGAAATCTGCATGCAGTCATCCCTCTACAAGGCAAAAGAGCAGGGAAGTGGCCACAAAACTAAATAAGTCACAGATCCAGATTTAGGAGGAATTTGCTCCCCTTCCCTGCTACATGCCTCTCCTGAAAGCCACATGTGGCGCCGCTTGGCTAGGACGTAGCCATAGGTTCACTTTGCCTGCCAGATGTTTTGAACACTTAGTATCCTTCTTTGCACATGAACAAGTGTTGCCCTGGTTGTCTCTTTAAGATACAACTCGGTAACCCTGCTGTGACCCAGGTAGCTGCTTAAACCATTTTGTTAGATAAATTTTCTCAATCACTAAAACCAAAGAGTGGGATTTTTTTTTGTTCTAGATTACATGAGCAACAAGTCTTGCAATTTCCCCAAGCTGTCTCCGTCTCTTTGAGAATTATTACAGGGCACACACATGCAATGAGAATCCCTGCATGTTTGTATATGGACCAAGGATTTCAGAGTGTTCCCAGTTTACACGCTGGCTTTGTGAGAAAAGTCCATTTGTCACAGTCCCACTTTTGGAACCTAACATTCAGAGAACAACTATCTCTACCACGTATGCAGCCCTCTGAGAGGTATAAGACCTATAGACTATAACACCAAGAGATGGGAGGAACTTTACCTGTTTCTGAGGGATTGACCAAAATGTGCGGCAGGAAGTACACTGAGCACTACCAGACAAAACTTTGACTTCAGTGAGGCCCAGATTACTTTCTGTGTCAGGAGGTGACACAAATTTGGATCTGACTTCCCTAGAACCTTGGATCTCCTTTAGGAAGTACCAACACTGCAGTTACAAAACAACAAATTGATTCTCTTACAATTTTGAAGGCCAGAAGTCCACGATCAAGGTATCCGGAGGGTCATATCACCTCCAAAGGTTCTAGGAGAGAATCCGCTTCTGGTGGTCCCAGGTGTTCCTTGGCTTGTGGCCACATCACTCCACCTTCAGCCTTTATGGTCACATTATCTCCTCCTCTTCTCTGTATGTAATCTCCCTCTGCCTTTCTCTGTAAGAACACTTGTTATGGCAGGCATATAGGGCCCAGCCAGATAATCCAAGATAATCTTATCTTAAATCCATAATTACATCTGCAAAGAACCTTGCCACATAAGGTAACATTCACAGGCACTAGGGATTTGACATGGATATCTTTTGGAGGAGTCATTTTTCAGCCTATCTTTCCAAGTATATACTGTGAAAAGGGTACTGGCCCCAAATCAGTGGCAAGAGCAGGGATGTGGGGTGGGGAGGGGATCTCTTTTCCCCAGGGCTTGTCCCTTTAGGGCTCTCCTGACACTTCTTCCTCTCCCCAGGTGGATGGTGACCTCCTGGTCTGCCTGTACCCGGAGCTGTGGGGGAGGTGTCCAGACCCGCAGGGTGACCTGTCAAAAGCTGAAAGCCTCTGGGATCTCCACCCCTGTGTCCAATGACATGTGCACCCAGGTTGCCAAGCGGCCTGTGGACACCCAGGCCTGTAACCAGCAGCTGTGTGTGGAGTGGGCCTTCTCCAGCTGGGGCCAGGTGAGGAGCCAGAGAGGTTGTTATTTGAAAGCTAAATCTAAAGGAGTGGACGCTGCCACAGTAGGAAGTGAAATGTTATCACTGCCACCTCCTCCTTTCACATTCTGACTGGCCAGGTATAGCTTTTGTTGGTTGTCCAGCTGAGACACCCTCAGAGCAGCAGGCTTTTAATTCTTTGTGTAATTCTATGAACCAATGTGATTGAATGTTTTTAGGCAGTTAGCAATTCAAAACATCTTCTAATTGGCCATCTATACATTATTACATTCATGTCCTCCACTCCCACCCTTAGGTGTGTCCTTTGGAAAACAATCACTTGCAACTTTCTGTGGCCATCTTTAACGAAAATCAAATGTTTTTGGCCATAGAGTTCACGTTCCAACTCATAAGCCATTTGTGTCCCAGGTAAGTTGAGGCTACTGCTCAATGCTAGCCAATCAACATGCCTAACTGGAGACTCCTTTCTGGAGCTTCTACTAACACTTCCTTATTTCCAGTGACATAATGTATATGCTTCATAATCAAAGAGGCATGAGCTCCCCTTGCCTGGGGGAATATCATCTCTCTCTTACCTGGAAAAGCCCACTTCTCATAGCTCACATACCTCTCAAGACAGCTCTGCTTCCAGGCCCTTGAGGCTTATTGGTAGTTCATAAAATTACAATAGCAAACAGATCTGGCTACACATGAGAGATGTTTCTGCACTGTGTCATCAAGGTCACTCAAGGGGGGACATATGGTGCACCAGTGATTGTTTCCTAACAGAAAGAAAAATACATATGTCTTTCTCCTTTTCTCTATTCCTTCCCCTCAAAAAAATTCACCCC
Organism: Macaca thibetana thibetana; assembly: GCF_024542745.1. Taxonomy (NCBI): domain Eukaryota; kingdom Metazoa; phylum Chordata; class Mammalia; order Primates; family Cercopithecidae; genus Macaca; species Macaca thibetana. The sequence goes on along the minus strand of NC_065592.1, from coordinate 61,708,075 downwards.
CTCCTCCTCTTTTCTGCAACCCTCCAGGACAGTATGTTTCAAGCTTTAATGTGAATCACCTGGGAATCTTATTAAAGATGCAAATTCTAATATGGTATGTCTTAGGTAGAACTTGGGTTGCTGAACTTCTCAAAACTTCTGGTAACATCAATGCTCTTAGACCAAGGGCTTCACTTGAAAGAGTAGCAAGGCTTGAGGCATTACAGATTGCAGACAAATGCTTCATCTCACAATCCTGTTGATGTCTCTCTGCTGGTAATATTGCTGATATTGTGCTTCAAACTGTAGATGCTCCTCAAACATCCACACTCCACTCCTGTGAGAATGAAAGTGATGATAGTTTCTAACAAAAAATTCCTTTTGGAATAGTGTTAGACTTCATGAAGGCAGGCAGAAGGAAAAACATTTGTATAAGAAAACCATGCCGATTTTAGTCCAAGTAAAACTAAGACCACCTTCTTAGCTCCAAAAATCTGGCTTCATGTAATAATTCAACTTTCTTCTTTTAATCCAACATACATTTATGGGACACCTGTCTTGGGAGGGGAATGTGTCCCATTTATAAGCATGTGTGAAGAAATGAAGGGAAAAGCAGCCCACAATGTTTGCAGGAGAATGAAGTGACAGAATAGAAATAGAAATGTGGCCTGGAAAGCAGGTGCAAGATCATAAAAGGGTCTTGTATGCTGTACAAAGAATTTGGATTTTATTGTAAGTGCAACTACAAAGATTTTTAAGAAGGAGTGGCACAATCAGACTTTTAAGATTACTGTCTGGCCAGGCACAATGGCTCATGCCGGTAATCTCAGCTACTCAGGAGGCTGAGGCAGAAGGATCACTTGAGAGGTTGAAGCTGCAATGAGCTGTGATCACACCACTTTCACTACTCCAGCCTGGGTGACAAAGCAAAAACCTCTTTTTTTTTTAAAAAAAAAAAAAAAGGTATGCTGTCTGCAGTATAGTGATCAAATTGGCAAGTGAGAGGACTACAGAAAGAGAAACCTAATCTAGGTGAGCAATTTTGGTGGTCAGAATGAAGGTATTGAGCAGTGCCAATAGAGAGGAATCCATTTCTCTTTATAAGTGTGATTCACATGGCTTCCATGAGCCATTGGATATCAGGGATGAGAGAAAGGAAGGAAGTCAAAATTTTACTGGAGGGTCTGAATTGAATAACTAGATAGGAATATAGAAAAAAGAGGATGGATTAGTGCTATATGGAATTGTTTGGGACATGTTTAGTAAGAGATATCTAAGTACAGACGCTCATTAAGTAGTTGCACATATAGGTCTGGGGCTTAAAAGAGAACTGTGCTAAACACTATCAATTCGAAAGTCATTAGTATACAAGTGGTGGCTAAGAATCATAGATGGTATCACCCAGAGAGAGGGAAAGGATCAGATTAAGAAAAGGCACAGGACAGAACCCTGGGGAAAACAACACTAATTAACCTGGGGGAAGAAGAGGAAAAAAGATTAACCTAATGAGTGGGAAAATTCACAGAAACCAGTGGAGGAGCTTTATCAAGAAGGAAGGAAGTCAATGGTATAAAAATACATCCAACAGAATAAACAAAATACAAAATAAGCATTGGCCTTATTTTGTACATACAGTGCATATTCGAACTTGACTGATAGGCAGTCACTGGTAACTCTGTGAATGGCAGTTTCAGTGTAAAAGTAGGCAGTGTAAAAGTAGGCACTGAAATCAAACCAGCAATAGGTTTAGTTACAAATGAGAATGGAGGAAATAAGTGCTTCCAGGGACACATTACTCCTTCAAGAATTCCCAGTGTAGTCAAGAGACATTAGCAAAATGGCAAATTAGGAAGCTCCAACTCCATGTTCTCTTATGGAAGCATCAAAAAAACAACTAGAAACTGGCTGAACTAACCTTATAAGTGTTCTGGAAAACCGCCCAAGTTCTATAGCAACCAAGTAAACAGCCAATAAAGAAAAAGCCATCTTTAAGATGATATGAAATTTCCTGGTATTTTCATTCATCCTTGCCCCACCCCTCCTCCATGTGGCATGGTTTTGATCTTGACAACGTAGCAGCCACTAATTGTGAAATCTGCACAAGGACCACAGACCCGCAGACACCTGGGAAAAAAGATTACGGGTGGAGACATGGGGGAAGGCAGAGCATCAAGACAAATAACTGAAGGATGCTGGGCTTACTACCCAGGTGATGGGATGGTCTGTGCAGCAGACCACCATGGCACACGTTTACCTATGTCACAAACCTGCACATGTACCCCAGAACTTAAAAGTTGAAGGAAAAAAAAAAGAAATATCAAAGACTTGATAATGTAAAAATATACGGACAGCCAAAAACAAAAGAGTCTGGTGCCTCCCTCCCCTCTCTTACCCTGTGACAAGCCAGCTCCTCTTGCCTTCCTCTATGATTATAAGCTTCCTGAGGTCTCACCAGAAGCAGTTGCTGGCGCCATACTTCTTATACTACCTGCAAGACCATGAGCCAAATAAACCCTTTTTCTTTATTTAAAAAAGAAAAAGAAAGAAAAATTATAACGTCCAGAAAGAAAAAACTATCAACCAAGAATTATCAGGCAAAACTCTCCTTCAAAAACAAGGGGGAAATTATGACATTCCAGAGAGCTTGTTACCACTATTCCTGATTACAAGAGATGTTAAATGGAGTCCTTTGAGTTATAACAAAAAGATGCTAGAGAGTTAACTCCAAGCCACATGAACATATAAAGACTCTCCAATAAAGATAAATAGATGGGCAGGCATTAAAACCATTATTATTTTGTTTCATAGCTCCACTTATTTTCTATAGATTTCAAAGAAATGAATAAAAAGTAATTATAAATCTGTTAGTGAATATATAGCATATAGATACAATTTTCACACCAATAATGTAAAGTGGGGATGGGAAACAGAGCAGTACATATGTAGAGTTTTGTATGAAATTGATATCAAAAATCAAATTAGATTGTTATAACTTTGGGATATTATATGTAATCCCCATGGTAACAACAAAGAAAATAGGTATAGCCAAAAGAGAATGAGAAAGGAAGCAAAATTTGTCACTACGAAAAAGCAACTAATCACAAAAGACAACATAAGTGGAGGGAATGATGAGGGAAAGCTATAAGATGTACATAAAAATAAATAATAAAAAGGCAAAAGTAAGTTCTTCCCTATCAGTAATTACTTTAAAGGAATTAAACCCCCAAAGACATAGATTGGCCTAGTAGATGTTAGAAAAAAGACATGATTCAACTCTATGCTGTCTACAAAAGACTTGCTTGGGATCTAAAGAAAAAAGTAGGTTAAAAGTGAAGGAATGGAAAAAGATAGTCCATGTAAATATAAAACAAAAGCTGAGGTAGCTATACTAAATCAAACAACATAATGATAATATACCAAGAAAATATAACAATTATAAACATGCATGCGCCAAACATCAGAGCCCCAAAGTATATTAATCAAATATTGACAGAATTGAAGAGAGAAATAATTAGTTCTATAATAGAAACTTTAGAAACCCACTTTCAACAATGGATAGGACAACTAAACAAAAGATCAGTAAAGAAACAGAGTAACTGAACAATACTATAAACTAATTGGAGTAACAGACATACAGAGGACTCCACCCAATATAGCAGAATACTTGTTTTTTCTCAAGTGCACATGAAAAATTATCCAAAAAAGGACTGTATGTTATGCCAAAAAATAATTCTTAATACATTTGAAAAGAATGAATTTATACAGAGTTCCTTTTCCAACCACAGGGAAGGAAACTAGACAAGTGAAAACAAAACCACAACATACCAAAATGTATGGAGCACAGAGAAAATAGTGCTAAGAGAAAAATTTATGGCTGTAAATGCTTACATTAAAAAAGAAAGACTTCAAATCAACAACTTAACTTTACACCTTAAAAATTTACAGAAAACAAGCAAACTAAACCTAATGCTAGCAGAAGAGGATAATAAAGATTAGAGAGTAGTAAAGAAAACTCAGCAAAACCGAAAGTAAATTCTTCAAAAAGGTTGGCCAAAATAGACAAATATTTAGCTATATTGGCAAAGAAAAAGAGAGAAGACTCAAATTCCTAAAATCAGAAATGAAAATGGAGACATTACTACCAGTATTACAGAAATAAAAAGGATTGGCCAGGCATGGTGGCTCATACCTGTAATCCCAACACTTTGGGAGTCCGAAGCAGGCAGATCACTTGAGGTCAGGAATTCGAGACCAGCCTGGCCAACATGGCAAAACCCTGTCTCTGCGAAAAATACAAAAGTTAGCCAGGTGTGGTGGTGGGCGCCTGTAGTCCCAGCTACTTGAGAGGCTGAGGGTCAGGAATCGCATGAACCCAGGAGGTGGAGGTTGCAGTGAGCAGAGATCATACCACTGCACTCCAAGACTCTGTCTCAAAACAAAAAGAAAAAGAAAAAAGAAACCAAGTGTTAATCAAAAGTAGAATGGAAAATTCAATCATGGTATGTTCATAAAATAAAGTGCTATACATCAGTGAAAATGAACAAACTTCAGTTATGTACATAATACATTGTAAGAAAATACCAGATATAAAACAAACATGAAATATGGTTCATTTATGTAAATTTCAAAAACAGTCATAAACTAAACTGTTTTAAAAGTTAAGTCTCAGTGGTTACATGTGGAGAAGGGAAAGAGAGTAAAGAGTAGGCACAAACTAGGCTCCTGAGTTGCTGACAGCATTTTATTTCTTCACGTGTATACAGGACTAGCTACATAAGTTGTGGGGCCCATTGCAACATGAAAATGTCAGGCTGCTTGTTCAAAAACTATAATGAATGTCAAGGTTGACAGTAGAGCGTCAAACCAACTACAGTTTCCTTCTAAGGGTGTAGGGACATCCATGCAGCTAGCTTTGCTTTTATACAGTTGTCCCTTGGTATCCATAGGTGATTGATGTAAGGAGCACCTGTATATACCAAAATCCACACAAACTCAAGTCCTGCAGTCAATCTCACAGAACCTGCATATACAATAAGTTGGCCCTCCATATACATGGGTTTCGCATCCCAAGACCTTTGGTTGAAAAAAAAAAAAAAAATGTATAAGTGGACCTGCCCATTTCAAACCCATGTTGTTTAAAGGTCAATTATACTCACTTTATAGAACTCCCTGAGATATACTTCATGTTTTAATCACTTTTTTTTTTTTTTAGAGATGGGGTCTCACTATTTTGTCCAGGCTGGAGTGTAGTGACTGTTCACAGGCATGATCATGGTGCACTATAGCCTCAAATTCCTGGGCTCAAGCAATACTCTTACCTCAGCCTTCTGCATAGCTGGGAACACAGGCATCAACCACCACACCTGGCTGTTAATCAGTTTTCTGTATGCACACTGTGCTTCACAATAAAAAGTTATTTTTTGGCCAGGCACAGTGGCTTACTCCTGTAATCCCAGCACTTTTGGAGGCCGAGGCAGGCAGATCACCTGAGGTCAAGAGTTCAAGACCAGCCTGACCAACATGGTGAAACCCTATCTCTACTAAAAATACAAAAAATAGCCGGGCATGATGGCATGTGCCTGTAGTCCCAGCTACTTGGGAGGCTGAGACAGGATAATCACTTGTACCTGAGAGGCAGAGGTTGCAGTAAGCCGAGATTGTGCCACTGTACTCCAGCCTGGCGACAGAGTGAGACTCCATCTGAGAAAAAGGAAAAAAAGTTCTTTTTTAAAATATGTTTAAAGAGATAAATTTTAGCCACTCAGGAGGCTGAGGTGGGAGGATCACTTGAGCCTAGGAGTTGAAGGCTGCAGTGAGCTGAGATTGTGCCACGGCACTCCAACCTGGGCAACAGAAAGAGACCCTGCCTCAAAAAAAAAAAAGTCCCGGTTATTGGTGTTAAGGGTTTTTTTTTTTTTTTTTTTTTTTTTTTTTTTTTTTTACATTTACCTCAACCCTCCATGTGTTTGTGAATAATAGTGTCAAACTGGACCCTTCAGAGTCCAGAAGAGCAATAACTAACGTTGGGCACAGCTGTCTGACCCAAGAGAGCTACTTTTACCTTAAATCCTGCTCTTTCAGTGGTTCTTAATCTTTGAGGTCATGGATCCCTTTGAGTACTTGATGAAAGCTAGAGGGAACCTCTTGCTAGAAAAAACCCAATAAACACAAAACTTTTGCTTATACTGTTAAGGATTAACACCCCAGCACCACCCCCAGTGGAACCCTAGGGACCCAAAGACCCCCAACTTAAGAGCCTTTGTTCTCAAGTGACCTCCATGGGATGCCTATCCTCTTGTTCTACTAAAATAGCAGATGTTGGCTAAAGGCCTGCTGCTTTTGTATTTCACAGACAATTGTTGCTAAGTGTATTTACTGTGACAGGGTCAGGCTCCATGAACTCTGGGGAAAGTTTAACAATCTCCATGAGCACACAGCAAGAGAATATGAGGGGGGACTCTGCATACCTAAGTCTGCTTTCTGTTCAGTCATCCTAGGTTTAACCTGCAGAAAATGAAGCCAGGGAAAGAAAGGATGGAGTTGGTTATTTGGATGACTTTAGCAAGAAAACGATAAACCATATTACCCTCTCTGCTCTGAAGGGGTGGAGCTATTTAGGGGTCTTCAGTTCTAAAGTCTACCACCACATTCCTAGCATATTATGCCAAAATATCTTTCATATGGTTAATCTGAGAGGGGCTTGACTTTCTCTTACTGGTTGTACACTACCATTAGCCATTTGCTGGCAGAATACCCACAGACCACAGGCAAGCTAACCATCCCATAAAGAAAACTTATCAGTGAATGTCTTTTAGTTAGCCCAAAGAGGGGAAAGATGAATGGTCTGAGAGCCTCCAACAAGACCTACACAAGGATCTTGCATCCCATGCAGCCCAAGCGTGGCGGCCTCCACCCTTGACTTGGCTAATGTGCTGTATGTTACCTTTTTCTGCTTTCCAGTGCAATGGGCCTTGCATCGGGCCTCACCTAGCTGTGCAACACAGACAAGTCTTCTGCCAGACACGGGATGGCATCACCTTACCATCAGAGCAGTGCAGTGCTCTTCCGAGGTAAGAGAAAGCCCTGAATCTCCTTTTCCCAGCCCCGCGTCAACGGCTCGGAAAGATGGTGCTGAGTGAATGTTTCTCCTCCAACTTACCACAGACCTAAGCCCTGCCCTCTCACCTCCATTCACCCCAAGCCACTGGCCTCCCCAGAGACAGATGACTCGGTGTTGGTCTTGTGCTTACCTAATGGGCTGGGCTGGGATTTTCTCTCTCAGGGATGAAAAGTGCAAGGGTGTTATTCTTCTGAGAGAGGCCTCATACCTCGAGAGACCCACACTAGCCCCAGGGTGGGCAGGAGGTGAGGTCTACACAACGGCCACCAAGTCTCAAAGGTTCAAACCCCTCACTCTTGTTGACCTCCCTCTAGAAGTTAGGCTAAGATGAGAGCCCTTGTTCCTCAGTCTCGACCTACCATTCCAATCCAGTCCCCATCCTTATAACACTTCCTTATAGATGTCCCCCTGGGGCAAGGGGACTCACCGCCCCCACCTCAGAGCCCAGCCTGTGAGACCAGGCTCTGCCGGTGTCCACATGGGGGAGAGCTCATTCTTCAGTCATGCGGTGAGATCCATATTCATTACAGAGAAGAGCAAAGGGAGGCCCAATAAGAGGAAATAGCCTTCTTGAGATCATATGGCCATTTAGTAACAGCACAGAGATTAGAACCCAGGTCTAGTAATGCTGAAAGTTCTTGAGGAATCGCCTAACATTTCTGAGTTTGCAGCACTGTTTTCACATCTGCCCTGATTCAGCCCCCACAGAAACAAACCTTAACCCTTCCACCATCCTTCTGCAGGCCCGTGAGCACCCAGAACTGCTGGTCAGAGGCCTGCAGCGTACACTGGAGAGTCAGCCTGTGGACCCTGTGCACAGCTACCTGTGGCAACTACGGCTTCCAGTCCCGGCGTGTGGAGTGCGTGCATGCCCGCACCAACAAGGCAGTGCCTGAGCACCTGTGCTCCTGGGGACCCCGGCCTGCCAACTGGCAGCGCTGCAACATAACCCCATGTGAAAACAGTATGTTCCAACCCCCAAGAACCTTCTGCAAATTCCCCACAGAGCATCAAGTGCAGAGAGCAGTCCCTGGGACCAACCCTGAGCACAGGGCATGGGGTCAGCTTCCCCAGGGATTGTGAGCTGGTGGTGGAGTTGAGCATTTTCAGTGGGGTGCATGGGTGTGTGCAGAGATGTGTATATAGGCATGACAGGGTATGCCCCGAGGGCTTCCACGATCTCCATCCTGGCCCTGAGAGAGCCAGGTGCTGTTGGTCCAGTGCTGGAGGAAATCAGCCTCCAGTTCCCCTGCAGTCAGTCTGGCTGGTGCCCACAGGGGTTGACACATCAACAACTCTCAGGGGCCAGGCTACTAAACAGAAAGTGCTGTTAAGTCTGAAGGCACACAGACTGCCTCCCGCTCAGCCAGCCAGCTCTGCGCCCATCACAGCTCTGCTTCTCACCTGACACGGACCTGCTGACCCCCTCCCTCCCAGCCCCATAGGCATCTCCTGGAACTGTCCAGGACGCCCCAGCCTTGGAATTTGATACTCACTTCACTCCCTCCTCCTCATCCCAATACTGTCATTTGTATTCCAGTTGGGAAGGAGTTTAGTTTTTTTCTTCCTCTGAACCCAAATCGGAGGTACTTACCCATGAGAAAGGCGGCAAAGCTTGAGGCAAAGAATAGGAAGTAAAAACCAAATGTAGCTGTGCAGTTTTCTCCCAAACTGGGCCTCACTGAGCAATAAATTCCCAACACTAAGGCAGATGCCATGTAGGCAAAAAGACCACTTCTTTTTACACACTGGGGGATGGATGATCTCTTTGTACTCGGGTAGTGTTAACCCATGTTTGTGTCAGTGGCTCACCATGCTCAGAGAGAACCAATATTCAATGCACATAGTTAAAACTTACCAAACCAAGTCCGCACAATATTTAAGATCATCTAATCTGTGCCAACACTGAACTAGAACATCCTGGTGCTGTGTTTAAGGCAGAGTGGGTAGAAGGAAGAGAGACTGGAGGGCACATGAAAATAAACCTTCACAGAGAAAGTATGCCCAAGTGCCTGGGGATGGGGGTATCCGACGCAAGCCTCACTTGCATACTCCTGCAAAGTGGGGGAGAATGCAGTCCTGGGAACCATCTTAAGGAGGAGAGTCATTTACTTAAAATACCAAAACCCATGGGAAAAGGCAGGTTTGCCTAGGAGAAGAGGTGATCACCTAGGAGATGAGGTAATCCCAAGAAGGAAGAGAAAACAGGCATCTTCAAGAAGTAGAGGGAGCTACAGAAAAGAAGCAAACAAACAGCCCAGGGAGGGGCCCCATCATTCAGCCAGACAGACAGCTGCAGGCTGGTGCCACCCCCACTGTTGGCAGCCTTGGGGAGCAGGTGGCTGAACTCTGTCAGAGTGAGGCTGGAGAGCGGTGGCCACGGCAGACCCCAGGATGTACCCCAGTGGCTGAAACCCCCGGCTGCATATCACGCAGGCTGCATTCATTCGTCTCTGTTTCACATCTCTTTTCTGTCCCCTCTCCCCACCCTGTCCTCCTTTCCCAGTGGAGTGCAGAGACACCACCAGGTACTGCGAGAAGGTGAAACAGCTGAAACTCTGCCAACTCAGTCAGTTTAAATCTCGCTGCTGTGGAACTTGTGGCAAAGCGTGAAGACAGGGCGTGGGGAAGCACTCTACCCTGGCCACATGAAGGACTCACGCAACCACCTTGGACAGAACCTAAGCTTTCTTCATTTTATTTATTTATTTCCCCCTCCCCACCCCACACACACCCTTCCAGCCTCCTCCACCTCCATCCTCAAGCATGAGGACGTCCGCATGTTTTCTCTTTCAGTTAGCTGGAGGACGGGATGTTGGGAAAGGAAAGGGCAGATGTCTAAAGGAGGTTGCAGAGCAGGCCAGGCAGACGGGGAGGCTCCCTTGAAGAGCTTCCTCCCTCCCAAACCTGGGTCTCAAAGACCTAGGAAGAGGCAGGCACAGTCCCTGGGGACAGCAGGGAGCCAGGAGGTTTGTAGCCTATTGGTGCAAACATTGGACAAACACCTGTGTCTTTCCTAGAAGTGCACTATCAGAAACACAGGAGTGTGTTGCTGCTTTGTGTCCTCTTCCCCATCTGTCCCTTTAGTCATGGTTAGGACAGATGGGGAGGGGACACCATGCTGAGGCAGAAACTAGCCCAGAACTCAGTTCTTCTAGTGGGGGAGTGCAGAGAGAGGAGAACTCAAATCACCAGTAGGGAGAGGTAAAAAAGCAAACAAAGCAGGCCCTAAGGCACACAACGTTGCAGAAAATGAAGAAGGGAGGGGAGGGGAGGGACAGAAGCAAAAAGGAGCCTGTGCGTGTTCCCCAGTGGGGCAGGGTGAGCAGGGGCTTCCAGGCTGCATGAGGCTCATGGACCGGCTCTGATCCCATGCATGTGCGCATGCTCAGAGCCCTGCTGCCCACGACAGAGCACTGCGCTGCATGGGAGTCCCCACTCCCCAGACTATCAGAGTCAACATCCTGCCTGTGCAGCTGCGGCAAAGCCAGCGAGAGGTGGGTCTGGCCATGCAGTAAGGCCACCCTGGCACCTGTTTATCTCCATCGGAAGTCCTCCAGCCCTGCACTAACTGCTGCTGTGGACCAGGCCATTTTTAGCATGAATGGGCCAGGTTTTCTGCCTTCTAGGACCTTTGCTGCTCCACTGAAGGGCCAGGGACTATGGTCAGCTTGTCAACATCAACCCGTTAACTAGTCACTTTGCCAGAGAGTATCTGTCAGGCTGTCAGGCTGTAGCAACCTCTTCATTCCAGAGCTGGCCAGGGACTGGGGTGGGACAGTGGGTTTACGCGTGCCCCACCGTACACCCTCCCTCTCCCAGCCTCCACCCCAGCGGTCTGCAGGCCCTCCCGCATGTAGTATTTATCTAGCAAGGTGGGGTGGTGGAGGCAGCACCCTGGCAAAACAGCTCACACACTGCAGCCACGCTCATCAGCTGTGGTGAGGCGGCTGGAGCAAAGTCAAGCAGCAAAATGAAAACTCTGGGACTCTTTGGCAAAATCCTCATTAAGCCAGGTAATTTTTGCCTCCTTCCCTAGAGTGACCTGAGATTAGGAGCAAGGGTGGCCAGAGTCCCTTACCTTCAGATAAGCCTCCCCCCTCATGAAATGCCACTCACACTGGGGCTACCACTGACATCAGGGCTGCATTTTCCAGCCAGCCTGGAAGTAAAATTTGAGAGGAAGACAATATTAATCTGTGTCCCCCCCCCCCGCCACCAGTGAGCTGTGGACAGTTAAGTTGTGTCTCTTTCTTCCTCACCACAAAACTAGGCTCTAAGAAATTATGTTACTAAAAAATCAGTGTAATGTCTGTTTAAAATAAAAGAGAATGTTTTCTATGTCTGTATATCTTTTGTGAATATTTATTAGGATTTCTTGTATAAAAAAGTGCAATATTAATAATTGTACATTGTCATCCAGAAAAAAAAACTATTGGGGGGACTTTATTAACTTCCTGCAGTTGTGTTCCTGTAAACTTGGTAGTGATTATTATATTTTTCCTATTTTTAATAGAACCTGGTGTTTAACTCTGGATCCATTCACTGTACAGGATGTGTTGTAAAAACTAACATGGGATGCTGAGGCAGTAAGAGAGAATTCATTTGTGGCACAATAGTTGTGCACGGAATGATAAAGACAAATTCCATACTACTACTAATGTGGTTAATTATTTCTAGTTCACTAGCGATTGAAAAGCAGTGGTCACTATTTACATTTCCTAAAGAACAAGCAAGCATCCTCCAGCTCCATGTTGGGTTGGAGCAGTTGGCAGTGGGTCTCAGTGAGCTGGGAGAGCCTAGGTTTGGGTGGGAAGCAGAGTGCTCCTTGCATGAGATGAATGTACATTTAATGTTTGTTCTGTAAATTGCAACTCAGCAGCACCACAAGACAATGAAGCCTGCTGGCTAATGTGGAAGGAGGCACTTTCTCCTCTAAAACACAAAACTGTATTTGTATTTTTTGTACAGATAATACAGCTTATTTATTTAAATCTTGTCGTCTGAGTCTCTATTAAACTCAGCCTTCCCCTGGTGGTTTATGCAGGGAGCGAGAGAAGTCCCAGTCAGTTGGGTGGTTTCCAGCCAGTTATTTGTGTCTGGCTGAAGTGGAAGGATTGCAGTTTTCATCTTTACACAGGAAGCTGGGGGCCCACGCCTAGCAGTGCTAGCTCTGTAAATAAACCCAAAGAAGCTGCATTTGTAGATGTACACACATTCAGGCTGAGTGCAACCGAACGAGATGACAGTTATCTCACTGACAGGCCTATGTGGTGGGACGATGGGAGCCACAGTACCTTCAGGAAGTGAAGCGAACAGGGATATCTCTTGGGAGAGATGCAGACTTGGGTGTGGAATTATCCTCACTCATCAGGCTTCCTACCAACAGAGACACACACAGTGGGAGGCAGCTGCATAGTGACAGTTCGGATGTATGCTATTAATAAAGACTAACACTTATACATCACAACTACATTTAATCTTCACATCAACCCTATGATTATCTCCATTCACATATGGGAAAATAGCAGCCCAAAGAAGCCCAAGGTCACCCAGCTGGTGGAACTAGGAATCAAAGTCAGGCAATCCTACTCCAGCCAAAGACTCGATTTGACCCACCATGCTGCCTCCCGCCCCGCTGCCTGCAGCTGCTGTGCCACAGCCACCTTTGGCAAGCATGACATTCTTCCCTACTGCTTGAAGGTTGGTGGTTGACAATAACAGGACATTTTACTGAAATTGTCACTTTCTCCTGCCCTAAAGGCAGTTCTTTTACCATGACAGCACTTCTAGCTCCCTATTTTTAAAGGATTTTAATAAAAACAGCTACTGTAGGAAGTGTCGGGGGGAAAAAAAGGCACACCTCTAGAGCTCTTCATAAACAGGCCCTAGTGAAAGGGCAGCATGTTGCCAGGCCCAGAAGATGCCCACGCAGAGACTATGGTGAGAGCTGCTACAGAGGACCCATGGCCTGAAAGCCCAACTCCAGCCGGTTTGCCAGCAGCTCGCCCCTCAACATCACAGGCCTGTCAAACAGTGTGAAAATATACCAGAAAGCTCTTCTTGACATTTCAGTTATTTTTTAAGAAGTCGTAGGTTTTGTTTTAAAGAAAAAGTCAATGCTAGAACTATACATATTCACATACCAGCAACCAAACAATGTCTTACAGAGGCCCCACAGCCGGAGGGAGGAGCTGGAAATGCCAGAGCAAAAACCCAGTAAGGCTCAAATGGTGGGAAGGGCTCGAACACAATGTATGGCAATTTTTGCAGCCAAAAGCAGAGTCCTTGCTTAGTCTCAAAGATTTCCAGGAAATCCCTGGTCCCATTAAGATCAAAGTGGTCAACAGTCACTGAAGCTCATTTATGCCTCAGTTTCTTCTTCCTGCAACAACATACCTCATCAGGTAGGGCTGTGTGAAAACCATTAGTTGATTCATGTTGAATTTCTTGAACCCAGGAAGCAAAGGTTGCAGTAAGCCAAGATCACACCACTACACTCCAGCCTGGGTGACAGAGCGAGACTCCATCTCAAAAAAAAAAAAAAAAAAAAAAAAAAGGTTGGGGGGTATAGCTGGCTTATCATCAAAGCACTTATTGAATGTTAATTGCTATTATCATCAACATCATCTAAGTTACCTTGGAAGAAACAGGAAGATGAAGGGCAGGGCTGGCAGAATTTTTGCTATTTTACTTTACTTCCCATTATCAGCTTTGAAAGACTCTCCCATGTTTCCATTTTTAATTGAGAGGGAAATCAACTGCTCCTCCAAAGCTCAATACTACACAATAGCCAGGCACAGTGGCTCATATCTGTAATCTCAGCATTTTGGAAGGCCAAGGCAGGAAGATCCCTTGAGGAGTCTGAGACCAGCCTAGATATGGCGAGACCATATCTCTACAAAAAAAATGTTTAATTACCTGGGCATGGTGGCTCACACCCGTAGTCCCCAGCTTCTCAAGAGCCCTGGAGCTCAAGGCTGCAGTGAGCTGTGGCCAGGCTACTGCACTCCATCACGGATGAAAGAGTTAGACCCTACCTAAAAAAAAAAGTACACAAAAGTATAAACAAGAAAGACAAAAGACATCAATGAACCACGTTCTACGTCTTGGAAGAAAACCTATCAGTCCGTGTAGCCAACTCAAAGACTCACCAAAAAACTGACAAAAATCCAGAAATACTACTTCCCAGGAAAAATGTTATAATTCCAATGTACTGCCTAGACTCAACTCAGAACACCCAACGTATACTACTATTTCCTTCAAATAACTAAAAAGCATGGAGAGATATTCATTCATGAGCAAATATACAAGCAAAAGCTAAAATTAAGGGTATTTCACTTGCAAGTGGTTGAGTTTCTCATAAATAACATGCGGTTATCCCCTCACTTCATCCTGCAAATGAACCCAAAGAAATAGTCCACCTTTATTCATGGTTTTCAGCTAAAATGAGACAAGTTAGATCTCAATCATCTGTTAGCGGGGTTCCCAAAAGAAGTCAAAGCCATCTACTAAGGGTCAAGGAATGGTGGGGTAGAGAAAAGGATGGAGCACTTGGGAAGTAACCTAATGAAAACTGACCTGTTAGGTGAATTAACCCAGGGAAGGATAAATCAGGAAACAAAATAAGGCATAACTCCCCTTTGGTCTTCTCTCTGTGTGTTCCTCATTTTGTTCAGTAAACCAGCTATCACGTAAAGACTTCAGGATTCAGATTCAGTCTGCACTGAATGTGAGTTAAATCAGAGAAGGTTATCTACCCACATCACATACTGCCAATTAGGACAATATTGGCATTGATTGATGTAAGACCTTGAAGTAAACAGTAAAGACTTGAATACCCAATGAATTCTACAATCCTCCAAGTTTAACCTCAAATTATTGTCTGTTCCCCACTCACCCAGTTCACTTGGAGATGCTTTTACAAATCAAATGTGTATGAGTTTGTCAGAGACTGTTTTTTGGCCAAACCTCAGCTTATTCGTAGCACCCCAAGATTTTCAACTGTTTTGTTGCCACCCCAAAACTTAAAAGGCAGATATTGGTAATCAAGCCTTTGCTAAAAGAACTGGGGTGCTGCCTTGTCAACTAGAGTTTTACAATTTCACTCAGATTCTGTGAAGCACCTCTTCCCAACAGAGCATGTGTCATGCCTCTGATAACACAATATACAGATGTCGCTCACCTCTGTGTTTTCAAAAGGCAAATTCCATCTCCAACCTAGGATTTCCCAGGCTGCCCCTAAAGATATGGTTCATATATGTGTAAACAGAAATTAAATGTGAGGTTATATGAGTGAGGAAAAAGCAGACGGTCAGGAATGGTTCTCCTGCCGAACATAAATAATGTTTGTTTAAGCAGAATGCTTAGGAGAGCCTGAGAATGGTCAACATTCAGACCAGAAAGCAGAAAGCCTGGGAAAACTGCCTCCCTCTCTGGGACTTCATGATGGCCAGGGTGGCCTTCGTTACAAATCCTGTGAAGCATAGTAGACAAGCTGTGAACAACTTAGTTACCAGGTGAGCAAGTTGAGGAAATGTCTGGTGGTGAAGCCCAGGAGAGTGGTGATAAAGCGTGTCATGGCTTGGTTTTCTTCCCCTAGGCCCCCATCATCATTTTTTAAATAACAGCAGAAGCACCAGGAAATGGCTTGGCTGAGGCTAGTGAAGAATGGCAAAATTGTTCTTTAGTCACCCATCTACAGACAATCCCTGAATTATGATGGTTTGACTTAACGGTTTCTCAACTTTACACAATGGTGCAAAAACGAAACACATTCAGTACACTTCTTCTCTGACAATGGGGCTATGTCCAAATAAACTCATCATGAATTTAAAATACTCTAAGTCAGAAACACACTTTTCATTTCTGATTTTTTGACTTATAATGGGGTTATCAAGACAACTTGATTGTTGAGGAACATCTGGGTTCTGTTTCATGGCTGGAAGTCAGCATGTCTCAGTACCAGAGCACAGGGCAGGTGCCAGCTCCGTGGACTCCTGAGCTGAGTTTCTTCAGCCTGCACAGGCCCGTCCCTACTACAGTGAAGAGATTCAAGGTAACCCCCTAAAAGCAGGTCCCCAAGACCTGAATCCTGTACACCCTTTGCACGATGAGGGTTTGCCTTCGTACTTGGCCAAGTACGAAGCTGGGATGGAAAACAACCAAAGTCCTCATCTAGCCCTGGTGGTCCTCGCCTGACCCTTCCATTACCAGATGATCATCCATCCCTTCTCATCTCATCTCTTTCTTCCTGATTTCTTTTTCCATGACATACCTTTCCTTTTCCTCAGCGTTTAACACACTTTGCTAAGCACCAACTCTGGGCTCCAAGGACACAGGGGTGAGAGCCTAGTCCCTGCTGTAAGGGAGCTCACAGTCTAATTGAGAAGCAGACACATCCCACAGCAAATGACAGTGTGTCCTACCACAGTTACGAAGTCCAAGTTCTGGGGAATCTCCAGCTCTTCTCCCTCATTTGGCCCCTTCCATAGTCAGCACCAGTGATTGCTCTCTTTAGTCCTAATCTTCTCTTTGCAAAGGTCTCCTAACTGGATTATTTAAATCTACTCTGGTCTCTACCAATCCACCTTCCACACAACAGCTAAAACTATTGTTATATTGCCTATAGAACTTCAGTATAAACTGATATCTATGTATAAAATTAACTTAAATCTGTACTCTCGGGGTAGTTAGATAACATTTAAAACACCCAATCATAAATCCACCCTCCAGAAGTACTATTGCAAGTATTTCAAATATTATTATCTAGCTCTGCACTAGAAGTTTCATTAATTATACAAAGTTTATTAGTCACACAGTAGTGAAATATGCCGTGTTTGAGGACCAGAGAGAAGAAACAAACATGACTGCCCTTGTATAGATAATGTGAGAATCCAGCTACTATCGTTTGAGTGTGCCCCACTCCACTCCAAAATTCAACTGTTGACAATGTGGTGGTATTAAGAGGTGAGGCTTTTAAGAGGCAATAGGTCACCAGGGCTCCTCCTCTCATGAATGGGATTAGGCTCTCTAAAGAGACATCACAGAAGGAGTTCATTTCCTTTCTGCCCTTCTACCTTCTGTCATGTGAGGACACAGCGCTCCTCCCTTCTGGAGGATGCAGCATCAAAGGCGCCATCTTGGAAGTAGAGAACAGTCCTCACTGGTACCTTGATCTTGAACTTTGCAGCCTCCAGAACTGTGAGAAATAAATTTCTGCTCTTTATAAACTACCCAGTCCGTGGTACCCCTGACAGCACAAATCGACTAAAACACTAGCAAATCCAGTAGCCTGATGATCCAAGTCTACTGTTGTCTTTGGTTCTATGTGCCCAACTCTGTTTGCCTGATCTGAATAGGGAAGTTTTTGGCTAATCTTACTTTAGGAACATTCACTTTAGAGTAACTGTTTATCAGGGTGCCCAGGGTTGGACAATAGGACTTATTCAAGTTCAAGGAGCAGGTTATACAAGTACTTTGGACCAGTTTGCTAGCATTTATGCCCATGCCAGATTTTGGTCTGAGACTTGTTTTCTTGTAACACACCACCTCAGGTACTGAGACAGTGTAGGTGGAGACACAGCCTCAGCCTCTCATGGATGGGAGCTACCCATCTTCACCATGATAACTGGGGAACTGTTGATCAACAAAAATGGCTTAAATCAGTTCAGTTCACAAAGAGACCTTCCCAAAACACGGTTTGAGTTGTATCAGTCCTCTGGTCCTCGGCTTTAAAATCTTTATACCTTCCCACTGTTGTTAGGACTGAACTCCTTAAAATATCCTGAAGTACCCTACAACAGCCCAGCTCATTTCTGGCCACTTTCTCTGGGTGAATGGCCTCAGTTCCATGAAGTTCCCATTTTCCTTCTGCTCTCCACCTTCTCAAGAGCCATGGAATAGCAACCACCAAACCCACAACCATCTACTCTTGTTAAATCAGGGCAGGGCAAATTTGGAGGCTATAAAATGCTTGTTACATAAAGTCTTTAAATATTAACCAATTATACAATTCTTTTCCCCACTGCCTTGCAGCAAAGGCAGAGAGCTGGGCCCCTCCATCTTTGACAGCCTTTAGAGTTGGAGGCTGCCTGAGATCCAGAGTCACCATCAAGGGTACAGAATCCTATCTTCCCAAAGCTACCTCTTCCCCTCACCTCTCCTCCATTTCCCCATGGCACACAACCAGGGCACACTAATTTCAGGGCCAGATCTGGATTTGTGGTGGAAAAATAAAATTATATTATTTATTGTACAATTATGTACAACATCTCTTCTTCTAACTGATCTTTTGCTGAAAAACTGATCTTTTGTTTTGCTGAAAAAATGAGGGGTGGGAATACAAAAGAAAGTGACCAAGAAAAGACTAAATTGAATGACATGATAAAGGATGAAGAAATCCTAAGGGACAAGATCTGGCTAATTGGCTAGAGACACCTGGGATGAGGAGACAGAGGAGAAAAAGGAAAAGAAGGGAAAGAACAGGGAGGCAGGTCACATCTCAGCTGATATTCACAACCTCAGGAAGCTATTCCCACTGCCTGAGCTAACTCCTTCTCCCTCCTCCTCCCTTCTCCCTCAAAGCACACAGCACAGTCACTATTACTTATCCAACCCTGGTGCTGGTAACCTGACTTCAGAAAACCCTTCCTTGAGGATGTCAGAAAAGACCCCTTTCTCCCTAAAGACCATGGGACAGAAAAGGGAAACAGAGGAAAGGCTTTCAGAAATCAAGGATGTTGCAATCACTTCTCAGGGACCATGGCAGGAAGCAGAAGTGCAAGGCCTCCTTCACTGCAGGTTCTCCTCAAAGCCCCACAATACCTCAATTCCCAGAAGCAGCCCGTAGTGATCCCACCCTCATCCACCTCCACGGATGGTAGCTCTGTCCTTTCAGTCACTTAAACCCCAAATTATGGCATCATGCTCAGTTCTCTTATTCCCAGCTCACATCCAATCAGCAACTTCATGTGGCCCACCTTTGAAACACATGCAGAAAGTGACACTTTTCTCATGGACCCCACTTATCCCCACCAGGTGTGAGCCTGCATCGCCTTCTATGGAATAAGCCTTCTACCAGGCCTTGCTTCTACCTGTGCTCCCCTACAGCCCGTGCTCCCCTGCAGCTGGTGCTCCCCTACATCCGTGCTCCCCTACAGCCTATGCTCCCCTACAGCCTGTGCTCCCCTACAGCCTATGCTCCCCTACAGCTGGTGCTCCCCTACAGCCTGTGCTCCCCTACAGCTGGTGCTCCCCTACAGCCTGTGCTCCCCTCCATAAGCAATCAGGGTGACCACAATGATGATTTTCACAGACACCAGATCTTGGCACTTCTCAGGTCCAAGCTTGATGTTGTCACCTCTCAGAACATGAGCCAAATTCCTGGCAATTGCCTGTGAGGTGCTCACTGGCCTCCTCACTGCTCTCTGAACACACCTAGACAGAAACATGCCCACCTCAGGGCCTGTGCTCTAGCTCCTCCCTGACAGCCACTTGGCTCCTTCTCTCATCTCCTCCTTCAGGCCTCTCAAATCTCACCTCCTCAATGAGGCCCTTCCTGATTGCTCCATTAACTAAAACCTGTGCCTCCCAGAACCTGAGCCTCTTCATCCCAATGAGCTTTTCCTTGTTGCCTTCTGACATATCAGATCGTTAATATGCTTATGATTTAGTATGTGTTATTTTAATTATACATTATATAGTTGTTCATTATTTATTGTGCTTATTTATTATTCATGTTTGTCTCCCCCTCACTAGACCATACACTCCACAAGGGCAAGATCTAAGTCTGCTCTGTTAACTGATGTAGGCCCAAACACCTCCAGAAGAGTGTGTGGTACCCAATAGACATTTTTGGAAAGAATGAATAGGTATAAGTACATATGGATGGATGGATGGATGGATGGATGGATGGATGGATGGATGGATGGGAGGGAGGGAAGGAGGGAGGGGATGTGGTCAATGCTATGACAAGGCATCCCATCCATCCTGATGACCAGAGCTAAGTCAGCTGCGACAGGCAGTGGAGGAGGAAGTAGGCAGATCTAGGAGGGGGCAGCTTATATGACAGGACATATGGAGGGAGAAGGCAGGGTTCCTGAGTCCCCACCTACCACACAGGGAACTCACTGGACAAGTAGAGAAAATGAATGCCTGGAAGAGGCTGAAGACCACCTGGGGGCCATCTGGGCGGGCTCCCTGGGAGATGCCCTGGGACAAGAGAATGTTAGAGCAACCGACCCAGGACTCTGAGAGAGGGGTTGCACAGGCCAGGAAAGGGCACTGTGATAGTTTCAAGTCAGGCAGATTCCTGGAGCCTACGGGAAACGAAGGTAGGAGTCTCATGGAATCTTCGTGAGCTTCTTAACCAAGAAGATAAATGTTTCCTAAATACCATCGTTTGGGGTTTTATAAGATAAACTCCAAGATGTGACTATGTGTTACCAAATCACAAGACAAAAATACCTTTTTCCTTGGTGTATCCAAAGAAATTGTTTTCTCGAGAGAAGAGAATCCAGTCTAAAGTGATTAACTGTTTCAAACCAAGAACTTACACACTGAATGATCTCTTCAAATGACCTTCAGCTCCTGGCTGTAATCGTTCCTTTTTACATATTAGTCTTGTAAATAAACATCATGTAAAAAAGCCCCATTGGAATCTAATCAACATTTTTGTATCTCTGTTCCCAGAAGCAATTATTGAATAGATCTGAATGCTAACTCTATACTAGGTATAGTGGAAGATCACACACACACATACACACACACACACACACACACACAGAGTTACTGTTCCTAAAGTTTTTTCAGCCTATTTCTTTGGTCATACACCTATAAACTGCATGTCCCTTTAAAAGTATTCCAAAATTCATTCTTTTCTCTCAATCTGAATGAAGAGATTATTCTTGCATCTCTCTAGCACTCCCCTTCTTCCAAGGTACCATTCAAAAATTACTGTCCACAAGGTTTGTTTTACAAACCTCATTTCCTCTAATCCCCTGAGCAATCCTGTGAGGACTTTGCCAAGTTGCATGACCTCTCTGAGCCTCAGTTGCCCAACTGGAAAGGCAGGAATAACAACAGAGAGGGGTTTTGTGGATTGAATGAGACAGGATGTGCTGGTGCTTTTAGAACTTGAAGGGGCTTTACGCAAGTGATACTCGCATGAGTCCATTGTCTATCACAAATGAACTTTCCTAGGCCCTCTGTGCCCTACACTTTGGCTGTACCATAACCTCTCATTTATCAAGAAGCCAAACAATCTAAACGTCAACAACCAGGATATTTTAACATTCAGAGCTGACCCTGAGACGCTACAGGATCCAATGAGATTTCTGAATCATAAAAAGATAGATTGAACTACATGTTGGCATGGCATGTGTATTTTATTGTATTCTAAACTTATTTGAAAAATTTATGATGAGTATTTGGCAGTACTTCTCCCTGTGTGTTCCAACAGGTTTTACACAATAAAAAGGCTCTATCGTCAGAGCTGAAAAATGTTGCTTCTTCCTGCTCAATGTTCGTCCCTCCCTTCCCTAGAAACTATACCTCAGTTTTCCTTTGGGTACCCACCCCACCCCTTCAGCCCTCATGCAGTTCATGTAGTTCACACGAGATTGACCCCACACATACACACTGCTCCATCCAGGGGTGGACCCCAATTCAAGCCTGTATGATTAGTATTTTCTATTGCTTCAATGATCAGCTCAGGGATCCCCATAAAACTCAAGCCAGGCAAGACTCAATTCAGGGATTTTTACTGGAACCACCGGGAAGCAGAGGCCCTTTTCTCTCCGTTGGGATTGCTAGCTAAAAGGATGCTGTAAGGCCTGTGTAAGAGGGCAATGTAGAAGAAAACGAAGCCAAAAGATGAAAACCAAGACCTCATTATATCACTGAAGCCCCTGGTTCCAACTATGCTTAAAGTCAACAGAGAAAGCCCTAGACTGTACAACTGCCTGAACCAATAAATTATCTTTTTTGCTTAAGCACTTGTAATGGCAAGAATGCTGATTCATACACTGGGTCATACAAAGTTAAACAAGATTTCTTTACTATAGGGCTTCACAGAGCCTTCAAAATATTAACATGCATTATGACTCTCCAACAGGGAGATATAACATACAGCACTCCTCAAACTTACGTGTCCAGTGAATTTTTTTTTTTGGAAGACTGTATCATTGGACTTGTATTCCATGGACAACACCTTGGGAAAGGCTAATACATATTACCTATAGGTTAACCAAGTATTAAAATACTACAAATCCCTATTCCCTTATTATTCTGGATAAATGAGACAAATGGGAATTCATTTATCCAACACTGTTGATGCATTTATCCAGACTTTAGAAGATGTATGTATATAATTTTTTCTTCTTTTTTACTAAATTGGGGTCATAAGCACAAATCATGGTATATTTTTCCAGACTTAATAAAATATGTGTATATATACAGTCGTTTTTTATTATTATACTGGGGTCATAATTCCTGAGCGGCTATACTTTTGAGTTCTGCATTTTAAAATATTTTGGCCCTCTAGTCTCACTGCCAAGTTATCAGCTGTCACTCCGCTTTGTTTAAAAGTGTCTACCTCTAGCAGCAGCCCCTAGTGTTCTGCTGTAAGCTAGTAAACAAAATGAAAGAAACTCATTGGAACTGTGTGTTTAAAAACAGAAGTCGGGGACGGGGGCAGTATGCTGACAGTGAGAGCCAGGGTAGGAGTATGTCCTGAGTAGAGTACCTCAGTTTCTGTACATGAAATCTATGTCGATGCGTCGATGATTTTGGCAATTTAAAAGTCACTTATTTCCAGGTTCCTGCCTTGGTTTTGGACAGCTAAAGTTTCCAAATAACTGACCTTCGAATATGGGAATTGTTATACTACTTAGCCAAGAAAAGAACCACTCCAACTTGATAGAAAGCACTGAACTCTGCTTAGGAACTTTAAAATGAAAAATTCTTTGTTTAAGGCCAGGAGCATCCATAGTCCAAAAATTCCATTTCCTCATAAGTCATCCATTGGCACAGAAGTCAAATTTCAGTCATTTTTCAGGCGTTTTTTTTCTGCCTATAACTCTCAAGTCACTGATTGCCCGTTTAAAGGGTATTTGCGGGCTCCCCTGTTTTATGATCTTATAATAAAAGACATGGGGATTTGAGACAACAGAGAGATAACTAAACTCCCTTCTTGTCGTTGTAAGTATAGCCTTGGCCCTAAGCAGGTAGGCAGAGCAGAGGCAGAGGCAGACAGGCTGGTCTGGGCAACAAGGCCCATGAAAATCAGTGTTAGATTCAATGACAGCAGTGGAAACTCCTGAGTCTTTTTCATTTGCATCAAGCTGGGTTTGCAGCCACATTTAGAGGCTTGACAAGGAAAATGCATCAGCATTTCTCATGTAAGTATCGAAGGATCCAAAGGCTTCAAGAACCAGGGCACCTGCAGCCCAGTAGTGTGGCTGAAAGAGAAGCCCAGCCTTGCATTGCCCTGATGCTTTTTCCAGATTCCAGAGCACATGTTCTGGAAGGGTCACAGGCTCCTGGGCTACTGTTGCACCCTCAAAGTGGGGAGGAGCCAAGCACCTGCTCAGACAGCCATGTGCAATTCTGAACCTGCTCTGCCAAAGAAAACACCCCTGTCTGCCCCAGCCCCAGCATTTATGTTCAGAAAGGCTCTGTCTTCCCACTTCCAGGGCTGCTGACCAGATGTGGACCTGGGTGAAGGCGGGGCAGGTCTGAGGAACCAGGAGGCCATTAATCTGCAATTAGGACTGTGCACACCCCCGCCTGCTCCACCTACTTCCTCTTGACAACTGCACAGCTAAAAAGCACTTTTAGAGGAAATGGATCCCTCAGTTCATCTTCTGGATGAGTCATTTTGGAAAGAGTTTTTGTGCAGATCTCATTGCCCTGGGGCAGTTAGCTCCACTCAGAGGCCGAGGTCAGGAGATCAAGACCATCCTGGCTAACACAGTGAAACCCCGTCTCTACTAAAAAAGAAATACAAAAAATTAGCCAGGCGTGGTGGCGGGCGCCTGTAGTTCCAGCTACTTGGGAGGCTGAGGCAGGAGAATGGCATGAACCTGGGAGGTGGAGCTTGCAGTGAGCCGAGATCGCACCACTGCACTCCAGCCTGGGCGACAGAGCGAGACTCCACTAAAAAAAAAAAAAAAAAAAAAAAAAAAAAAGCAGATAAAGGAGGAGGAGGAGGGTCTTATTCCCAATATCTACGTTACTTCATTTCAATTTTAGGGCATTGAGACTATAATGAAAAGGCAGTTAGAAGACACACACAAAAGCAAAACCTTAAGATGGGACAGGAGTGCTGGCTCCCTCAGCTCAGACCCCAGCCAGGACTGTTGCCCCTGATGTCAGAACTGGGCTGTGGTGTCTGCTCAGCTGCCCCTGGTCTGCTGGTGCTATCTGAGAGGGTGTGGAGGTGGACAGCTGGGGCAGAGGATGGAGGTGGGAGAGCATAGCCTCAGGGAATGGCCTGGGGTTCAGGGGTTAGCGACCCCTGCCAGGGTTCTCTTCACCTGCATACACAAGTTAGCCTGGTGCCTGTTCTGCTCCAGGTTTGCCCTTCTGCCCAGTCAGAGCCAAAGTCACACTCCAGGTATGCTTTGCAGTTGAGAAGACCGGTGAAAGCCCATGAGCGCTTTACCCCCTCCAACTGGCTCTAGGCCAGGTCTAGCAACGGGCTGCCTGCCTGCGCTGACTCCTTCCCACTCCTCACTCACACAATACTAAACTACAGCAGAGGAATAACGAAACATAAAATGACGTCATGAAGAAATCAGGAGGAATGACCTCAAAGGACAAGGGATTTCAAGAAACCTGAAGAAGGCAAGAGGTGAATGCTGGAGTGATGACTGACAAATGTATAAGAGGAAGCCACAGCCTGGAATGAAGACACTGCCAGGGAGCTGGAGCTGCAGGGAGTGGGGTCCGTAGAAGCTGGTGGGGCTCAGGATTCGAAATGACAGGTACCACAGAGGGCAGGGGAGCAAGCGGTGCTATAAACATGGGCATCACTGACAAGGGACCTATCCTTCCCCGTCCTCCAACCACTGTCCAGCACAAGAGCTTGAAGCCAAGCCAAAAAAGGAGACTCATCTTTAAAGACATTGATTCCTGAGAAAATGCAGCCAGCAGTAGACTGAAGAGTACTTTAAGCTGATTTGGTGCTATATTCAGACCTTAACGGGGAAGGGGGTTGAAAAGCGAATTCCTGATCCCCCTCAAAAAGAAGGCAAAGTACCAGAATCTCCACCCACACAGGTGGCCCCAGTGTAACGTGAACCAAACAACAAGCCCACAGCCTGAGGTCGTCAGATACCACCATCTTAAGAGGACTGCATGCCCAACGGATGCCCCTGGCCACCATACCCTAAACCAGCAGACCACTTCCAGCCAGCCCAGGGCTCCACACAAAGCCCACTCTTCCCAGCCAATCAACCTCACTAGAGAATGTCCTTTCCTCTGATGGAAAAGAATTCACTATCTTTCAGTTGTAAAAGCTCAACTCTCATTTTCTGCCCCAGAACCTCATCCCCAAGAACCTACTCGATCCTGCATTGAAAGTTTTCCTGCATAGCTATAAAACTTTTTGCCTTGTGTTCTATTATATTAATATCTTTGACCTCTAGTCATTTTTATTTAATGGCACACCTAAAGTTTTGGGGACCCTGGGCTAGGGTAGGTGATTAAGCTCCCACTTCATTCTCCTAAATGGACAATATGCAATATAAGCATGTGCACACATTTTTGAGAGAAGACTACATGTTTGAAGGTTTCCCATTGTCAGATTTGTTGAATGAGATCATACCAGGTATAGGGCAGTGCGTGCACATGTGTGTGCGTGTCCTCACAGAGCCTTTTACCCGCAAACTCAATATGGAAGCACAACACACAGACCTGCTAAGAAGGTGCTCAGATGAGAAATGAGGAGAAAACCAGTGCCCCATCTGCTCAGCTCCTCTTTCCTCCTCGTGGCCCAGCTGCTTTCTCAAACCAGATTTCTAGGAAACACAGTTAGCAACCCTGACACAAAACAACTAAAGACTAATTTACCTGTATAAGGAAAAAACACATATATTTTATTTTGTAAAATACATAAAACAAAAAATGAGCAGTTATCCTTACCTGCACACTTGTAAACACTGACTGATGAAATCATAAGTAGATTCAGCCAGTTTCAGTTCAGCAATTGTCTTCCTCATCCTCATCTACATTTAATGAGAGTTAACTGTGAGTCAGAGCTAAGTGACTGACGTATACACTATCAATCAATCCAAACAGCAAAACCATGAAGCCAGGATTGCTATTATCCACATTTTCACACGTTGAAGAATTTGACCAAGCTCTCATAGCTTGTGGTGGCAAGGGCCAAGGTGCAAAACCAGGTCTGGACTCCAGAAACCATGCATGCTCTTCACTACCATGTTTCACAAGGCCCCAAATAGGCGCTTTGTATTTTTTTTTTTCTGTATTTTCTAAGTGTTTTACTTGTATTAATCACTTTCATAATATTAAGGACATTTTAATTTGGAAGCCAAAAAAAAAAAAAAAAGAAAAGAAATAGGTAGTAGGGGGAGAGTTGGTTTCTTAAGACCAAGAGGAACAGGCAAGGAAGGGATGCTGTAGGGCGGCCTCTCCAGCCTGGGGTCACCATGAAGATGGCCTCATTACAAAGGCAGAGCTCAGACAAAATTCTTCACTCCAACAGGGTCTGTGATCCTCGGTCAGCCAGTCAATCCCATCCTTGAGCTTCCTCCCTTCCTGGCAATTGATAACATTAGGAAAGCTTATTAGCCTTGATGTTACCAAACACTGTCATATAATTATACCGAGAGGCGAGAAACGGAGGGTGTATGAGAACCAAAATTCCTCATCTGCCAAAACAAATCATGTCTAAAGTCGATGAATCAGCACACAGCAGTATATGCATATTATTTAGGAATGTGAATAGAAGTATTATCAAAATAGATAATTTAAAGCTGTTCTCTCTGGGGAAATATCAATGGGGGAAGGCTAAGCAGCTGGGACATAAGAGATTGCTGTATTTTTATAAGCATTTTAGCACTATTTGGCTTTTCAAATCAAGTGTCAATTTTTTTTTGATTTGTTAAAACAAAGTAGTAATAATAAAACTTACCCTTCTTAGTGTAATCCTTTAGCTTAATGAACTCCAGTAGGCTCAGACAGAATGTGGTTTGATGTAGTTTGTGGAGCCAGGAGATCTGAGACACAGAAGATGGGAGGTGCCTGGTGTTGTGGAAGAGCCATGGGTCAGAAGACCTGGATTCTGACCTTGGCTCTGCTGCTCTGTGCTGTGTGGCCTTGGGAAAGGTGATTAACCACTCTGAGCCTCTCTACCCCTACAGGCAGGCACTCAGACCCCATACAAACCAATGAGAGGATTAAATAACATAGATGCCAACCCAACGATGAAAACAAAGCTCATGGTGAGGATGCAAGGTATGGGGACCTGTGAGGCCTGCGTCAGGTGGGTGACAGCCATGGAAAGACAGAGCCCTAGATAGAAAGGAACAGACCCCTGGCCCCTCCACCAGGCCCTGAGCCCAAGCCCAAGGCTCCAGACATGAGCTGAACTCCCCTCACCTTCTCCATGCTGCTCCCAAGTTCCCTGAGACCAGGAAGTGTATTTTAGGCTTCTGTGAACTAGAGAGAGTCAAGTGTCCCAGACTGAAGTCTGCATCCCTCTGTGAGGCTCACCCAGACCCATGAGCTCATCTAACTGGCACAAAGTCCTTCCTCAATTCTGCCCAATTAAAAACAAAATCTGCAAGTTAATTGGCTGTATGGGACCCTCTTTAACAAAGTCCCTCCTCAATTTTGCTCAATTAAAAAAATATAAATAAAATAGCTTTAAATTACTTGGCCTTAGAAACAAACGTGGTAAAAAACCTTAGGCTCAAGAGAGAAACTCCAGGGTGGAATCTGGCTCACCACTAGGTCTAACTTTGCCACAGGTCTGGTCACAGCTGTCATTTTAGGACAAGCACATCCAGGCTCTCCAGAAACCAGGCCAGCCTGGGCCAATTTCTTCCAGGCTCTGAGCATTTAGAAGAGCCCACAGCTTTTGCTCACAGCTCAAGGACCAGGTGTTGACTGCCTGCTTGCCAAGGCTGCTTTTTCTCCCTCCTCTCCCTGGAATCATAGCCTCTACTGGCTTGGGGTTGGGGAGAGGTCTGGTGGGTTCATGCATCCCTGCCTCCCTCTTTCTTTCCCTCCATCACCTGTGACCAAAGACATCCACACCCCATCGAACAGCAGTATTCTTGCTGGTATGTCATGCAGTGAAGAGGTAGAAGGATGCTTTGTGAAGCAGCCCTGCACACAGAGAACCCAAAACAAGACACCAGACCAGGCCCAAGGCACCTCCACCAATACTGACACACAGTGGGGATGCTAACGTAAAATTTCCCAAAGGTCCCAAGCAATACAGACTAATGTCTGCACAGCCAGCACATGGGTGTAAACACACAGAGCTACAGATTCATTCCCCCCAAAATAAAATTTATTCTTTGGTGCTTCATACTTGGCAAGGGTTAATCATTATGTCCGTTCATACAATGATTAAATTAATAAAATACATCTGGATTAGAGAAAACCTCAGAGACCAATTTTGATTCCATAAGCACAAAGTAAAGAACCTGAAACGGAGTGGGGATGCAGTAAAGGAGAAGTTAAGGGGAGTTAATTAGCCGGTGATTAAATGTCATTTTCCCTGAGTCAAGTAATTCTCATTTTATTCAAGTGCTCTGGAAGTGGTGAAGGTTTTTTTTGTTTTTTGTTTTTTTCTGTCATTTTAGGGAATTCTTTTTTTGTCCAACAAATAATTCTCAGTTGTCTGCTTTTAAAAGTACTGTGTAATTTCTAAATTACAATTTTTCAAAATCAGGCTGACACTTCCAACTTCCTCTGGCTGGGGTTTTCTGAATCATCCACAGAAAGATGGCTGCTCTGCTGAGAGCCTGCCTGGGAAACCGGCTTGTATATCCTGTGCCCCAAAGCATCCACTTCCTCAAAGGTGTAGCCAGGAGGCTCAGGATATGAAGCTAGGCACCTGCTCATTTTCTTGGGAGTAAAGCTGATGGTGTAGGTGGTCTGGCCTTCCACAGGGACATTTCCTCGAGGGCCAGACCAATGAGGCTTACAGCTTTTGGTATTGATAGGTGGGTGGGGCACATAGTGGGCCCGAGTGGTGGTCAGGCAGTCCAAGGGCTCGGTGGGAAAGTCCAGCTGGGGAATGGGCTTGACTGGCTCTGTGCGCATGCTGGACCACTGCTTGTAGTCATCCTTGGTGGTGGAAGAGCCTTCAAAGCGACCGCTTTTCCTAATCTGAGGTGCAGGTCGGCAGGACCGAGCTGGGACACCCTTAGGGTATGTGTAATGGGCCTGCACTGTTGTCAGAAGATCCATGCTGTCTTCAGGAGGGACGTAGGTGATGGGAGCTTTGGAGAACATCTGGGGCGTTGGCCAAGCTTGGTACTTATCTCGAAACTCAGTGGTGTTAGAGAAAGGCATGTCTAGCCCAGGGGGCCTGGCTAGAGGTTTCAAGCTCTTAGCAGGCTCACCCATCAGGCCCCGGTAGGATTGTTTATGAGTGGTAAGGCTTTCAAAGGGGATTTCACAGGGCCTGAACTTCTCTGCTTCGTGCACAAAGCGCTTCTCCACGGGGTGGGCCACGTAGCTCATCTTGTAGTTAGTCACATCCTCCAAAGGGATGTTACAGAGCTTTGGCATGGCCAGAGGTTTACAGCTCACAGTCTTCACAAGGCCTTTTATGGGGTAATCGTCCTGGTGTGTGGTCCTATTATCAAACCTGACTGATGCTGGCTGGTATTTGTGTTCCAGACGAAGTGGCTGTCGCCTTGGTTGGTTCCAAGGCAAATAATCAGCTGAAATTAAAGCAGAAGAGGTAATTAATAATAAATCAAGTCAACCAACTTGCATATATTCTACAGAGCCCGAAGGTCACAAGCCAGTCTCCAATGAAGTAGTCTTTGAGACAAAGGAACGACAGAGCACATCCCTGCTTGATATAGTGAGATAGGCAATTCACAGCCCACCACTGGCAGGCCACCAGCCAGACGAACTAGGCCTACCTGGTCATCTGTGGGGTGACAGCCCACTGTGTCCCTGTAATCCTCACATCTAATCCACATATATCAAATATGCTACTCCAAAGGAATAGGGCATTGTATTGGCTGGTGAGAGAAAAGTGGCTGCCACTTGTATAAAACTTATTACATAACAGTCAGTGTTCTAAGTGCTTTATATATCAACTCACTTAATCTTCAGACTGTCCTAATAAGGTGGGTACTATCAATGCCAGTTTTATAGATGCAGAAACAGATGCAGAGAAAATGAGAGAATTTGTCCCAGCTCACTTGGCTAGAAGTGAAAAAGCACAAATGCAAATTCAGACCCAGAGCCCACGATCTGACCCACTCTACTCTCTGGTTCTAACAATTAAGGAATACCAACTACATGTCAGTCAATTGTGCTCAAGTCTTTCCATACATGATCTTGTTTCATCTTCACAATAACCCTTTGTGATGGGCATGATTCTCTCCATTCTACAGATTTCTAAAACAAGGCTCAGAGGAGCTAAGAAACTTGCCCGAAAGTCACATGGCTAGCGAGTTAAGTTGGAATTTAAACCGTATTGTTGACTCCAAAGCCATGTTCTTCTGATACCTCATATCACACACTTAAGGGCATTATATTTCCAGATAGAGTAAAGGTGAAAGAAAAAAATAATCAAAGGGAAGATTTGCAGGAGGAAAACAACTTCAGAATGTTTGAAGAATGAAAAGAATTGGCCATTCTAGATGTCCATCTCAAGAGGAACCTCTGCTGTGGGGCTAGAACTGCCAACACAAAGGGAGGCCTGGACTCCAAGGAAATATGCAGTAGAGATGGCCTCCAGGCATCTTGAGGACCAGACACTGTCTTCAGACAGCACTGTAAGCCTTTGAAACTGACTTTATCACACAGACCCTCAGGGCCAGCACTAAGACTGAACGTCTAGGTGAGAAAAATGGGACGACAAACCATGTGATTCAACTGCCTTGGCACTGCTGGCATTCTTTCAAAATACTTGACTGACATCCAAGACCTAGGTTGCCCCACTGGGCCCCATAAATTACCAGGTTTAAAGTAGCGCTAGTGAGCCCTCTAAATCTATAGGGAATTCTCTTGCTTACCACTTTACTAAAGGTTAGAAAAAAAAGCAGCTTCCGAGGAGCCTTAGGTATGTACACCAACACTAGTGGAGTCCACAGGCACAATTTGTAACAGCTTTATTGAAGTCTAATTTGCATAATAAAACGTACCATCTTAAGTACACAATTTAGTGACTTTTACAGAGTTGTATATCCATCACCAAAATCCAGTTATAGAGTATTTCCATCATGCCAAACGTACCAATTATCTTCATTTGTAGTCAGTCTTTACTCCCATCTCCAACCCCAGGCAACCATTAATTTGCTCTTGGTCTCTGTATCTGTGCATTTTCTGGACTTCTCATATAAATAGAATCACCCAATATGTAGCATTTTGCATCTGGCTTCTTTCACTTAGTGAATGTAATTGAGGTTCATCCATATTGTAGCTTATATCAGTAGTTTACACCTTTTTATTGTTGAATATTACATGATACCAAATTTTGTTTATCCATTCACCAATTGATGGACACTTTGAGTTGTTTCTACTCTTTGGCTATTATAAAAAAATTCTGCTATGAGCCTTTGTCAAGAAGTGTGTGAACATATATTTTCATTTCTCTTGGGTAGATACTAAACTGAAATTTCTAGGTTGTATGGAAAAATCTTATCTTTAGCTTTTTTTAAAAGATACTGCCAAATGTTCTCAAAGTGAAGAAGTAGATGTGCCATTTTACATCCCACCAGCAATGTATGAACATTCTCACTTCTCCATGTCCTCATCAACACTTGTTACCATCTGTGTTTTTAAATTATTGTAGACATTCCAATGGGTATTTAGTAGTATCTTGCAGTGTCATTTACATTTCTCTAATGACTAATGATGTTGAGTATCTCTGCATGTGCTTGTTAGCTCCTCATGTGCTTTCATTGGTAAAATATTGAAATATTTTGCCCATTTTAAAATTAGATTGTCTTACTGAGTTTGCATATTCTTTACATATTCTAAATACAAATCTTACACCAGGTATGTGATTTACAAATATTTTTTCCAAGTCTATCACTTCTCTTTTCATTTTCTTATTATTTTAACAAAACACTCACCTGACACCTGACCCTTTTCATTTTCTTAATGGTTTCTAAGTGCCCAAAGGTTTTGAATTTCAATAAAGTCCCATATATAATATCTTTAATAAATCATGCTTTTGATGCCATATCTAAATTATTTGCCTGTCCCAAGATATCATAGATTTTTCTCCCATGTTTTACTTTGAAACATTTATAGTTTTAGCTATTACATTTAGGTTTCTGACTCTTTTGAGTTTGGATGAGGTAATTTCATCTTTTTGCATGTGGATATCCAACTATCCCAGCACCATTCATCAAAAAGACTATCCTCTCCCACACTGAAGTGCCTAGGCACCATTGCGAAAAGTCAGTCACAATAGGCACAAAGGCTTATTTCTGTACTCTCAGCTTAGTTGCATTGGTCATTTTACTTGTCTTTATGTCAGTATAACTGTCTCAATTGCTGTAGCTTTATAGTAAAGTTTTATAATCAGGAAGTTTAAGTTTTTCAACTTAGTTCTTATTTTTCAAAAATACTATCAGCTATTCCAGTTTATTTTGATTTCATACATAAAACCTAAAATTACTTTGCCAAGTTCTAAAAAGGAAAAGGAGTCTGCTGGGATTTTGATAGGAACCGCATTGAATCTACAGATCAACTTGGGACAACCCTACCTTAATAGTACTGAATCTTCCAATCCATGAACACAGAATGTCCACCATTTTTGTTCAGATTTTAATTTCTCCCAGCAATGTTTGGTAGCTTTCAGCATACAAGACTTGCACTTGTTTTTTTACATTTTATTCCAAGTATTTTATTAATTTTGAGGCTATTAGAAAGAGAACAGTTTTCTTGACTCCACTTTGACTGTCCATGCTAGAATATAGAAACAATTGATTTTTATATATTGTTCAGTACTGACATCTTGCTGAACTCATTTATTAGTTCTGGTAATTTTTGTGGATTCCTTTGGGTTATCTGCACACAGGATCATGTTGTCTGAGAATAAACACAGCTTCGTATTTTCCTTTCGAACCTGGATACATTTACTTGTCCGCTTGCTTTTCTTACATTATTGCACTAGCTAGAACCTACAATACAGTATTGAGTTGAAGTGGTGAAAGCTGACATCCTAGCCCTTGTTCTCAATCGGGGGAAGCCATTTACTCTTTCACATTAAGTATGATGTTTTACAAGTACAGATTTTTTTGTGGATGCCCTTTATCAAGCTGAGGAAGTTTCCTTCTAGTCCTAAGCTTGTTGAGAGCTTTTATGAATGTTGAACTTTGTCAAATGCTTTCTCTCAACCAAGTGGCTTTTTTCTGTTACTTTATTAATGTGGTATATTAATTGGTTTTCTGATGTTACACCAACTTTAAATTCCCAGAATCCCATAGTTTTATAAATATTGAGTCTGTAACTGTCTTTTAAAAGAAAAATTACCTTTTTAATGATTTAAGAAGAAAACAAATAAAAGTATATATTTAATACCTAATTACATTTACCAGTATGCTTTATTACTTTTTATAATATACTTTATTACTTTTGTGCTGCCATCTGGTATCATTCCCTTTTAGCCTGAAGGATTTCTTTTAGTACTTCTTGCAAGCTAGGTAGCTGTAACTTATCTCCATCTTTATCTGGGAATGTATTTTGCCTTCATTATTGAATCATAGTATCATTAAATATGAAATTCTTGGAGGATAGACT